>NC_031799.1:37468393-37506617 GCF_001522545.3 Parus major | reverse complement strand
GCTGGTACAAAACTTTATTAAGAACATTTTGTGAATTACATTAGGACACATGGAGGAGTTGAAAATACTCCTGCCAAGAAAATCCAAGTTAAAATATAACTTACAAATGTGTTTTACTATTCCTAAAGAAGAGGCAGGCTGAACAAAAGCAGACAGAAAATTATTCAGGATAAGTATTTACCCTTAATTATTGCTATCCCAGGGGTGAAGATGTGATTTCAGTGCTGCTTCAGGTATCAAAGCACTCTTTCTGCAGGTGTTTATCTGGCACTTTTTAAAGCTGTGACAACTTCCCAGAATCTGCAAGTACAGTGTGAACTTGTTTATTCTGTTCCTCATCACGTGCTCTACTATCTCAAAGCTCTACTATCAACAGTAGAACACAAACAACATTTAAGTCCTGGAGACTGAAGAGGAAGCAGAAAAAAAAAGACGGTTTAGGTAATAATAAAATCTTTTTACTGCATGATGCATTTGTGCACCCTGAGTATGGAAACTAATGAATCCATTTTCCTGTGAAAATAATGTGCACGTACACGTATTTACAACTTTTTTTTAGACATATATGCATATATAGTAATTGTCTCTCAAAGTCTTTATATCAAAACACAAACAGATGTTGATGTCACTATTTATTGAGGAACTCCATTGCATTTTTTAAGTCAGAAACCTAAAACCAAGTGTAATTTGAGGCCAGTATAAGTCAGCTAACAATACTGGTTTTGCATGGGAAGGATCACTGGTAACTTAGTCCTGTTCCCAAGAGGCCAGGAGAGATGATGAGGCAAGAACAGAGATGCCCTGAGTAGTCCCTCAGGGAAACCACAGGGTCTCTAAAAACCACCACTTAGGGACATGCTTCCAGTTTGTTTTGGAGTGGGTGTACCCAGTCTAGTGCTTAAGATCTGTGTTCCTGCTGGCAGGATATGTACATCTGCACACTGCAATGTGTCAGTCATTGAGTGCCCTACTTACTGTCAGCCTTACAGCACAGCAAAGCCTGGATCTAACCCCAGCTGCTATTTTCCCCACATTTATTTTTCCTCAGTTTGCACCAAAAGCACATGTTAGAGGAGGGGCTAGGGCTGGGACACTGCTCTGACTAACTGCTGCTTAGGTGGCTGCAGATGCTTAAATGACAATGCTCTTCGTTTGTGGGTGGCTGGGTGGCTGGTACTTACAAAAAGATCCATATCTACTCTGTATAAACAACCCCTACAAACTTCAAACGCAGATTGAGAAAGCAAGCAGCTTTATTCAGTGTGAACAGTGGATGTTCTTTGCTGCAGTCCTGCTTCGATCTACCTCACTACTATTCTACTCATACCGAAGTACTTGTATGTATGCTGCTACATACAGCAGAACCCTGCAACCACACCACTCCACAAAGTCCTTCTAAAAGGCTCAGGGTGAGTTTTAAAGTTTCCCTCTGCAGTGAGATACTAGTTCAGACCATTTCTACAGAGCTCTCTTACACTGCAGGGTGAGGGTGAGGGGACACACCACCTATGGAACCCTTGCAACACTGGACCACAGCTTCCTCCCATGGCCTCCCATCATGGTTTTGCAAGGTATCTGAGGGCTGCTGAGAAAGTAAGACACAGATTTTTTTTATTTTTTTTTTTAAGAATCAGTGACTATTTAGTGGTTGGAGTGGTGTGGAAGAGGATGCACCACAAGCTGCCATCAAGGCTGCTGAGAGAAGCAGGCAGTGTTCACGATGAAGGTGTTGTGACTGCCTCCAGATGCAAAAGTCAGCAATGCCTGATATTATTCCTCAGATGCTCATCAGCATGATACACAATTGAAAATACATGGAAACTCCAAGTACAGGAAGGAACAGACATATGTGAACTAAACACTAGTTCACACATGTGCCTTTTTATCAGTATTCAATAGTTTCCTGGCATAAATTATATATCAATTAATCACTGATATATATTTTTATATATATATATATATATATATACACATATATATACATATATATATATTTATGTATAAGTTATATATTAATAAATTTGACTTCTTATTACTTTTGGAGGAAGATGCAGAAGCTATACTATTTGTACTGTACCAGGTATGTGTATACACATATATATATATACGTGACTGTTAAAGCACTGGTTGTCAAACTTGTTGCCAAACATAATTCTTCTTTACAATTATTTGGAACATTTGCACTATTTCAGAAGTAAAATAAAGGCAAACTACCTAAACCTAGTGGTGTCCAATAACACAAGAAAATACAGCAACCCCACCAGTCTCTAATAAATGAGCAGTTGTTCACAAATTACTTTGACTGGAAACTGAGTTAGTCTGAGCAGCCAGGCGCAGAGAGGTGGCCTTGTGACTGCAATCACAAGATGGGGGATCAGAGAACAGGTTGGGGCTGGCAGGCTTCCCACCAGTCCCGTGTCACCCTGGCTGCCTGTGCTGCTGCCCTGCCAGCCCAGCACTCTGAGGAGCTGATCCTGGACACTGCGGGAGGACCTCACTCATCCCTGAGAAAGCCAGGCAGCTGAAATGCAGATGCTCTCTGAAATGTAGGATCAAATGTGTTTCTGAGCATTTGTATCAAAATACTTCATTCTGTTTTCAATGAAACATACACACAGGGAGTTTTGCTGGTTTTTTTAATAAAGCCAACTCATATTTCTGGAAAAGTCAAGCAAAAGTTTTCTTCATTTATAAAGTGCCAGCTAATTAGAGACAGAGAACAGGAAAGAGCTTTTAGCTTATATGGATTATACCACACAGACTTACTGTGAGAAAAGGGGGGTTGGTGCCTGTGGAAGAGGAGGTTTAATAAAATGAAAGATGATAAGGCCATTAACTTCTGTGAGACAGCAAAAGTAAAAGTATCTGTTTTCCAGAGACATCCAGGACACAAAAGTGGGAATAACAGAGAGTGAATGAACATTGCGATCTGCGCACAGTTCCGTAGAGGAACAGAACATCTGAAATTTTGATGAGACATTCCCTACCATTCAGGCTTCATGCCATCAGGGACAGTGTTCATAAACCCCAAGTATTGCTACCAGAAACACCTTTGGTTTTTGTTCCTAGCTTTCTGCAAATACAGCTGTGGTTTCAGAAAAACATAAAAACAAAAACCTCAAACTAAGCATGTGATCTGATTCAAGTAAACTTATTTTAATACTTCACAGACATAGGATTTTCCACTGCAATCTGCCCGGAGGAGGCTGCTTTCATCCGATGCAATGATTTGCATCATGGTTTGGCAAGACACTGCTCATCAGGAGCCAAGCAACCTGTTTTCTGGTAGCAGCTTTTGTAGTTCTGACCACTGCACTCGGTGAAGGCAGTTTGGTGAGCCAGCTTGCTGAGGGTGTTGGCCGAAACAGCTATGTGCTCCCACGCTGATAAACAAGAGTTTGGCCTAAGAATTGTTGTCAGCTGCTGAGCAGATCACCCAGTGAATATTTTATCACTTTTGAAGGGACACCTCTGAAAGAGATAATGCTCCTGCTCAATTACTGGGTCAGCAGTGCTCAGGCTGAATGAACATGGCCAGCCTAATCCCAGCCCAGGCATGACTGTTCACGATGTCTCATCAATTCAGCAGGCGCTCCAATGCACCGTCGGCACATGCCGGGGAAATAAAGAGGTCAGCTCCTCTCCACGCCCAGCCACCGCAGCACCAGCCTTGTCACCATGAGCTCTGAGAGCACAGCTCTGACACACCGTACCGGGTGACACACCAGCTGTCTTTTGCCCTTTCGATCACCAGATTTCCTGTTTTGTTCCTGCGTGGACAATTTTCTCCCTCTTTTAACAACACAGCATGATTTATTATTCCGGCACAGAAAAAGGAAACTGCTCAAACCAAAGCAGGGAGAGTAAGTGTAAAGGGCCATACAGATCAGATCTGAAATTTAAACTCAGTAGAAGAACATGAATGAGGATGTTTACTTTTGGCTCTCTTGAAGATATAGTGGTAGAAAACAAAGCCAAAGGGGAAGCCTTCTTGCAAATGCACACCCACAGCTGCTAATCTCTTGCTTACCCTCTGGCAGGTGGCCTCACTACTTTTGGCCTCCTTCCTCTCCCAGTTTTCAGCTCTGTGTCAGTTTAGATTAGAAATGCAGTGTGGAGGAAGTTTCTTTTGCTCTTGGTTTGCAGAATTACTGACAAAAAGGGGCTATAAAGTTCATTGAAATGTCTGGAAATACTGCTACAGAAATACCACTTCAAAAGTATTGCTGATGGGCATCCATCACATCCTCTGTACACAAGGTTTGCTTCTGAAATGCTCCATTACATTGTGAGAGTAATGTGACAGAAATGCTCATAACAGCACTGGATCAGAAAACACAGGTCCTCTCCCATTCTCCCCGTGACTAGCCAGCAACGGATAGCAAAAAAAAAGGCAGCAGGATTTATTCTTAACCTTTGCACAAGGCATTGGAATTTCTTTATAAACAGAGAGAGACATCTCTTTTAACTACAAGAGAGTATTACTATAAATCTCCTAAAGCCAGTGCAATTTTACAATACAGCTGAAGTTTCCAGTATATATTTCCTGTTCCAAAACAACCCTGCTGTCCGTTTATGCTTCATGCTTGAATGAGAAAAGCAATACTGCTAAATGTGCTGAGCAGAAGGAATGTTAACTATTGAGAAGAACTTGAGTTCACAATTCTGGCATTGCTGTACTATTATGGTAAAGGATTGTGCCATGGTGTGATGGTTTTTTTGGTGTGGTGTTTTTTTTTTTTCCCCTTATATCTAGCAAAAATGGATGCCTGCAAACACAGCAATGAACTGGTTTAAAGTTCTGTGGGCAGCCTTATCTAGGCGTGTTTTTCTGCCTTGTAGCATAAACTGATATATTACAGAGGTGTGCTTAGAAGTATACTTCCTTTGTGGGGAAAAAACACCTGACTTAGCAGCTCTGAAACCATTTGACCTTCAGTTTTAAGCAAAATCTAGCGTGTTTCAAGACACGATACATCCTCAAGGCCTTCTCAACATCCTATTTCAGCATCAACTTCTCAGACGCCCTAAACCAGTTTGACTGTCTAGTAGCCCAGCACTCATTTTAGAAAGATCTATGTTAGGGCATGCATGCTGTGCAGGAAGCTTTCACTAGTAATTAAAAAAATATCTTACTCAATAAAACTTAGACTATTTCCATGGCAGCTCCTGAGACTGCAGTTTTTCCTACTAGAGGCAGGAAGTAATAGCTGTTATAGCTTCAGAGGGCCCTCAGTGGCACCGCAGGGGAGCACACCTAAACCATTCTCGCCCCGGGAGAACACACAATGTACAGCCAAAAAACAAGGCTGGAGAATCATCTCTTCCTTGCTGAGCTCTCAGACCATCAACAATCTTTCCCTAGAGGAACTCACAAAGCCACCCTCCAACCAGAACAGCCTTCTGAAGGTGGTGGGGAGAGGAATAGCTCACTCTCTGACCCTGCTCCATCTTTGACCACTTCTTCCCAAACCAGGACTGTGGAGGGTACCAGGTATCAGCACTGCAGCACCACACCTGACAACACACAGTGTTACTTCTACAATGTGTTTTCCAGCATCACCTTATTGCAAAAATCTATCAGGTTTCACTCAGAAGTAGGTTTTGGATCTCCTAGAGGTGGGTAGAACTGTCAGTGAACAAAAAGGAAGAAGCATTGTTAAAAAGAATCCAGTATTTTACAAATGGCCATTGTCATGGTTTCTTTGCTCATTTTTCGCACAAAGGTTGGCAGTATCTCTTCAGCAGAAAACAGGATGGAAACAAAAAGTGTTGCAGAAATCATTTTAACATCAGTGGACAATATATCTTTGTGCAACCGAGCTTGAAAAAAAAAACCCAGAACAGTCAAGTTCACTTGTGAACACAAATGCAGGTGGCATCTTCCAATATTCTTGAGACTCCTGATCTGCCTAAAACTCATTGATCCATGGATCAGGTCTCCACCCTGTGGCCAACCCTCCTGCACCCCCAAACGAAGCCCCTGATTGGGCTCCCTGTCTGCTTTCAGAAGAGCCGTATTGAGTATTGCCCAAGTTCAGTTTTGTGAATTGTGAATGAAATTTTGTTTATGATTTTAGCCTTTCTTTCAAATGCTTTAGGAGACCCTGCACTTACCCAAAATTCCACTCGTGATTCAATAAGACTGTGATTAACAAATAAGATAATAACATCCCCATTACTGATTTAAACAATTATTTATTTGAAACAGTGCATTAGTTGAGTCAGCATTTTATGCTATGACCTCCCAGCAAAAAGACTGAAGAGTATTGGATGGACAAGAAATAAAAATTGGTGCTCAATCTGTCATACATCTTGGTAAAGTCCAAAGACAGCTAGAAAGCAGAACCATCAGGTTACATTATGATAGCCTTCAGGATATGCTTAATTCAATTCCTTGCTTAATAGCCAGAAATTGCTGTCAATTTCTAATGCGTAAAAAATTATTGGCTGGCATTAAACTTAAGAAATATATGATGGATTTGGTTTTTTATCAAGGAGATTAAAGAGCAAATGCTGTGTGACTGATATTCAGCAGCTCATTTTTGGGTATTTTTGAAGTGGATATTCCCATTTTCGTTCAGTTGTCTCAGAACAACGTTTTCTGAGTGCTGTTATGCAGACCAACAGTTAATCTTTCATTATAGAAACCTTCACTGCTACAATTCATCATGTTTGCCTTTCCTGTAAGTTTTTCACACCATGAAATGACAAATATTTAGTTACCATAGTTCTTCCAAGTGTTTTGAAAATTACTTCAGTGCATGGCTTGTGTAGCAGAATAATAAAATTATTTGTTTCACTGTTGATTTTTGGAAATTAATTTAACATTAGCAAAGACAAAAAGACTACTCACATTATATAAAACCCCACCAAAATTCCATTCCACTCAGCAGAAACAGATAGTATCACAAATTGAGTGCTCTTAAGGGAAAATAGTTTCATACATGACAGTTAAATTCATTTCTCACCAGACTCTAAAGAACTTCACATATAAGTGAAATAATTTAATTTCATTACTTTCCTTGCCTCAAGAATACATGTCTTTAAAAACTCAGACCCAGTGAGTGATAAATACATTCAATAAGCAGAGCAGAGAAACTGCTAAGAGACCTTTAGTACAAGAACAGTCTTAGAAGCAGCTGCACACAAAAACCAAATGCAAAACTTTTCCCAAATTCCAATTAAAAAAGCATTTTCACAATTAAGATACTAGCAAGCAAGGACTGTTAAGGTTTATCATGGTACAGAACTGCCATCTAGCACGCAATATAATACCCAGCTCATGCATTCAGCTATGTGTAAGAGCCCATCAGTAACAGCTGCAATTTTAACAGGGCCTGAACCAGGATAGGGTAGGATTTTTTACTGATAATACATGTGCACTAGTATATTTTAAAGTAACACATCTTTTAATAAATGCAGCTTCAGTTAGCAGTTAGTAGGAATATAACCAACAGAAGCTTTGGACAGAAATCACTGGAACAGTAATCAAGATCTTTAACTACCATAGCTTTCTGGGAACAGATCTGCAGCTATCCATGACCACACATAACATCCATTTGCTGTGTATCTTCATAAAGGAACAACTTTGAACAGAGACAACACTTTCCCACCAGAACATATACCACTACTGAATCATTTGCTACTTTACTATAGTATTTCTGAAGTAAATAAAACCATTTTACAGAAGACAGGACCAGTGCAGTGGAATCACAAAACCAGATTAAGCATTGCTCTTGAAATGTGTTCTTTATATTCCTAAGAAAAAAATTACACAAACTGCAAGTTACAAAAAAAATTTAGTCTTTATAGTGTCATGTAAGGCAATTTTGGGTGAAGCTATTACTTCAGTAACATATTGTGTAAATAATACGTGTAAATGTTATCTACATGACCTGACTTACCCTGTGCCTTTCTTTATTATTCCACTCTGAGGATGTTCAGCCAGAACAGTCAGCAAGTTTTAATCCACACAAATAGCTACATTATCACATTTTTTCTAAAAAAGTCAAAGGCTTTGCAAGCTACATGCCCATTCACGTGCAGATGCTTTGGAATGCTGTTTCCTTTTCATTTCCCATCTACTTGTAAAAAATACTTTTTTTTTTCCAGTAAACTTTTTTTAACCCTGGGTTTTGCAACCAAACCTTTCCCTGTTGCCCATTTTTTTAGCAGGTTTTGTAATGGTCTCGCTCCTGTTTTAGCCAATAAAGAAAACCCAAAGCATGAAGCATTACCAGGCTCACAGTAACATCGGCTTCTAGGATTAAAAAGTGTTAAGAGAGGCAGGTGTCAATCTGTTCCCAGTTCCAGCAGCAAGAATGAAAAATCATCATCTGCATAAGGAGCTTATAGTCTCTGGCAGCACTTTGCTCCTGACTCTCATTTTAAATGTACAGACCATTGCCATTTCCTTCTGAATATCAGCCTTCAGAGGACCACCAGGTGAGCTGCATATTTAGGCTACAGCTTCCCCAGGCAGTGTGGATGCTCTCCATAACTAGCTTAGCAAGTCAACGTAATAGCTAAATTCTAACCAGTATTTCTGCTCTGTGGCTTGTTACATAGCCACTGGGCTGAGTGAGACTCTTCCTTAAAAAAAAAATAACAAACCAAACTTGTCAGGAAATTCAGGTTGAAAGAATTCATGTACAAGCAGCACATGAACTCACAATTATTATTATTATGGATAACTCACCTTGTTTTTCTCCTTAAAGAGTTCATTAAATGCAAACTAAAGACTTACATTATTAACAATAAGAAAATTAATCGTCCACAAGCTCAATCTAAGTGTTCCTTTGTGTGCATGGCTATCAGCTTCTGAAAAGACATTATGCACAAAAACCTATGGGTTCATAAACTCAAAACTTTTGCTCATATGCTTCAGAACAACACCTCCTTCACCTACAGCCCAAGAGCAAGAGTTGATGTCCAAGATCAAGAGTTGATGTCAACACCCAAAAGCCATGCCCTTTCCCCCTGCTGATTTTGGTATTTACCATCCTCTGCAGGAAGTACTGGTACCCAAAATACATCTGAACAGTAGAAAGCTAATACTCATGTTTCAGCAGAAGTGATACCTGCAGAGAATAGGGCACTGTGTAAACCACCACAGTTAAGCCAGACAGAAAGTACATAGGTAACAAAGCAGCCCAATATCACTTTCCATAGAGAAATAGTTTCTCCATTTTCCCCCTTCCTTCTCCAGCTGAAGCTGGTACAGGGGGAAGACAGTATCTAGTGCCCTACATACCTCCAGAAACAAGCCATCTGAACAGTCCAGGTGTGCTTTGGGTGTGTTTCTACTATAATGCTCAAGAGGACACAACTGCACAAACTACACAAGTGTGGTATTTTGAGGTACCATTAAGAAAACACTAACAGAATTAAAAACTAAGTGAAGATCAGATGCTGCATACAGAAGATGACAAAACTGAAGATCTTTGATACGAGACACAAAGAACCAGAGACACTTCTCCACTTCCATTTTAAATAATCTGTATAATAAATGCTATACTCCTTTTTAAAACAGCTATTAGCCATTCCCAGATAAGGCTACATTTTAGTGACCGATGTGGAGAGAGGTGCACACATATAGACTCCACCTAAGAGTTTGATTTGAAATGCCTATTTGACAGAAGTCCCAAGCAGACAAAAAAAAGACCAAAATACCAAGTCATCTGTATATAGTAGAATTTAAGTATTTATTTAAAAAGTAAACCTTTGGACACATTGCAATTTCAAAAAAAAAGCTAAAATACAAAGAATCTATTGGATTAAGCAGTCCAAAGCCAGCAATATTACAAGCTGTTTACATACCAACATTTACATTAATTTAAACAAGTGGCATGTCACCAACATGTAAAATATACTTCAAAAGTTTTAAAAATCAAGTTGAGTTTTGAAAGACACAAGGCTACCACATGCGAACATGGGTTTGGTCATTCAGTTTAGATCCCCTCTTGTACTGAAATGTTCAGTCTCCAAATTATACGAGTGGATAGCTAGCAGCTGTTGCTATTCCACAGTGGTTCTTCCTGTCCTTGGCCATGTAGATATATCCTTTGTCACCCCACTTCTCACCCCAGCTGAAAACAAAAGCAAAGGGTTTGTTTACATATTCAGAAGTCGTTTACTGCCCTCCCACTAAAGTGTTTAAAACTGAAGACTGCTGCCTTCCACACTTGTGGAGAAAATCCAAGATAACTGCAGACAAAAACTCAAGTGCTTTCCAGCAATTAAAAGCATTCCAGGAGGCATCCCAAGCTCACAGAACTGAAGAATGCAGCCATTCTGTCACGAGGTAGTCACATTGATGTGCAAACCTTGACTACAGGTGCCTGAAGCTCAGACATTGCTCCCAGGCAATTTAAGGGAAGTCAAAGGCTGCAAACAGCATTTGAGGCTGGTGCCATAGTAATGCTGAGAACATGAGACAAGCTCATGTGATGTGCCCTTCGGCATTAATTTATTCTCCCTCCAACCTAGGAGGCAACTCAGTCTTTAAAGTTCAAGTATTATCCTATTTCACAGAAGACAGCAGCACTCTGCTTCCAAAAAAAATTCATTACAACCTCACAACCAGGCTTTCTCCACCTGTTCCCCCCGCTCTGCTCCACTGCTGTATTATCCACTAGGTTCACAGGCTGTTTCAAGCACTGAACTCCCTTAAATTAACTGATCAAGCAGAGTAAGATGACTGCTTTGGGCTTAGTTTATTAGGCTGCCAGCAGCACAAGCTGGATTTTACCTTTTGTCATACCATACAATCTGAAAACAATCTCCAGATTTCCCACACACAGATTTTAATTACTGTTGTCTTTCTACCTCTGCCCTTACAAGTGACAAGCTACCTTCTATTCTCCCTTGGATACAGGACACAGATCTTACCTGTTCTTAACAATCCAGTATTTCTTCCCATCTACATCTTCCCCCTCAAAGCCATAACCTACAACCAGAACACCATGGTCCAAGTCTTCACTGCTGCAGTCAGGTTCATAGTAGATACCTACAAAGGTGTAAGTTCACTCGTGAGCAAAATCATCTGTAGAAAACCCTTATTTTTCATGAGAAGCTTTATATATTTCATCTTAAATGTTGCACAGCTTCTTGAAAGTTACAGAAAGGAATCTTAGTGAATTTTATCATGGCAAAAAGTGAGGGACAAGTAGACACATATACAAGAAATACATATGAGAACCTGACCTAGAATTAAAATGACTTCTGAGTTGTCATACCTGGGGGTTTTTTTCATCTATTTAACTGTAGGGTAATGAATATTGAGTAATTAAAAAAACCCAGCTCTCTGAATGAATGTAATTAACAAATCCCCACCTGACTGATAGAACTGAAATGAAGAATGGCCCGCATCAATAGCGACAGACACTGGACCCACAGCTGCAACTGCTTTCATGAGAGCTCTTTCGTGTCCTTGAGGGATGTCAACAAAGCCAGTGTCATTAGCAGCATTGTATTCTGCCTTGTAGCGACAGTCTTCATCATCCTAAGTAGAGAAAGTTGTAGTTATTACACAGTTTTCCATTTAACACACAGGTGAGCACAGAACTACCACACATTATGTGCCTTTGCTGCATTGAAAGCAAGGGACAACTGAGGAGGATCTAATTGCCTCAGCAGCACTTGCAAGTACAACCGACAGAGAATAGAGAGGAACTGCTTCAGAGATTTTAAAAAGTACAGAAATGTAGTGGGGCCCAAAAAATCCCCACCAACCTTACTGAGGTGCAAAGGGCCATCACATTCTGGAACTCTGCCCTCTTTAGTGGGCAGGAAAAATATCTTCACAGGAAGGAAAGAAGCCCAGAATGCATTAATGGGCAATGGAAGAAAGCCAAGTATTCATTAATTACAAAGCAATCCAGAAACTGCTCATTGAGCAAGCACTTAAAATCCAAAATTTTAACGTGTCATAGTTTGAAAAGCTCTACAGAATGTTTTGAAAATTAAGAATTTGTATTACTTGACCTTACATACTACATTTGGGGGCAGTATTTTTGTTGTTTTTTTAGGTTTTTTGTTTTGTTTTCTTTTTTTTTTTTACAGCGAAGCCTGAACTGCTGATGTCACATACATTTACAGCAGAAGAGAGGTGAGGTGAGGCCTAGTTTGGAAGTCAGGTCATGTGGAACTAAAACAGATTCAAGCAAACACATCCTTCCCTTACCTGCATTATACGTTAGTACCGAAGTTGTTTCCCCAACTAAATGAACACACACTACAACTCAGTTGCTTACTTTTCACACTTAGCAAGTTAGGCACTTCATATAATCAACTGGGATCTCTACAACAGCCAAGATTAGGAAAAAATTGAGATTACAGGGACATAGGTGAACCCAGAGCCAATGTTGTTCACACCAAATGGTATTGCTATTGCTGACTCAGACAACACCAAACAAGTTGAAAGAAAAGAACCTCTATAGTGAGCAGAACTATTAAGAGGTGAACACCACAAACTATGGCCTCTCAAGTGATACCACAATTGAACTACCACTCTTTCATCCTCCTGTACCTGTTTAACATTTGATACATTATTAGAGGGATTTTAAAAGCCTGTCCTTTATATCCATTTATGCACATTTAATCCAGAAACAGAACTTAAGGCATTAACAACTGCTAAGAAACCAACTGACACTGCCACAAGGCGGTCTATAGGTAACAAGTCTGTAATAGGACAGTTATGGGAAGATTAATTGCTGTCCTACCACTAAGTAGCACTGTTGACAGGGGCCGAGTTCTTGGTTTGGTGTGGCAACCAAGATAAGGCTTGACAGAAGGGAAACGAGGGGGAGGAATAAGAATACTTGCTCCAGTTTTCCTAACTGGTCTGTCAAGATTTTGACCTCAAGGACCAGTGCAGTAAGTGATTCCTACTGGGGCTAGCAGGCATGCTAGCTCTCTTAGCAAAGGTGTAACAGGAATTACAGATGCACTAATCTCTATACAGACATTTTTCTTTCTAGGTAAGAGTTTCCCAACACACAATTTTTCCCCCACAAAACACATGACACCTGCAATACAATTCAACTATTCCACTTACCTTTGCAGTGTATGGGTAGGATTCCTCTGAATCGATGCCCCCATTATCCTGCACATATTGGAAAGCCTGGTCCATGAGACCACCATTACAACCTTGATTCCCCTCAGGGCGAGAGCAGTCCACCAGATTCTGTTCACTCAGTGACACAAGTTTGCCGGTTTTTCTGAAGTGCTGCCCTTCAAGAGCCCCAGTTGTGCTGAAAGCCCAGCAAGAGCCACATTGACCCTGAAGTATAAAGTGAAATCATAAGTTACAAACCCAGACAGTTACAAAATGGTGCAAGTTTAATAAGCTTGTACTAGGCACCATTAAACAGGTACAGTGTTTTTCCTCTATGAAGCTGAATGTAGCATTCAAGAAACTGGACCTGTAACTGGTTAGAAATTCACTATCAGATAGTACCTGGTCTTTAACTGGAGTCACATATCCCTTCTCTCGCCAATCTACTGATCTTGGTGCTTCCAGGAAGTTGGGCTCAAGAAACTGTGATCCTCTGTATTTTCTTTCTGACTTCTTGTGTACATAACCATTCATAAGCTGTCTGAACTCCTCAGTTGTCTGAAAAACAAATCAATATGTGCAGTTACAATCTATTTCACACCATTACATAGACTACGCATTGCACGTCTCTATACATACCATGTCACCGAACTGATTCATTCCCAACTTGTAGCTGTGTTTTCCTAATGCATGATCCAGATTATGGATTTCAATCATTTTCAGATTCTTCTCCCACACCACTCTCCTCCAACCTTCTTCTCTCTAAGGAGCCAAAAAAACCAGCATACTTCAAGGAGGCATCTCAAACCACGTCTGCCTGCACAACAAGGCTTATGATAATCGGGCAAACGTAGACTACTTGAATGGGAAGCGTGAACAGTGTTAAGAGGCGGTTTTTGCCGCCCTCATAACAAAAACAAGTACAGTGCAGCTGAGTCAATACACAAACACAGGAAAGGAACCTGGGAAGAGAAGGATTACGCTTCCCAGGCGCTGCCCATAGCCGGCGTTGTAACAAAGCAGACATGACTCAGCTGGTGGGGCCCAGCTCCGTGCGCTCAGCGCTCGCCCAGCCGAGCCCGTACCCCCGGGGGCTCACCTCATGATAGTCCTTCTTGTGCCACGACTTCCACAGCTGCCAGTGGTCGTCCAGCTCGGGGTCCAGTCTCGGCGCGCCGAGAACTACGCCCAAGCAGAGGCACAGCGTGATCAGGAACGGGTTCATGCTGGCGGATCTGCCAAGGACGGAGGAACAGCGGTCAGGCAGGGGGGATGCCAGACCCGAGGCCGCCGGCGCGTCCTCCCCCACGATCGGCCGGAGCCGAGCACCCTGCGCTGCCCGCCCCGCCCTCGGCCGCGACTGTAAACAAGCCCGGCCGGCAGGGCCGGGACGCGGGATGTGCAGTCGGCAGTCTCCCGAGAAAGCAGCTGGAATGGCGGCTGCTTCCCGGCAGGAACCACCCCACCGCAGGACAAGGCCGCGGCCGGCCCTCTCCACGCGCCCCCTCCTCGCAGCCCACGCTCACCGCGCTTGAGGGTCTCCCCTGCCCCTCACCTCCTCTGCCCAACGACGCTCTCCCTCCGCAGTCCTTCTTATCCCGGCCGCGGCCGTGCCCGCCCCGCCGCGCCGCGCCGCGCCCATTGGCGGCCGGGCCGGGCCGCGCCTCCCGCCGGGCCCGGGGCGGGCGGGGTCTGCAGAGGCTGCCCCCCATCATCCCCGGGACGGGGCCTGGAGTGCCCGGCGGCGGCGTGGGGCCTTCCCGGGGCCACCCTGCACCGCCGCAGCCGCTAGGTTGGGCAGTGTTTGTTCAAGTATTTATTCCGAGCGCTGTCAGGCCGGAGATAGTGGCAGCACGCTAAGCCTGGTGGAATTTAACTCGGAGGGACTTAAAGTGGGCAGCTGGCAGAATGAGGAGTAAACTAAGTCTGGAGGCAAAGAGACAGGAATGGTGGGTGTTGGCAGCCCCAGCGCCGTCCGTGTGCTCCCGGTGAGGGATCCTGCTCGGGTCAGGTTGTTGTGGCGGCTCCTGTGATGCCCCGGTGGTCTCCTGCCCAGCGTGCCCCGCAGCAGCCCCAGCCCGCTCCTCCTGCCCGGGACAGCCCGCTCCTCCTGCCCGGGACAGCCNCCGCTCCTCCTGCCCGGGACAGCCCGCTCCTCCTGCCCGGGACAGCTGCTGCCTTTGCGACTCTGCCAGAGGTTTTTGTTAACACGGCCGGCAGGGCCGCTTCCATAAGGCTGGCACCACGCAGGTGTGAGGAAGCATCTCCCGCTGTGCACAGCAGCATGGTGGTGACACTGCTGCCAGAAACACTTCCAGGAAAGTCCTTTTATTCCCCCATGTTTTAGTGTCTGAAAACTGCTTTATTGTTTTTTCTTCGGGAATCTTGGTTTGGTTTTTGTTTTTGGTTTGGTTTTTTGTTTGTTTTCCTTTTTTTATTTTTTCCTCTGGACCCAACCTTGGTAGAAGGTGTTTTAACACCAGTGGTTGGTAGTGTTTATGTGTATAGCATCCGGTAATACTTACTGGAAAACACTGTTTGTGACATCAAGAGTTGCAACACAGATGAGATCCTAGTAGGTTTACACATGGAGTTGGTTTTCACGTAAGCAGTAGTGGACAAACTTTGATTTTTAACAGGGAACTTGTCTACAGTAGTAGAATAACTACAAGTTGTGTGAGGTTCACCCTTAAACCCTTGTAGAGCCAGTATTACTAATGGCTTTAGCTTATAAACTTGAGAGTGTATATTTAGTGTAAAAATCAGGGTTTGCAGACTGTTACACAACAGTGAAAAGGAAGAAATCATATGATGCATACTTCTCAGTTTTTTCATGCCTTAAGACACACAGTGTATTGCTAAAACAAGCAATATGAGTTTCTTTACCCAGATAATCTGAGGAGCACTCTTTGACCTAAGGACACCTCACAGAGCCAAATACATAAAGATGTGTTGGAGGGGTTGTCTTGTCTTTTTAAAGTACTTGTGCAATTCCCCTATGCATTTGTATCTTTCCAGCATGAAACTTTTCCCTTCATAATCAATTCACCTTTAAATACCTCAGGAGAGTTAGATATAACATCATCTAGTTTGATTAACTCATAATAAGGAATTTTTTTATCTTGGATTTTGGGTTTTTTTGAGATGTGTGGCATTTGAAAATATTTTACTTAACAGCTTTTTTCTGATATTTTTTGTGCAATTGGATTTCTCAGTTCTGTTTATGCAATTGTATCTAGTATTGACTGAGTGTTGAAAGGCTACAAGTAAATTATCAAGAACTATGGACAAAAAGTTGTTTTCTTAAAGTACAAGATATTTAGCTGGCATAACAGGAGGTGATGTCTAAATTACAGGAGGTCTTGCACCATAAGTCACATGTCTGCTATTCTGTAATGTGCCCTGAGATGCACCAAGACAAACTGATGCTTTTCTGGATGATATGAGGTCCTGTCTCTATGGGGAAGTTAGCATGTAGTCAGATAACATATGATATCACTGTGCTGTTCTCTCCTTAACACTCTTGATGCACACACACACAGAGGAGTCAAATACCATTTTTACTATGAAGATATGTGAATTCTCCCTATGAGTTTATTTAACAACTGTACATAGGGAAATCTGAGTGGAGAATTTGTTGAAATCCTTAAGGAGACAGGAATACTTCCACCTTCAGCATGTTGATTTAGGTTTGTACTGAGTCATAAGTGTTACGTGGATATATCAATTCCCTAGATATTTTGCTAAGGATGTTTGAGAGCCCAAGTGCAGAAATGTAAGCATATGCAAAGGAAATCAGCACAGCAACAGCCATGGTCAGAATTGGGTGATCGCAAGAGTGCCCATTTAGATACCTGTGATAGGAATCTGAACTAGAACCACCTCTAACTCCTGGATGCACATTTCCTCTCTAAGAATTTTATTATAATGCATCAACATGAACACTGACAGGCATGTTGCAGCAGCTTTTCATTATATCAGGCAAGGTAAAAACCATGTTCACAGCTACTAGGCATCCCTCTGTTACTGTCCCTGCTGCTCTTGCCTGTGCACCACTATGTGTTCACAAGCCAAACTGTAAGCCCAGTGTGGTGATGGTCTGCTGAAGTGAACAGAGGGTCAGTGGCAGCAGTTACAGGTAATAACTGGGCAGATACTGGTAAAAATAATTTTCCATCAAACTGTACAATCTCGTGACAGTATGCTGCAGTCTCACCAGCCATAGCAGCCTTTGCTGTATTGAAAACATCTCTGTGGGGATTGAGCAATGCACTTCTTCTAGGTTAGCAGAGAGAAAGGGTGAAATCAAGAGCTCCTTCAGTTCCTCTGTTTAAGAGTTCAGTTGATGCCATCCAATCCAGAGGAGACTTAGCTAGCCATGCTAATCACAGTAGTCAGTGTTCTGTCTGCAATAATCCAAAGATAAAAACTTGGAAGAAAGACACTTGTCCACTACTTTAGATCTCTCAGTCTTGGAGGAAAACTTTCAAAATAGTTAAAAAAAACCCAAACAACACAGCTTTTGAGGAACTCTACATACACACAGCTCCAGGTATTTTGCTAAAGGCATACCACTCTTCTAAGATGTAGGAACAACACCTTTTAATAACTAGTCATGTCACCATTGCAACAGCTAAAAGTTTGCCAACTCCACTGTGGCTATCAAGGCCCTACAATTTACCAGATAACAGAGCCCATACATTTCTAAATAGTGCCAGGAACTTGCATAGCGGTGTGTTGCCCTTGAGCTGAAGGAGTCAATTCAACATTGAATCTCCAGGGACAGATCTCATCAACTTGTGATGTGCTGCTGCAGTTACTAAGTGTGCTTGGTACTGTACGAGTTGCTGCATCGTGTATGTGCAGCAGAAAGATCTCCCTTTGGATCCAATCTACTTATTTGAACCCAGGACTTTTAAAACTCTTTTGGTACTTTCGTACCTGGCTGTTCTTTGTTCTCCTGGTAAAAATACACAGAGGAAGGGACCAATCTGCATCTGCCAGAAGACAATTTAGCAATCAGAAAAGCTAAGCTCCTTTGTAATAGCAATTGACTTGCCAAGCTACAGGAGGCTGGTGCTATGTGAAAACCGTCTGAGCAGTGGATGTTGGTACACAGAATAAGCTATGTCACACTCAGCTGTGACAAGATCATGTGCACAAGCAACTCCCCCAAACCAGCAATCTCAACTCATGAGCCATGATATTTACTGAAGTGAAAACAAGTGGTTTGTTTGTATGCCATTTTAAATGAACAGCAAAGGTAGGATATTTATTTTATTTAGTCAAAGTGTTGGATGGATTTTTGCATTACTGTTGCGACTAAATTCAGGATTTTTGTTCCTGAAATAAAAATACTGAATAGCTTACTTAAAAAGCTATGCATGTGAACATGTTTGTTTATACAAACATTAAAATCCTCTAGTTTACAATCTAGTTTCTGTCATTTCACTCTACACTGTGGCTTAAGATTAGGTTTCTACAGGAGTATGGTCTCAATCAATATGTTTAGTATTATATAGCCTAAGATGCAAATTACTGTATTTCATACCAAGCTTTTTCTCACCACCTTCCATTAGATGCTACAAAAACAAAATAAAATAAAACAGCAAACAAAACCAAAAACAAATAAAACAATTAAAAACCTCAAGTCTCATATGTACTTCTGTTTAGCCAAAAATTGATCCAATTTAGGAAATCACAGTTACATTGCAGAGAACACTGTGCTGATTTTACATCTCAGAGTCTGATTTGTGTGTAACAAACGCCAGTCATATTTGTCTTAAGGAAAATGAAACTAAAAATACAGGCCAACTTTCTTATCTAAAAAATAATCATGATTTTCTTCTACCTTATGGTAAAGACTTCTTGCAGGAAAAAAAGCATAGTAAATTTCCAACCAGAGTTACTGCGTCAGGAAGCTGGGCGGACATAAGAACACAAATGCACCAGGGATATCCCTATGCTCTTGCTTTAATACTTATTATTAATGACACACTCAGAAAAATTTCAGGAACTGCAGATATTTTTCACCTAAATTATTTGGTGAACATGAATTGAACATGCCTGGGAAAAAGGCTACCAAATAAACATAAGTGGTTTCTCTTCTTCCATTGCAGTTCCATTAAAGTAACCAGCTTTCTCCCACACCCTAGGCATTCCTCACCACAGATCTGAGGTGGCTTCAGGGTTTATAATGTCCATCTGGGATTAACAACATTCATTCATAAGCAGGCTCCAAGAAACTTTGTTTCAGATTCTCCCAATCTGCTTTAGCTGGAGCATAACTCATAATGAAATTAGTTGCATCATTATTAGAATAGAAAAGGAAGAAACATTTGCTTCAAGGGAACCCAGATAGGGTTCTGTGAGTGATCTGAAGACCTGGGAGATGGCTGAGGAACAGTGACACAATCCTTCTGAAAGACTTCTTTGTTTTCAGTGGTCTTGTGATCTACCAGAATTACCATTTCCTCACCCAAGTGCTAGATAAGAAACCACATTCCAGCTTCTCTGCTGGCTCACAAGGCAGAGACGACTTCGTTTGCATCTCAATGTCTCACCTAGTCACAGGAGTTGGGAAATGATGCAAGGGATTGCTTGCCTTGCAAGAAAGACCAGGTGGGGGTCTTACATTACTTCAGGGTTAGGGTTTCTCAAAAGCAGTATTCTGTTGCTGTGAGGTTTTTTGATGGAGGTATTTTTTGTATGTGTGTGGGGAAATACAGTTATTTTGTTTTCTTTTTTATTTTACCTTATTTTTTTTTACAGAGGTTAAATACTGAGTCATGTTTGAAGTCAGCTTTGAAGCTTTGACCATGGTGTAACTCACATGCTTAAAATTTGAAACTTCAATTTGATTGATTAATACTCTTAATGAGTAATACTCACTACTCAGTATCTTTTCCTGATTTCTGGCAGGTGGCAATTTCTGTGTTTTGGGAGATCTGAAAGCTAACCAAGGGAAATAATGGGAGTATGCAGGAAAGTATCATCTTGAATTGTTGATGTAGAAGTTCACAAATGTAGAACAATTTTCACATTGTATTGATGTTTGTCTAAAATTTAAAGATAATTGGTGTTTTTTCCTCCTAAGACTAAGAAGGATATTAAAAAAACCTCAAAAGTATTTACCATTTCCTGACTCTCGTAATTTAAAATTTTATTCTAACAAATTGGAAGCTGTAAATCCAGTCTGTATTGTAAAATTCCTCTGACCAAAATAAATTTTTTACTGCCCATCAGTACTCTACAGATCATAGTGAAAGCATTTTAACATAATTCAAAGAAGGTGTAGGAATGATTTCACATACTATTTAAGATTTGAAATCACATTTTGTTTTTGTTTAATGATCCAACATTTCTATTTTGAGATGGAAACTAATAAAGTTCAGAGAAGTATAAATCTTTTAGTGTTTGATTATGTTTGTGTTTCTGCAAGCCATTGTAAACAGTTGCATAGCATGGAAGACAAATCTGTCTCTTGGAGCAGTAGTGTCTAAAGGGCAAGTTGACATGCTGGAAAGCATTTCCCATGATAAGGTTAGAGACTGTGAGTGAGGCGAGGAATTATTTTTAAACTTAAAAGTTACAGTCTGGGCTTCATTAACAGATCATGTGAGAGAAGATTAAACAAAAGCTACTTGCAGAAGAGGAGAGAGGCTATTGAAACAATCAAACATGGGTCTAAAGTTTGTTTTCCTGAAAATCAGGTAAAAGCAAAATGACTGCATGTGTTTTTTTGGGTAAGAGCAGTGGTGACTCACACCTGCTGTTATTTCTGCTTTACAAACAGAAAGACTGAGGAAAGAAGAAGCAGTAACGTGCAGCTATGGCCACCAAAATAAAATGAATGACTATTAAAAAATTACTGTAGGTTCTTCAATACCATGATTAGCCACAGTAAATTGTAATGCATCACATCACTTTTCTTATTTCTGCCAGTCAAGATAAATGCAAGGTTTACCTAGTCTGGGGAATATGATCACACATGTGATATAAATGAGTGAAATGCACATTGCCTTGTCAGTCTCTGAGAGTGAGTTAGTTGGAGCATTCTCAGCCCATTGATGCTCTGGCAGTTGCTGCCAGAATTGCATTATAATATATTTTAATAACTGCTTGATCACTGTGGCAGACACACTACACCAGGTCTTTTATAGAACCTTTATGGCCACCAAGAACCTTCTTGATTTGAATCTTCACATTATCAGTAGAGCAGAATTTCTTTTGATCTCCTTTGATCAGCCTCAGTCTGTGAGACATCCTAAATGTATGCTGCAAGCTTCAGGACAGCACAGCAGAAGGCAAATGACTTCTGCACTGGCTGTTCATTTGCCATCTGAAAGTGAGTGTGTGCAAGAGTCATCTGGATATGAAGTGAAGCTGATTTAGTTAGTGGCCAGCATGAAACAAGATACTTTAGGAAACTGTTTTGCTTTGCAGCAATGTTCGTGATGACTGCACGACAAGGCCATACATAGTGCAGCAGCTGCAGAGCTGAGGGTTGAATGCTGCTTCTCAAACTTGTCTCATGGGCAGCTATATATAAGCTTATGCAATTTCCTCTTGCTTCATAAGGAAACATCCACAGGGATTTTTCTAGACCTTGCCCCCGGGCTTGAAGAAGAGCACTGTGAGTGACTGACACAGTATTCACACAATCATTTCTCATCCTTGTCACCAGAGTCTTCCGCTGCTTTTGTGGAAGGCTATTTCTTGGTGTGCATGCATTACCAGAAAAGTGGGCTCACCTGGAGTGGTCATGATGGTGCCTACAGTAGCTTACAGCTATGCTGGACTCTGGTTCTGCTGCCTAATACTGGGCCCTGCTCAAGCCAAGTCTCACCATTCACATATAGTGTACTCTACCTGCAGATTCCTTGCTCCCTGAGCTCTATTGCTCAAAGTCAGACTTGGATATCAGCTAAGTAAGCTGTTTTACACACTGGCCTGCAAACAACTCATTACTGACCATATCCATGATCTAATACAAAAAATCTGGCCTTTGCCCGTGGCTGGAAAGGTGGTGATGAAACCCTTTGTTCAGAGCCTGTCCCGATGCCGTGTACCTGGGTTGCCTTCTGCTCTCCTGCCCCCTGACAGTGGTCCCAAGCCCTCCCATTAGCATGAAGGGCAGACACTTGAGCACACAGTGCAATCCAGAGTGCCGGCTGTTTCCCCCAGCTAACTTTTTTTTTAAGGACTTTGTTTTTGGCTAAACAAGTAACTGTTCAAAACAGAGGCTGTGTATAAGGGTTTTGCCAGGGTGAATGCAGTCTGCTCCAGCTAACTTGTCTGTTAACAAAGGCTTTCCTTGGTGCAGGTTTCAGTGCAAATTTTCAGGGGCCCTCAGTCCTGACACTTGGAACTGGAACTAGGTACATTCACAAGCTACCTGCAAAAGGTTCCCCAAATACTATGATGAAGACAGACAGAGAGGAAGGAACGGAGAAAGAAAGTGCAGAAATATACAAAATAATCAACATAGTAGCAGTCTACAGTTTACCTAAGAACTCCTTATTTTTTGACCATTTTGACTATATGTACAGTGGCAAATATTAAAAAAAAATATATATATATTATTCCCCCTCCCCCCCCCAAGTAAATTAGCTTGAATTTTGTGCTGCTTTTTTTTTTTTTTTTTTTTCCATGCAGTAATACTACATTAGCACAGCTGGACATCCACCCTAAATAGTCTTACATTGTAACAAGGCACGGACACCCAAAAATGGCTCCATACTGGCACAGCTGTTTTCTTCCTGGGTTTCATGAAAAAATATATCCATAACTCAAATATTAAATCATTATAATAATGAGAACATTATTTCATCTGTTGTTCAATGGGCTGAGTTTGTACTGTCCTAAACCATTCACAGATTGTAAATTAAAATTTGTAGAAAGAAGGGCCAGTTATTAATGGAAAAACATCAGCAATGTTCTGTATTTAGCAGACTATAATAATTTCAATTAAAATGCCCTATCATAATATTACTAAAAATGTCTCCCTGTAAAGCAGTATTTAAAACTAAAACAACAGAATACTTTAATAATCAAATACTGGATTAGACTTGGTTGTCTAATGATTTCTAATACCATTCAGAAAGCTGTTTTCTCTTCTTCTTTACTACACACTGAAGGAAGAACCAAGCAGAAGTGGCAAAATCCAGCTGGGACTAGCCCATACTTCTTTCTGTATTTGGCCAGATTTAAGATCTGCACTGCCTATTTCCCACTATGCAAGTCTTCAGTTGTCTTATTTGTCTGAGGGGGACTGGAGACATTAAATCAAAGAGTCACCAAGAAAAGTCTTTAAGAAAGAGTTTAGAAAATTCTGACTCAGACAGCTGTCTGGTTTTTCATGTTAGCTTTCAAACCAGAATCAATATGAACATATTTTTAAATGATACCAGAATGTCTAGCATGCATATGTCTGCATGTTTTAGCTTTGGCTGTAGCATGCCCTTTTCACCTCGACTCAAGGCGAATTTTGTGCCTGTCTGATGATTCTGTACAAACCCAGTGCCACTGAGGTTGTTTGCTCCTCCTGCAGTAACCTCAGTGAGGTAGAAGTCCATCTCCTTAGCCGCGAGCCCCTCTGCCGCCAGTGGTCTTTCTCCTAATCTTCCCTCAGATGACTAAGGTTGTGTGTGCTGATGGCTCCTCATGCAGAGTGAAGATGAAGACAGACAAAGGACAGAGTTGCTAGAAATGACTGACAATTGGATTAAGCAGAATATGTGGGATTTTCTAGCATTTCCCCTGACTTTTCCACCTATCAAGTCAGTTCCTAGTCCTTTATAGTGCTCTTTAATGCTTCAAATTCTTCAAAATAAAAAAATAGCAAAAATAAACTCTTCTTCCCTCCTGCCCCCAAGCTTTATCACCAAGACCATTCACTCTGTAAAATTTGATTTAATTAAGTACTAGTCTTACCTTATCTCTATCCTTTGAGAAAAGCAGAGGTCAACAGCCACTCTAGATATTGCATTAATGCACATTGTGTGTTTTTGGCTAGATCTTGGTTGAAGATAATCAAAACAAAATTAAAAAGAGATAATAAAATACCTCACTGTAGTGGTATCACTACTAAAGGTAACATTTTGCATTGATTAATCACTACTAAAGGTAGTATTTTGCATTGATTAAACACCTTCGTCTTCCACGAACTTTAACTAACAACACTTTGTTAATCAAGACCTGTGAGGGAGTAGAGGAACAAGCCTAAAAATAATTCAGGACCAATGTCTCTGTAAAACCTCCACACAACTGTCAGGACTTGTTTCTACATATTTTCCTAGCTAGATCCTGTCTGCAGAAACAAATTTTTTGGGCTGACAAATCAGCGTATGTGTTGCTGCAGCTCTGCCCAGACTTTAGCGGAGGAAGATGAAAGCCAATTCTCAAACTGATTTTAATTTATTTTTCTTTTTAAGCTGAATTGCTGGTATGTTCTTTGACAAGGGCTTGAACCTTTTTTTATGAACAACACTGGAAAGACAAGAATTCATGAACTGGGTTTGTAATTCAATTCAGCTCAGATGTAGTTCTGCATCCTGAATTCACTACAGTCTGGAAGGAGAAAATAACATCTAGAAATATCATGGCCCAGTGAGGTCTTGGCTGACTTGGCTGACTTTTTGCTATCCTCCTCAAGCAGAGAAATCCAAGAGGATACTGGTTACTTGTTCTCATATACTAGAGCAAAGGTACATTCATGACACTCAGCTGCAGGGTGCAGTGAGGTTTTTTTCAAGAGTACAGATACCAGGGCTGTGGATGGCTCTTAAGAATGCTAAGCAAGGGAGATATATCATAAAGGAACAGTTTTATCCTCAGGTCCCTGGACAACCTTATCCTTACCTTCAGTTATGTACCTGCAGTTGTGTATATGCATAATTGACTTGCTCATCATTGCCTATTTCCCCCCACTATTTCCATTTTGTTCCTCTCTCCCACTGGTTCTGGGAACCACCAGGGTTACCTCACGTTTCTGAAACAGCTTTCCTAGCCAAGAAAATATTCAAGTTTCACATGAATCATAGTGAAGCACACAGTGCCTTACTGTGCATCCTTATGTAGGCTGAGCTCAAAGTGTGCGAGTAAGGGTTTTGCTAGGTAGGCAATACAGAAAAAATGGTGAGATTCACACTTGTCCTGCTCCCACTCCCTTAGTCAGACCATCAGTGCCTCCTGTTTCTGTTTTCTGATAGAGAATACAAGATCTAGGGCACCACATCCATGTGTCATTTCCCTGCTGTATCTTTTGAGGGCATTAGCCATCACAAATCAGGTGTGAAAGGGAGAAATCTCCTGCTTGGAGAGAATCTCCTGTTGCTTGGAAGGAAGCTTTTTGATGGGAAAGAAGAAAACCAAACCAGAGCCTCTGCTGAGGGAAAGCCAGGGAGACCACAGCTGCCACAAACCAGTGCTTGGCAGCTGCACTGCAATGTTCCCTGATCTGAGCATCTATAGCTCCTATCTGTGGCACAGCTTTCACTTGCTCAGTGAGGATGGGAAGAGATACAGAGAAAAAAGAATGAACAGGAGACAAAAGAGTCCCAAAAATAATGAAAATGCATTGGTTCTACCCTCACACTACTTCTTCTGCAATCCATGTTAACATCTATCTCCACAGCTGCTCTCTCATTTACTTGCAGAAGAACCCACAGCTACCTCTGTGTTATTACTGAAGTCTGATAGATTCTTGGAATGATGAATTTTAGGTTAAAAGAATGATTCCTACCTGTGCTTCTTTTGTAAAGAAACTGAAGTGTGTTGAAGCAAATGGGCAGTGCAATATCCTTGTCTATGGAGCTCAAGACTTTGCACTGCAGCAGGCATCCTACAGAAAAAGAAGGAGGCAAAGGCAGGATGAGTTTTGCTTTTCTGTTTGACTGCTTCTGATTAGGTGGAGTCTTCTGGGTTAAGTGAAATCACTAAAGATTAAGCATCCTGCATCTGCCAAGGAGGATGTGACAATGTGCTTCTCATCAGTAGTAGAAACCAACATTGATAAGAAGCATCAGTCATTTTCCTAAAAAAGCATCTTAGAAAAACAACTAAGATGAAAGAATCATCACTGAAAGTCAATATATTGCCTGAGTAATCCATTATTCAATACACTTTTTAAAAATAGAACACTTTTCCATTTCTATAGATGGCATTTCTACACCAGTTGGCAGGAACGTCCAGTCATGCCAGTTCTGAAGACACTGAAAAACCATCCACAGAAGTGGTCTCGTTTAATTCTGTCCGTTCACTCACATGAATATACTACACACACACACAGACAGACACACACACTTTTAAATGTTTGCAGGACTAAGCCCTAAATACCTAAGTTCTCTGCTTCATTGGGATGGAAGAATTGGGTTTTTTCTGCTCAGGGAGTAGCGGATAACACTAAGTCTTCTATGCACTTATAATGCACTGCATCATTTTTTTCCCAGCACTATACTATACTTCAGAACGACTAAAATAAAAAACTAATTATAGGGCACTTATATGCAGTCTACTGAATAAAGTGTCTTTTGAAGAGTGTATAATTTAAGACAGTATTTCTCAGAGGACTAAGTGGAGAGTAACCTGACATTTTTAACACCTGACTTGAGAAATTAACAAATTTCTAAGAGTTGTGTAAGCAAATTGTATGCTGTGGAGGCCAGGTGGAACTATTAAGCAATTTTTTTTCCTTCCCCAAAGCTGCTGTGAAGACCACACAGCAGTTTTTGCCAGGGTTGCTTTCTGCAATGAAGTGTATGAGGATCACTAGTGTTTTGTTTCAACCTGTACTAGTGTTACAGCAATATTTCATAGTTATATATATATATCTCCAATGTCCAAAGGGTCCAAACTGAGGGCTTGAATACAGTGAATCTATGGTGGTAGTGTTCCTGTTTGTGTACAGTGTGTTTCATGACAGAAGGAAGCTTCTCATTCTTCTTCAGTATCTCCTGGTTTCTTCTGTTAAAAATTGTGATTGCACTGATATGTGGAGGAGAGTGTTCTGAGCATCACAAGCTGGACATCTTCTTCAGGCAAGAGTTGATGAAGCTATTCCAATCACAGATGAGATCTGCAGCCACATTACTTGTACATGGAAACCGGCAGAGTTAGGGCAGAAGATCAAAGCTGCTGTTTTACATAGACTTTTTTATGGCTTTTTTTTTTTTTTTTTACTAGACTTTGAGCCTTGCTTTATGCCTTCTTGTCTTACCATGTCTTTTGTAGAATTTTCTTTTGTCACTGGAATAATTTAGTTTCTTCAGAGCTTACTCAGACTGGAATAGATGTGTTTGGTTTGTTGCCTGTCCCCCCTCTCTGACTCAAAAGTCATCCCCTGTGCTGTAAACATCCCTGCAAACCTTTGCTTTCATTCTTCTCAAATTGTTGCCCAGCTATCTGCATGGAGGAGGTAATGGAAAGCATGCAGCAGAAGACAGAGTGAAAAACAGTGTCCTCTATAGTGTGTTCTTTGGAATGGAGCCTGGTCACAGGGGGACATCCACATACCACTAACATGGGAAGATATTATGGATGTCTAGAATGCTTGACCAAGAAAGGCATTATGATTGGCTTTGAGAAACAAGTCTCAGACTCTTCTTGTTGCTGCAGAAGTAGCATGTGCCTGCCTGCATACATTGCCATCCAACCAAGCCTTTACAGAAGTGTTTAAAAGTGTGGAGCAGCAACCCTGCTAGCATGGTAACTTTAAATGCATGTGCCCCACACATGACTTACTTGGCTAGCAGGTATTGCAATCAAACAAGTTTTGCCAGCAGCTTGGGTCGACATAGTCTTTTTCCCATTAAATAGGTCACAATGTTGTTTTTTGATTTGTGCTCTTGTTTACCGGATTCTTACCCTGGCTGACAGATAGCCTGAAGGCACGATGTTGCAAAGGCTGGGATGGCTGGAGGTCTGATGAGAGATGTGTCCATCTTGCTGCAATGCCCCGTATCTCCCCAGAAGCCCCTGTACAGACAGACAGGAGGTGAGAGAGGGGAGAAGATGGGGTCAGGCCAAGCTGTGCTATGCAATTTGATGATTGTGCAATGCTGCGTTCCCAGGCAGAGACTTCAGCCACTGCAGCATTGCACTCCAGGGTCTTCCTGCACCAGACACCTCCCCTTATTTTACCAGAATGCGTTGCTGTGGAGGAAATCAGATTTATGGTTATATTGGAAAAAACTGGGAGCAAACAAACAAACAAAAGAAACAAACAAATACCCCCCACCCAACCAAAACAAAAATAAACCAACAAAAATGGTGTGAAGTTAGCATGTTTGTTTATCTTATGGAATGGTCAAATGAGAGAACCCTCACCTTCTTTCACAGGTGAATTGTACAGATTGTACCTCCAAGGGTGAGGAGGGACAAAAACAAGACCATCTCTCTCACCTCCCAGTGTCAAGTATGCTGACAGGAATAGAGGAAGAATTGTAAAACAGCCATACAAAGGAGGAATTTGGCAATGATCATTTTGAAATAAACCTGTTTGTGACAAGCAGTGACTGTGGCAATATTTACGCTATGATTCATACCAAAGTGCAGCACCTGCAGTTCTAGTCTGGATGACTTTTAGGACAGAAGCAGCAGCAAATAATATTCTGATGTTTAATAATGAGTGAGCAAGTGTCAAAGCTGCTCTTGGCTCTGGAACTGCATTAACTGTAAGAGCTGGCTGCAAGCATCTTTACAGTGCCAGGTGTATGTCACCTGTAACTGACTCACAACAGACTGAGGTTTGCACTGCTGCCTATCTCTCTGTACTCACTTGCACTCTTTCTTTTATGGGACAGTTGCAATTACAAGAAACTCTTAGCTGGCATATGCCACATTAGAGCCCTTTGAGGATGCTCTCAGAAAGTCCCTTACACTTCCTCCCACTCCTCCTTGATGACAAGACTGAACTTTCTTACCTGTGCCTATGCTAAAGAGCCAGCAACACTTTCTGTCTGTGTCTCTAAGCTGCAGGCAGCTCCTGGAAGCCTCCTTTCAGAGATAGAGGCATGTTATTCTCTCAGTGCTACTGATAAACTGCTACAGCCAGGAAGACATCAGAGATTATTTGTATGCCTGGTTATTCATGCTGCCAAAAGGCAGCTTTTAGAAACTCATCAAATTCCAGTGGACACCAAGGGGAGCTGCATGTTGTAACACTGCAAAAACAGCTCTTCCATGGGAACCAAAAAGTCAGGTTCCTGTTTCTTTACAGAAACTCAGCTTCAGAATACGGGACTGTACTCCTTCTCTTGCCCTAATAATATTGATAAATACTTAGTGAAAAGCCTGGCTTATTTTAGCCGGGGAAAATGAGATCAGAGAAGGGGGTGTCTACAGATTACTCCCTCTAAGAAGATCTTTGCTTCCAACAAAATCTTCAACATTTGGATTTCTCAGTTTAGTCTTCAAAGGTATTTAGTGGGTTTTGCTTACATAAATACTTACGCAGGGAAGTATCTTCACACAGACTGGTTGCATGACTCTTCTGCTTAGCACCACGTGTTCTCTTAGTTTTTCCCTGTACTCAACTATTGAAGCTAGTTTTCAACAGTTTTACAGGAAACACCCTTAAACATTTAAGCAGGAAAAAATAAGAAGCCAGTTTTTAAAAATTAATAATCAAGAGCCTGAAAGAATTGCTGATGTGAAAAACCTGCTTACATTTTGCCCTTCTCACCTGTCTCTAATTTTCCACTTGAAAAAAATTCTTGTTATTTTTATTTCCATTTCAGGTTTATGTCTTTTAAGGCAATGCAAATGTATCTCATATCCTAGCTAGTGTATTCTTTTAATTGCTGGAGAGGTAGAAGTTGTACATCTGCACTTTGGAAACAGTTTTAAAGGCCACTGTTATCCACAGCAGCAGCAATGACAGACCCTTTGTCTGTCCTGAACTGGGCAGTTTTTCTGCACAGCACAGCACAGCACAGCCCTTTCTACTTACTTATTTTGATGTGTCTGTACATGTCTGATGTCTGATGCTTTATACATGAAGAGGAAATAATGCACAAATACAGATTTCCAAAGCCATGATAAATTAATGGGGTTTCCATACACAGTAAATAAAAGACAAAATATACATGTTAATAAAATTGTAAATAGCTTTCTGTACTCCTTTTTATTACACATACTACTTAGAGACACAAAGACTCTGGAAGTTGTAAAAATTAATACCATCCTCCATTCACATCAAGTGTGACTTTCCCAATCTGTGTATCTTCCCCACAGTGCAGAAAACATCCTGGGACAGGGAGAAGTGGGAGGAGGCTGCATCATTGATGAGTCTGCAGCTGATACTGTTACACAAAAAATACCCTCTTTCCCGCAAGCAGGTCAAATTGTGAGAAGTGGTGTAAGTTCTTGGGTAAGAAAACATGGAGAAAAGTTCACCCTAATCTACAGAAAGAGTTTAGTTGTGATACTACCACGTCCAGCTGCAATACCTGGGAAACCCACCATGCAAAAGCAATGCCTTAATCCTTGGTCACACTAGACCTGGTATCAGGGTCCAAGCTGACCTCTGCTCATGCTCTCAATGTGGTGCCTTTCTTGGAAGACTGCATGGCTCCAGCAGACAACAGGAACCACATCCCAGCCACAGCATGGCAAACCACGTTGCTTTGCAGGGTGAAGAGCAAACAGATTAAATGAAGACCATTCTCAGAAGCAGGATCACAGAACATCCATTAAATTCACCAGGGTTTGTTCAAATACGGGAAGATGCTCCCTGACTCACTGACAGAACTAGCATGATTTGTTGGCTTTATTTTTTAATGTTTTCCCAGGCAGAGTGATGTAGACTCAGGTCTTGATACCACCAGTGGTATTGGGTGTGCAAGAAATGGAAAATTGAGTCTTTTTTTGTAACAGTACTTTGAATTTAAATTTAAACTTACTCATTATATTGGTTTAGGAAGCAACATTTGCAGCAGCTGCTGCCTATCTATGAAAGCATGCAATTTTCCCCCTTTATTTTCAAACTGAAAGGAAAGCAATAAATCCAAAAGCCAATAGACTAAAAATATCTGATATATATAATGAAAGAGATGAATGGGGACAGATGACACACAGATGAGTTTTGCTCAAAAATGTTTAATGGTGAGTAGTACCACATTTCTTCTTCGTGTTCTGTGCCTTTTCATCTCCACCTCCATCTGGCCTCTCTCCTCCCAGTGCTTGTTTTGTCATAGCATGTAAAGCCCAAGTCCTACTGAGGTGGAGAGGTAATAGCTCACATCTGCACAGGTCCAGCACTGTGACAGTGCTGCAGGACCAGCATAGTCTATACAGCTCTCAGCAGTTTAGCAAAAGTAAGGGTCATTTGAAATCTCAAGAGCTTCTCCAGCACTGAGACTGAACTAGTTTTAGAAACATTCCCTGAGCTGAGCTGCAGCCCAGCCCTTGCAGGCACTTTTACCAGGACTATTACCTGTCACCATAGCACGGAGAGCTGCGTCGAGGAAGGACTCTGCGACTTTAGCACAGGAATCCTGTAGTACAGGCAAGAGCACAGCAAACTTGCTTTTCCTTTCTTCAGTACTAACCCTGCCTTCAGCAACAGATGGACCAGAATTAGCTGTACCCAGAAGCTTGAGGAGAGAAAGAAAGGGCTGTGAATATCACTCTCAATTTGCTAGCAGGAGTAACCTAGTACTGGAGGGAGAGCAGTGAGTCAGGAAAGTCAATCCCACAGTCCTGCGTTTGTGGTGCTGTCCTCTCCAGAGCAGGTGCAGTTGGTACTCAGGGCTTGCTTTCCTGGTTAAACATTCTCCAGGGTACAGGCTTTCCCAGCTCACATCTGCTAGTGTTTCTGGATTTGGGATAGTTGCTGTTTCCTTGGAAGTGGGCACAGGACTGTTTTATTTGTTGCCAAGCGCCACTGGCATCTAGACAGTTTTACCAGAGTTTATGGAAATACTTTTAGCTAAAACAAATACTGAAGTCAAACCTTTACAGAGCTTGAAAGTATTTATGGGTGTGGTTTACCAAGCAATTCAGGCTGATTTGAACCAGGATTAGTGGTGAAAAAAGACATTCTGGCCCTTCCCTCTTCTGTCAATTCTCATTTCTGCTCTAAGCTGTAGCAGCAAGCTCATTGGGTTGCAAACAATGCCCTCAAAGCCAAGTGACAGCTTCCTGCTGGATGAGTGAGCTGAACTGGCTGAGCATGCCTGTAGTAGTGTGAACCCAAAAGACTGCAAAGCAAGTGTGAACAGGACAGGTCTTCCCCTTTTAGTGCAACACAGCTTAAGAAACCCAGGAAAAATGGGTGATCAAAACTTACAGTGTTGAGACTAGAGTGCTGACTAATGGCAGAACCTAGTTAAAATCTCTTCTGTGGCAAGCCAGGCAGAGATTCACACCAACCAGAATGTAATACACCTAGCCTTACATATACACATATATAAACTCTCTATTATTCTCTCTCCATTTTTGCCAAAATATTCTGGACTAAAGTAAAAATAAAAAGTAGAAAAAAGCAAAACATGAGAAGCAGAGGAGTTGCTGCAATAGAGTACCTAACCCCTATCATCTGTCCTGACTCGAGCTATAAACACACATGCACTCTCACACACCAACCACCCTCCAAACAGGAGACGTCAGCCTTGGTCACATTTGTTGATCAGTTGCCAGCAGTCTCCTGATCAAAACACATGGATTAAGGCTTTGAACTGTGGCTATCATCCAAAAGAGCACCTGCTCCTCTGCCCCAAATGTGTAGTTACATTAGCTGCTACATGCTTAGTTTTGTTTACTGTTTCCCACTAACTTCTAACCATGCCTCTTCTACAAGACAGCTTAGGTAACCTGAACACAGCATTTACTAAGCTGGCAGAACTTGGAAGACTCCCTCTTGCGATCAATCTAAAAGGACTCTGTCAGAACTGGACGTACAGGGCTCTCCAGGAAACCATACCAGAACATGCACTGGCTTTAGAACAAATGGCTTATCTTATTTTCCAGGTGCTTTGTTTATCCAGATGAACGAGGGCCTCCCTTGGGGCCTCCCAAGATTCTTTCTGCATCATGGGGAGTAATGAAGAGGACTTGTCATTGCCTCCAGCTGCCATTTAAAACTGTCTCTGCTCCCTGCAAAAAGCAGTGTAGATGTTTTCTAAAGGTGAGTGGCATTTTCTAGTCTGATTATTTTAACACTTAATTATTCCATTCCCACTCCCCAAAGTATTTTATTTACTTAGCTTGTTGGAGCTGGCAATCACAGGTAGGCTCCAGGGAGCATAGTATAGGAGAAGCACATATAGCTTTCAAGATTAGAAACTGTCTCTGTAATTTGAATGCCCTGATGAATTAAAAGATGGAAGGAAGGATTATGGCTATTTATGATATAGCAAAGCTACATAGCTTGTGAAATATGTTCCTCGTGCAAGAACATCAACCTTTTTTTGACCCTAGCCTCTAATTTCAGTCCTTGGCATCTGAATACTACATCTTTGATCAACAGCTGCTAGTACATAATATCCCCAGCCATTCGACAAGGCTGAGAAGTCACTTACTTCACATTTTTCTTCTTTTTCACATTCCCATTTTACCTTCATCACCAGTTTCCTTCTACAGAATTAATAGAAATAGCAGGAGATGAGAGAGAACATTGAATGAAGTCTCTTTCTTACTTATGGCTTAAACTGCAGCCCTCCTCTCCCCACAGGGGCATCCAGACTAGTCCCTTTGTCATGTCAGCTATTGCATCTCTGCCCATCAGGAATAAGACAGTGCTATTCCTGGCTGATGCTGGGAAATGTGGGGACATAACATGTCATCTAAACTTGCCTCTACCATAGTACTATGGCTGTGGCTTTAAATACTTTTTACTGTATAACATGGTTTGGACAACATTTCTCATCTACAGTGGAACTAATTCAAACACTAATAGGAGGAAGGACATCCTCACAATTAAGCATGTGTCAGATGAAAACTAAGTGGCAGAGGCAGTTTAATAACCTTGCACCACACCCTGCCTGATGGCAACAGAGCACTCACAAAATCCCTGTTGTTGGCAGTGTTAATAAAGGCCTTGTCTGAATTACAAGCATGACACAGTGTGTCTCCAGCTGGGATTTTTAAGTGTTGGGAAGCACCCTCTGGTCCACACTAGAGGAAACACTTCTACCAAGCAGAGGAGGCAGAAATCAGACCCTCTCTTGGTGCAAAAGACTGTGCTCTTGGACAATGTTTACAATGGGCAATTCCAGCCCAATTTCTTAGTTGTCTTTTTTTCATAATATAGCTAAAATCACTAATACTACAAGATTTCCATACTTCATTATGTTTTCTAGATTTGAAAAAGACAAATAAATTGACTTGGCAGGTTTAAAACTGGAAATTGCAGAAAAAGAATATGAACAGCTTCTTCTTACAACTCAAATTACCGTATTTGCAATTGCTCTGCTTCCCAAAATTAGCAAAATTCCCCAAAATTGGCACTGTTTGCACACTTTACATTTTGAGGTTAACCTCAGCACAGGCATAGAAATGTAAACCCTTGAGTTGGCTGAGATTAGGTCTGCAGATCAATTTCTCCAAGCTACAAATGGAAATTGGCTTTAGCTGCAAAATGTGGCTCTGGGCCTGGTGGATGTTAATAATAAGGTTGCAGTGACATAACAGTCTTCATACCTGCTGCGTATGCGTGGATGCAAGGCCCTAAATTCCTGTTAGGGAAGGTGGTTTTCCTTCACACTCTGCTGGCAGGGAGAGGTGGGGCTGAGTACTGTCTGTCCAGGTTGTTCTCCCATGCCTCCCACATCTTGCCCAGGAGCACAGCTTTGGCAGGAAAACACAGTCGCCCCAGCAGAAGGGTGTCATTCTGCCTTCCCCTCTGCAGTGGGAAGGTGTCAGGAAACACTGTCTGTGGGAGCACCTCCTTCTCTTGGCCCTCATTCTCGCCTGGTGCAGAGCACGGTAAGGTCCCTCCCCTACTGGAAACCTTGGGGTTAAGGGGAGTGGTTTATTTGGGTTTAATTTCCTGCCGATGTTAAACCACCACACGTTCTGCCTGTTACGCAAAGGCACACTGAAGTCATGACTCCGCTGTGGTATCGCAACGTAGATGTGTAACAAGGAGTTGTGGCTTCAGATTGACAGTGGATTACAGGAGTTTTTTAATACCAGATTTTGAAACTAATTTTTCTAACAACAGAAACAATTTGCATATGACTTCACTTACCAGCCAAAGTACCTCTTAGGAGGTTAAGTCAAAGTCTCTCTTAGGAGATTATAGACAATTTCTGCCAAAGATTATGTTTTTCCATTGGAGAAAACTTTTCTTTCAGAGATTTAATTGAAACACATTAAAAACAATGTGCCTCAGAGACGATGATGATAAATATTTGCTGAAAACAAGTGGTTTCCAGCAATTTTATATAAATTGGCTTCACTTCTGGAAATGAAAAGGTGTACTCCAATGAACTCTGAAAGAGGCACGAATGTTTCCCTTAGTGCTTAATGCAGTAGTACAAGTACACACAAACATCAAACTTGAATTTAGTGAGACCCCTTTGTGATTATGAAGTCTGCTCCTGACCTCACTGGTGGAATGAGAAAGATCATTTAAGTCTAGCACACCATAAAGAGAAACATTAAAAAGTTGCACTTCTGTTGTCCTCACTAGATGCCACATTTTGGTATTTCCAGGTGTATCCATGGGAAATTCAGAGATCACATCCACACTGTACAGCTGAATTTTGCTGGAGTTGGGAACATGGTTGAACTGATGGTAGAAAGAAGCCCTTGGAACCATCATGTTTATCTAACAAGCATCCTATGCATTCGCTTTGACCTGTGCTCTCCTTCTGTGCAATGCCTGGTTCACCTGGTGCCACAGACAGTGTTTCACATGAGTGATGTAGCACTCTTTCCTGCAGTGTGCAATTTAAAGCAGAAAGGTGGGTCTGGTAAGGGAATTGTGAAAGTACTATGCTAGCACAGGAGATTAAACATTTAAATAACTGAACATCCTTACTGAAGACAGATGTATAAAACAAGGCAGAATTTCTCTCTGGCATGCTTTTCTTTGGTGGATTTAGTAGTTCTGTAGAGCTTTCCTAGCCATGATAGTAAGAAATAGGACAACTGCACGGTGCTAAGTCAGAGCTGAGGAGGTTGTTCTTCCTGTAACTCTACTTCACCTTCTGCTGAAAAATATTCTCCCTGTTTTGCTAAGTACAAACCAACAGCATGTCTTGGAGAATGAATGGCAAATGGGAAGTCACATGGTAGCTTTGTATTCATCCACTCATATCTGTCCTGTAGACCCAAACTGACACCAGATTAGGTTCCTTTCTGTATTTTCCTGGGATGGCAGCAATAAGTGCTTTGCAAAACACTTCTCAGGCAGGTGTTATTACCTGGGATAAAAAGGCCTGGAAATCCTCCTCTTATCAGTAGCATTTGCAAGCTTTGTGCCTTGATTAATTTCTCGAAGCCTACATGGAAACTATGTTAATCCATCGGTTTAAACACTCATGCAGCTCCTTTCTAAATCTCTATAAGCAGATTGATATGGCAGATGATGCCTTGAGCTTCCTCTGAAACGTGTACTGGTACCTGACTACCAGGTCTAGCAAGTGCAAGTGATATTTCCTTCTGTCTGTGAGCAACTGAGGAAATTTAGCCCATCCTGTCAGATGCTAAGTTGGTTACGGTGATTTATCTCCTTCCATGTTTTCCAGGGTAATTGCTACAACATTCTCCAGCTGGCAACACAATCCCCAGGGGTCTGTAGAAAACTTTTATTTGAACTGCTGTAGTTGTAGAGGATGTTGGCTAATTTCTTAAGTATAAACAAATCTGAGTCTAATCCTAGCTATCAGGTGTTGTTGGGAAACACTTCTGAAGAAACACCTTTCCTGCTTCTGTAGATACATACCTTAGGAACAATGAAATAATCCATCCTATAGGCTTACTCCTATATTATGTTTCTGTCCTAGAACTCACCTGGACCTACACTGGCTTTCATAAGCACTGACATATTGCCTTTGGCACAAAATTCCAGATTTGTACCCTTTGTTTTTCCAGTAATAAAAGTTTTGGCTTAGCAGTAATTGATTTCACTCAGCACTCTGCAGAGTAGTTTTTTCTCACATTTGCAACCAATAGAAAGACCTAAAAATGATACAAAGTTATAGTGCTTTGTAGGTAAATTTAGTGTTCACAGGAGTCACTGCTAACCTTCTCTCTGTGCTCCTTTTGCTCAGCTGATTGCTATGTCTATTTTGACTTGTGAGCAGTCCTGTGTAGGGGGTCTGAAAGTGAAGCTGATTCATCTTTCATGGGAAACAGACTAGTCAAACTATACTTCTTTGTGGCCAGGCTGAAAAAGTTGATTTTGCAATGCAACGAGCAGCTCAAAAAGTGAAGCACAAGATGACTCAAAGTGTCATTCACATGCCATCTTTTAACATCAGCAGTCTAGCCTCCCTAATGCAAGAGCCTTCCCCTCTCTCCCACGTTTCTCTGACAGCAGTTTTGAAAAGTACAACTTCTTCCTCCCCTCCCTGTGCACCACATGCTGATGTCTCACTCAGTCTTTACTCATGCAAATTCCAGCCTGCTCCCCCAGCCCTCCAGCTTCAATTGCTGAGGTGCAGCAGAAGCATCCTGACTTATACTTCCAACACACATAGTACAGAGCTTCCCCAATTGTTTTACACTCTGCTGTGGCCATGCCTGAATCCATAGGGAAGATACCTCCCCAAGCTGCACTCTGAATCCTGTGCAGATACAACAGACTGTGTATTCATGAGCCTGAACACAGAGCCACCAGAAATGCCTACACCATCACAGCAGATGCTACATTTCTGCAGGAGGAGTATGTTGTAGGTTCAGGCTGTCAGGATCTCTTTGCCAAGAAATCCATGTAAGATGCAGCATGTCCAAGTATTCATTCCTGTTTGAGACCTCTTATCACCCTGCCCTGAATTCATCTTAGTCTTCCTCTCTGCCTAGGGTATGCGAGTGCATATTGGCAGTGTGGGTGACCTAGGCTTGGTGACAGCAGGAGCCAGAGTTTGGGCAAGGTGGTCCAGGTTTGCCTTGTCCCAGGACAGGCCAGGGAATTTTAAGATACATCCAACTGACTCAGAAACATAATTGTGTTGCCCGATCCGAAGAAAACACAAACAACCGAAGTCGTTTATG
>NC_031799.1:37390626-37468249 GCF_001522545.3 Parus major | reverse complement strand
TTTGCCAAAAGGTACATTCCTAGATTATCTCCTAGCTACACTGCTTACATTGCAATATCTGCTATATAGTTCATCTGCAGGTTACATGTGGCCTACCAAGCCTTAGCATAACTACTACTAATGTCAACTAATACTAACTATTAACGTTTGCTACTATCTTAATAATACAGTTTATTGAATCAAATGGCAACAATTGCTTTCGGAAAAACAGTCTTTAAATATGCATGTGTTGGATTTGGACCTCACCCAAAGTAGTCTGGCTGGTGCAGAAACACTAGGTCAGTTTGGTTAATGCAAAGCTGAACCAGGTCCACTGAGATCCTCATCTGGCTTTGAGACAGGATAGCTGCTGGTCCCACTGCTGTAAAGCTTGTTATGATAAAAGGTGTAGCCATACAGAGGAATACGCTCCCTTCTATGTACTGCTCACCTGACTTTTGAAGACCCAAATACTTCTACCTGCAAGGTCTGCATGGCTTGGCTGTAACCCTTTTGGAAAGCAAGTACCTTAGGCCTTGTTGAAAACCTATTTTCTTTCTCTTTTCCACCCACTGCCTTGTCTTGTGAGTCAGACAATGCCTGAAAAGAAACGTGAGTTAATTTTTGGTGTGTGCTTTTTGTTTTTGGTGACACAGTAGACTGAGTATAATAATTAAAAAATCAAATAGAAATAAATTTTAATATTGTGTAGAGTGCTTTTAGGCCACCTTCAAAGATACTGCAATGCTCCATCTCCTCTGACTTAGCCAACAGCATGCTTCATTTACTTTCTTAGGAGTAACAACTTGGGCCTTACTCCTCCATTACATTGGCAAAGTTGAAACAGTGATGCAATTCAAATTGAGGCACCTGTTTTAAATGATGCTGCAACAATGCATCTCTGCTATAAAAAAGTTACAGTGAATTGAGGGAGTAACACAGACAACAGAAGTTTAGGACCTGGAATTGGCTCCAGCACAGCCAGCTCTAAAAACTTGATTGTTGCTCTCTGTAAAGACCTGACCATTCAGGAAAGTGTCTTCTTTCTAAACGTGGCTCTGTCAAGCATGTGACATTTAGGAGTTTCTAAACTCTTGTAGTTTCATAACTTTCTCAATCACTTGAATCCCAGAGGTCCTAAAACCTATGACTCACTTTGTCTTACCCTTTTCTCCTCATCCTTTTAAAGTGAGAAAATTCATATAATCATATATCCATAAAAATAATGTAAAAATAAAAATCATATATCCATAAAAAATCATATAAACATATATTCACCTCCACCCAAGGCTGCCTCTGGATGCCCTTGTCCCACTTTAAAATCATTTGCATGTAACCACTGATCTCTTGTGGCTTTCCAAACTCAGCAGTCAGGTCAGCAACAAAACTTCCAAAGACAGTACAACCAGTAACACACATTAAAAATAGCCATATGAAGTGCTTTCTTCGATGCATGCTGCTGCATGCTTGGGAGAAATCATTGGGAAAATGTGCTGCACCAAACTGTTTGCTTCCTCCCTATCTTCTTCAGAAAATTTCTGTAAGACTTGAAGGGTGCCAGTAGAATACTTCCCTAAACTAATCTGTAATGCATCTTGACCTTGAGCAACAAACTCGAGAGTTAGTCTCTATTATAGATTTTGAAGACGAAATGAAAATTGTCATTTGTTGCTTTATCTTCAATATTATGTTTCAGCAGCTCTTCTCTGAAGCTACAAAGATGGTTAGTATCCAGCTTCAGTTCACTGTCAGGAGCTAAAACTACCATGTTCCTTACATGAACTATACATTCTGTACACTTAAACTTTTTTGACCTTGCACACACCTCCATTTTCTCCATTTCTGGAGTAAGGGCAGGATCTTTGCATCTTTTAAACACGGTTCTAAAAAGTGCAGAATGAAGCTCTGCTCCTAGTCACATTCACAAAAAACAAGACGATACATTAATACAAGTGAAGCAATAGAAGGGATACTCACATGTATCAACTTGGCTAGCCTTTTTTTTTATCCCCAAATTATAGTCTAGGAAACAAAGTTTTTATTTTTTTTATCAGTAGCACAGGATTTATAAGAAAGGAATCCAAAGCTATCCTGTGACTGTGATTCACTTTCCTGAGTGTATCACCATGAAAACCATAAATGGTGCAGTAACTGCTAGTCAAAGGTTTGTCATAGAGTCCACTAATTTATACACCCAGGTCTGCATTTTATAGTAAATGGAAGCAAGGAACTGTGAGAAACATGCAATAAATACTGTTGGGAAGGGAAAAACAGAAAGAAAGTAAAAGGAGTAGTTCATCAGTGTTGGTAAGTTGACCACACATCTCCAGTGTACATAAAGCATTTGGGAAAGTGGGCTGGAGAGGAAGCCTTTTCTGGTAGAAACACAGGAAGTTTTATGACATGAGAAAGACCCCTCCACTTACCAGACTCTGACAGAAGTACTAAACATGTCTGCAGCTGGAAGTGGAGGTATGGAAGTGGCCATTAGTTGACAGAGATAAATACAGGCTGCATAGAGGTGGGCTCTGCACTGAGCCACTCAGAGCAGCAGTGGGCAGAATATCAAAACACAGAGAGCTCAGGGTAGGACTGCTCATAAACCATACTTCTTATTGAGGACTAGATTTTAAAAGAATGGTTAACTAGGGAGCCCAACAATAGCTGGAACCTGAGGAAAGATTTAAAAAAGCAAGGGCAAAATAGGCAAAGGGAGGGGGAAACAGTAACTAGCATTTTTAGATCTTGCTTAAATCCTTTGCAGGGCAGAACTATTGTGCAAAGATGCCTGCATAGCGTGCCATACCAAGACTGTGCAGCTATCAGGGAGAGATGCTGAGATTTTAAATAAGCAGCACCAGCAGAGGACCTTGTGTGATGAGGGGATATTTAATGTAAAGGACCATTGTTTGAGCACAAGTTCTAATGCAGTGTCTTCTCTCTCTGCAGCATGGCGTTATCTGGAGAATTCCTGATGACAGACTCACATTTGCTGTCTTGCTTTCCATTATGAAAAACCACAAAGGAAAAGCTATGTAGCAAACTGCTTTGGCTTGCCAATTGTTAAAAGGAATGCAGATCCCTCTGCTGCACAGGAACCACCTCTGCAATAAAAAAAACCGCCAAAAATATTCCTGCAGCATACTAAGAAATCCCCATGAAGTCAAACAGGAGGTTCCCAGAACTTCAGAAGGCAGGCATTACCTCTCCTCAATTCTGACTCTGAAGAAAAGAGAAGTTTTGATACCCTTCAGCAACAGAATGTGATCAACAAGGATGCAACAAGCAACAGTTTATTTGTAGAAAAATCCTTTAAAATTTACTACAATGTAAGATTAAGGAAAAAATAGTCTTAATATATGTACATACAATATATATAAACAAACACTTATCGCACCATGAAAATTACATGCTTTTTAGAACAGAGAATGAATCATATTCCCTCATATCAATTTTAAAGTTATCACTGCAAGAAACCTTGCTTCCTTTTTTTTTTTTTATCCCCATCAAAGTTTTCAAGTACAGGAAGTAAGTAATGCAGGATCTAATAGTAGAAAACCTTTGTTATACACAAATTACAACTGACAGCTAGACAATATTATTTGTAGTATCCAACACTTGTGGTTTTGAGCTCTATTATAATGATATGAACTTTTACCTGAGGTGCATGGAAATAACGAAGCATGATAATTGGCAAGTTTAAGAGATTTTCACATTATGATTTGACTTTAATTGAAGTTGATTAGGTATCACATCTATACCTGTAGTACTGGCACAAGAATGCTCTGCGCGAGTCATCACCAATGACTTAGAAGTGCAGGAAAAATTAACAGGCAAGCACCACTTGCAATGAAAAGCATGCAGACAATTTAAGTGAAACAGAGGTAGCATGTTCTTGTAACTCCAGCAGGGTCATTCAAATCAACTGCACTCTCCCTTCTGCAAAAGGCACTCACTTTTTCAGCTAAAAACAATGCGCTTAAGTTTGGTCAGACTGACCACAAATGGTGGATTTCTCCCCTTACAAATATAGAAAAATGTTAAGCAGAGAACACAGTTAAAAGAAAAAAAAATAATGTAAGGAACATACACATATAAAGGTACCATGTGCTATTCCTCTCCCCCTAACTTTTATGGGAAGAATTATAGAAAACAGTTGCAGTACATAATCCAAAAGTTAAGACTTTCCAGTTGAAATGGCAGTATTAAGCAGCACATTCTCAATCAGAAATAGTTTTAAACCACCAGAAGTACACCAGTCTTTTTAATAAAGAGCAACAATTCACAGTTAGGAGTAGTAAGTTTATGCACATAAAAGGTGGTGCTAGAGAAGGATCCTCTGATGCAAAAGCTCATAAATTAGTATGCACTGTAACTTTTATACTGTATCTTTTATCCTTTCTGCACTTTGAAAGGCTGCCCACAAAAAACACCTTTTCTTACCGTGACACTACAGAACTAATCGAGTTATAAGATGTTCCACTGTTGCAACTGGAGGCATAAGCCTCTTGACCATTAGCATCTAAATTAATTTTAAATACAGAAGATGCCTTCAGTAAGAAATCTGCTGCATCTCTGCGACCTAATTCTCTCAGCTTAGACATTAGTATGCCTACAGTGCTGTCAGGTGCATTACTCCATTCCTGCAGAAGGGCATGAACTGGGCTTGAGAGAAAATAATTTTGTGTTCCATTATTTGTATTGTACTTTGCAACAAGGTCAGGGAGGCCCAAGTTCATGGCAAGAAGGCACCAATCTTTGCCCATTGGATCAGGTGGATCCAAAAGTCGACTTAGTTTTCTCCTGGTAAGTAGATTCAGATCAGAAACATGAATATCCATTCCTAGGCTTCCCTGGGAGTAAACATCAAGACACCCAAAACACAGTATACTGCTAAAGCTCTCTTTATATCCCCCCATAGTATTAGTTAGTGATGTCTCCTTTTGACTCTGCGCACGGAAAAAGTCTCTAGGCTGGTAGACCATTACTGGTTCATGATGTTCCCTCAGTTGCTGAGGACTAAGGTAATATTTCCCAGTCAGAAGACCTGGTAAGGTCGTGGCTATTAAGTTATCAATGGTGCTGCACACAGAATCCAGAAGTAAACAGCACTTGATCTTCTCTGTTTCCAGTCCTCTAACTTGAACCTCTATACCCTGCCCATGGTTGACCAGCAGCACTAAAAGCTCAGCTCCTCGATTCATAATCTTTGATCCATTTACCCACAGACGTATATCAGCATCTCCCTCTGTGCTCTGCTGATGAATCCACCTGCAGAGATTCACCTGAACTTTATGAAAAATTCCACAAGGAAATGGGGTAAGATGTTCCACAGGAACGATTCTAACACCACCATATATCAGCACTTCATCCTCCTCATCTGTCCAAGACCTGTGGAGATTGTCAGTCTTTATAAGAGCAGGAATATCCACCATCGCTCCACTGCTAAGGTCCCTTGCACAAATATCCATGGCATCCAAAATCTGTATCAGTTCTTCCACGTCACTATCTGTCACCAGACGCTGGATGTCCTCGATGGTGTACCGACCTCTGTAGTGATGGAGGGCTTTTGGGTTCTCCACTGACAAGATTCTTCCAAGGACATTAGAACAGAGCCAGCGAGGATCCAGAAGCACAACATCTTGGACAGTTTCACTCTGCATAATGTTAATCTGTTTATAAATATGAAAGTTACTGTTTACATCTTGTGAAGTACAAGATGATAGCCCACATTCTCACCTTCCTAACAGACTGACCGAACAGTTTGATTAACACTGCTCACAGGAAAAAAAAACCAATAGTGCATTTAAATATATCTCATAAATATATCATATAAATATATATGTTCTCAAGTACTGAGAACAAAAACCAGATCTTGCTGTTATTTTACACTAGTAATGAAATGATTAGAGCCCAACAGCTGGAAAGCCTAGTCATGCCCTGCAAGCTATTTATGCAAAGGTGTTATCCTACTACTCAATTTCTAATGGACACATATAGATCTTTCATATGCAGTGAACATTTCAGTGAAGCTGGTAACATAATGATCCTTTCTGGGTATTTTATATTCTTTCAACTATAGTAATAAACTCTAATTCTTCCTGTCTCAAAGAGATTACATTGAACAAAATAGAAGCCAGAAGACCTAATAATGATAACAGAAAGCATTAATAAGCATTCTGTACTTCTCATGATGTCTTAAGAGGAAGAGAAAAAAACCGAACAACTTTAGACATTTGCTTAAACTTATAAAGCAATATTCTACCAGAACAGTATCTTGCAAATAAAGAGATGGAATTTAGATAAAAATACTTACTTCTCCTATGCTATGCAACTGCTGTGCAATATGCCGTAGGTCATTTTGGCTTGCTAGGGGATTAAGATGTTCCTGTACATCATACACAAACTGCTGCAAGGACATCAGCTGGTTGGGTCCATTAATTTTTCTCCAGGAAGGCAGTGTGGAGATTATTTTTTCACACAGGTGAGTCATAGGTGGGCAAGTCTTAGAAAAGCGCAGAAAACATCCATTTGAGAATAGTGGTAGTATTTTTTCGTTTGTTTTAATGGAGGTGTGATGCATTCATAATGAATATTCAGATCTAAGGAGTTCCCTTTGTGCTGGACCCTTACTCTTTCATCTGGCATTCACTTGCTATAATACCTACCTACCTTTTCTTAAACAAGTCAATTGCAGAAACCAGTTTTTTCACTGAAATAAGCAAATTTTCCAAATATCACCATGAGCTGCTGTCATGCATCTATAAGTTAATGCTTATTTCTGAAATGATCAGAATTTATTTAGAATCTGTACTCATTAGTACACACGATCATTTTACTTCAAAACATGAGACAGCAGGGTATTAAGTAAGAAGCAAAAGTGGTACTTTGATTTAGTGATTGCCTCAGACTTCACTGATGCCCTCTTGCTACATTCTCCAGCCACAGCCTCCGCTTCTTTGCAGTAAATCCCTTCAGATTTCAAGCTAGTGACAATAGCTATAATAAAGCTTTCTTAGTGAAAAAAAGCTTACAAAATCAAGAGACCATCAGGAATGTAAAATAGGCTAAATTTTGCACAAATCCAAATATTTTCATCAACCCACAGAATTAACTCAGTAATACATACACTTTTAATCAATTACAAAAAAATACATTTCAAAAGTAGCTGCAGAAAATCTCATTGGTGTGTAACATAATATTAATCCACTTAACACAGGCTACAAAAAATTTGACTTGGTCACACTTAGGATGGAAGTCCCTATGGATTCATGGTGAAAACATCAAATCATGGCTACACTTTACCTTTAGTCTTACGTGCATATAGCTACTCGCACAGATACAACTGCAAGCAATATTTTTCAATTAAAAATGCAGTAAAAGGTTAATACATATTCAGTTTACATATACATATTTGGAATTATTTTTCTAACAGTTGAGAAAACTGTTCTACTCTGGAGGGTTTTTAGTGAAAAAACTTATTTCCCTGAAATATATTTATAATATATTTCTCTCTTTCTCTGTAATACTATGCTGTATGCATGTAATACTATGCATATCATGATTAGAAAAACCAAAAAAGGGGGGGCAGTGCTGAAATCCAATCACTGCCAATCAAAAACCGAAACTGTTTTTGATTTAAACTGAAATATCAAATTGTTTCCTTTCAACAGAGAGTATTTTGGTCATCTGTTCGAAACAGCTACTATTTGCAAAATACTGACTGAATCTTTGATGTCAAGGGTTTGCTTATCACAAGACCTGTCACGTGTGTGGCTTAGAAATTGGAAAACAGTGGTTTCTGTATGTTTCATTGTTCTAAGTTTGAAATTTACAGTAGATTAGTACACAAATGTCCACATTTTGGCTGATGCAAGTCAGATCATTAGACACTACCTACCGAAATTATCTGGCTTCTTATTTCTTGCAGGTGATTTCGGAGAAGCTTCATATCTTTAGACCCAGATGCTCCAGCATCCAGGACAAATAACTTTTCCGAAATTTGCAAATCATTTCCAAATCTAAAGGAAAATAATTATTATTAACTTAGCCCCAAATCTGTTATATTTCTTAATACAATTCTACTTCCATCTTAAATTATACTAGAGTTGTTTTCCTCAAGGAATTATGAAGTTCAAGTAATGATTATGCTGAGATATTTTATAAGCACAGACACTGTAGCTGCTGTATAATTTTCCTGAAAATAAGCAGAGATATTAAGAGAAAATCGTTTTCTCTCAGGATGAAGAGTGACTATGCATAAGAAAATTGTAACTACACAACATGACTTTTAATTACAAAATGAAACATTTTACTAGAAGAGATTACAGGAATTTATTCTTTTTAAGGTCTTAAAGTCTGTTGCTTGCTTTCTTCTCACTTTAAATAGTTTAGTAGTCATTGCTGTTAACAGCTCTCTTTCTCACTTCCTTCTGACTTTCCAACCACACAAACCTGTTTGCCTAGCTCTGGACAGATTTGCATTTAAAAGGATTTCAGCACCAAAGATAACACACAGGTATTTTTCTATTGGTTTATTTCAATTGATTAAGATAATTAACTAATTAATACTTAATTAAGATACTACCCTCCCCCACACCACTGTGCTGGAATTCCTACTTCTGTTTCTTGTACAGCCCAGACAAGTGTCCATACTCACAGGTATGGATGATTTTTCATACCCAGTGTTTCCCACTTACATTCTTACTCTGAACATAAGGTATTGTTACTTTAAACAATTCTATGTTTATGGAAAATTCCCTATTTCCATCTACCATTAGAGTGTGCTCCAGGCATTTGCTGAAGAATTCTACAAGTTTCGCTATCTTCTAGGTCCCTCTTGGATGACCTTGTCACCTGTGTGACTCCACAATGTCCAGCTTTCTGCAAACTGTGTGGGGAGTACTTCCAGGCCTCATTTAAGTTTTTTACACACCTATCCTAAATCAGCAAAGAGCTAAGAGCAGTTCTCTGGTAAAGCTTCCTCTTTTGCATTCAGAGTTTTAGCTGAAAATGGCCTACTTTTCTGAGACCAGCAAAAAACCCCAGAACCAAGATGTTAGACAGAAAGTTGGAATGGGTCTTTGGATGTAGCCCAGTGTTTACAGGGTGAGACTGCCTACATCACAATTAATTTTGACACAACTTGGCTTTTTTTAGCTCACTCAGGGCAGCTTACTTGCTGTACTATTGATAATTTTTTCAATTTTAGCACAACATATGCTTCCTGAACATATTCAAAATATCACAGTATCATATAAGCCATACAAAACCTTTTACCTATTCCAATCCATTTTAATATTTTTCTTTCCAATTAGCATGTTTAAACATGATGTATAAATATAGTTCCCATTACCTGTTCCTGATTTCTTTCAACAAGGAGATGTCTTTGTCATACCAGAACTCGCCCCCAACAGGCCGAGGCAGATTGACGATGTCAGCATGTGTGGCAACCAAAACAACACGCAGGGGGCTTTTCAGCTTTCCACCAAATGCTAGAAGAGAAACAAGAGGACTCCCTCAATATGAGGCATGCCTATGGAGATGGCTCATACTGAGCCAGAAATGCAGAAATACATTTTACATTCTTCATACCAGCCACCTTTGTAGTGATTTACCAACTCTAAGCATAGCCATTAACAGTGTACCTGCTGGTGCTCTGGCAACTATCTGCTTATAGGACTGTCTGTATAAGGCTCAGTTTTAATAGCTAAACTACTTGTATAACATCAGATACGTTTATATTGTGTTACTTTATCAGTTTAACAAAAACAGTAATTGGTAGCGCTAATGATACAGCTACTAACTCAACTATGACAGCTTGAGGAAAAAAACAATTAGAAACAGCAGCTTCTTGAAAGGGTTTTGCATAAACTTTGAATAGTCCTTAATATTACAGGTGCAGACTAGAGGATTGTAGGAACACAAACATCTACAACATTCATATGTTGATATGAATGCTACTTTGCAGTACTTACACAAACAATGACCTCTCACTTAGGTGAGAGTTAAGTAGGAAAGCCTGGCAGAAGCCATGAAAAAGAATGAGAAAGAAAGATACAAATGGCATGAATGAGGTGACAGTACGGAACACAGAGTTGTCAATCTTTTCTCAGACTCATATACCAGAAGAGAGAAGACATCATTAAGCTACTTTTAAAAGACACAGTACACCCAATCCTGCTCTTTGAGCCTTAAAAAAAAGGCCGCATGGGAGAAATATGCTTATATCACTGCTCAGTTCTCATCAACTAAGAGCTACAGAATCTCGATTAACTCATAAAAAGCCATTTCCCCAAATCTCTGCATAGCACTTCCAGGCAATTTTGTAATTATCTTCTTTTAATTTATTTATTTATTTATTTAATTGGCAGCTAAGGACTTGAACAAAATAACTGGAAAGTAATTCCAAGAGTTTTAACTTTTCTGCAAACATCAATTACTGGATATTACTTAAGAGATTTGTAGCAACAGAGAGACGCATGGGTACCCAGACTGAGCTGATCAGTATAGACACAGATTTAAGTGAAGTATCTAAGTAATGTTGATAATCAGATAAGCAAGAAGAAAAAAATCAACTGAGACTGAGGATCTGTGAAAAGCTTTCAGCAGTTGCAAATTAGCTGTATTTGCAGCTTTGTCATGTTTTTGCAAATTTCTGAGCTTTAACTTCCTCAGGTAATTTGCTGTTGGTTAGATCCAAATGCTGATATTATTAACATTGTAATTTGATCTAAAATAGAAAATAAAAGAATGCAGACGCCTGAACTGAAAACCAAGGGTTGGCTTTGGCTCATTGTTTGGCTGAGATAATACACGGTAGAACACAGAAAGAGAGAGAAAATAACTGTTTGCACAATGTTAAGTATTTAATACATGTCTGGTGAATTCCTATCATTGTTACAAATGTCCTAGAGTGCTGAGTTAGATCAGCTGACTGGAATAGTCTTTCCAATCACAGAACCAAGACATGTGTCAGAGCTTGGTTAGTCCAAGAAACTGTCACAGTCTGCAGACCAATACTCATCTACATATGCAAACAAGTTATAATTTACTGTATATACACATAGACTACTAGGCCTTTTAAGAAAAATGTTATTTAAGTTAATTTAAATTTGCCCACCAAGTAACTTTCAGTAAGCCTGAATAGAAAACAAATTACTTAAAACCTGTGCAAAATTGGAGCATATATGATATTTAAAAGAAAGACTGACTTCTGTCCATCAGCACCAGTTATCATATTTGAAGTCTAACTAGAACTCTAGTTAAACACATGAAAGTTGAACATACTAAGGGGTAATGCTGTTCCATAATACTGTTCTTTCTTGCTGTCACTGACATGACTAATTTATGCAGAAAATATAATTTATTGGGGTTAGATGTAAGAGGAACTTAAGCAATGTGTCTAAACTTGGTTTTAAATGGTTCCAGCCCTCTGAAACATTCTTGACAGCTTATCTGACATAGAACTTCAACTGCCATGTACAGATGTAAATCCCAGTGCCACAAGATATTGCACTGTACTTTGTGACACTTTTTAATTGAACTAAAGTGGTGTGTGCAACTCTTCTGGCTTCTTCCACAGATAAAATTTCCTTTTGCCAAAAAAACTTAATGTAAAGTTTGTTTGAATACATGGAGATGAAGATCAAACACAGATGATGTACAGAGTTGCAGAGAAATACAAGAAGCTTTATTCTACAGATCTCTAATACTTCATTAACAAGCACGAGAACATACCTATTGGCTCCTCAACTGGGACCAATGATTTCAGGAAATTGAGCCAAAAGGTCACTTGGTTTAATTGGATTTCATAAGGCTCCTCAAGACTAAAAAGCACTATGTGAATTGCAGTGTGATCATTTGCAGCAAAATAATCATAACAGCAGAAGTACACAGGATTCCCAGAGAATTCCCAGATGCTGAAATCACCAACTCCTGAAAAACAGATGAACAGACGAAGAGATTACACTTCATAAGTAAGCATGAAACATTTTCTGGCCATGGTAATATAAACAAAACATTTAGTCTGCTTTAAACTTTCACAAACATAAACTGTATGCATGTGAGAAAGCAAGGCTGAAAATGCAATCATGAGCAAAGGGAATGAGTTTCAGTCAGTCTCCAAGGCTTAGCAGTTGGACCCTCAAAATCTTCCTCTCTCACATTCCTTCTATAGGACATTTAGCTGGATGCCATAGGTAAGTACCTCTGTTAAATGCATGCAGTCTTATGCAATTAAATTGAGCTTTGCTTTGAACAACAGCAGCAGATCTTGTAATTGTCTTAAAAACCATTAATAATAGCTCCCATTCTGTTCACTTCAAAAAAGCTTAATATTTTTATTAATTATTCTTCTTAACACGGCACCACTGATTTTAAAAAAACACTGAAGCACACTGTAAAAAAAAGTTGCTTTGTTTTACACTGTTGGTTAATCAGGGATGAAGAATCCCCCTGTTAAGGGTTCCAAAAGCTCCATCCTTCTTTTTGTCATCTCCTTTAGCTTTGGGTGAGAAAAATGTTAGTATGTTGCACTTCCCAGATGCACCCTTTGATCAGGGTGATGTCTGCTGCACTTGTACTACTTCTAACTAAATTAATGGTGATGAAGATGCCCTTCAAACTTCTAGAAGGAGAGAAGTCAGAACACTCCAACCTGCTGTTATGAGTACAGCCACGCAAGAGTTCACCTGTGTGTACACTTTGTTCCGTATCAAGACAGTACAGAGAAGGAAAAGAAAGTCCTTCTGACAATCCATGGCACAACTCTGTTTCCTGCAAAATTTGACTGGGCTTCGAATTATACTGAAAGAAGAAATACTGAAGAATTTAGCCTGCACAAAGAACAAGCTTTATCCACTTTGCAAACTCTTCAGCGCCTAGAATAAATGTTTTGTCACTGCATTTGTTACTGTGCAGGTTTCTGTCTCCAAGTAAACCCTTGATTAATACTAACTCAGTTTTAAAACTGCAGCTGCTAAAGCACACAAAACATCTTCCTTATGAAGGAGACCTGACCACCTATATAAATGACAATTAATATGGCTGGTGGAGTAGAAGCAGTTTGTGTGGTCTCAGAGCCAAAAGCCATGTGTGTACTTATGACACCTTCTGAGATTGACCCCTCTTACTGCTAACTGGCTTCAACTGCAGAGCAGTTAGTTTCCTTGCAAAAAAATAAATTAAATCAGAAGCTCCACTCACAGTGACTGATGAGCTCCAGGGCTCACCAAATATGCTTCAGCCCTGACATGGAGTGAGAACGGTATGTCCTTTGCATAGCTGGGAATATACTTAAATGGTGAGAACTAAATGGGACTGTATTAAATCTGATAAAATCCCCAGATGACATACAGTATAGGTGAAGAAGCCTTCATACCGGTAGCCACTTCGCTGACCTGCTCCTCTCATACCAAATCTCTCTTTTCTTCTCTCCCACTTACCTCAGAAACGTTTCTATGTAATACTATTAAGTTCTGACATGAGTGATTAAAATGTATATTACAACAGTTACAGAACCTCAGGCAGATTTACTTTCTCAAACAAATTAAATCCCACTAGTGTTGGATTGTCAAACACAGCCACTACTAAACCAACTCAGACTTCACCATTTTTATTTTAAAAAAACAAGTCAAATGGCATTAATTGTCCTGCAGCATCCCAACCCAGGGCTCTTCTTACCATGCAAGCAGGCGTTCTGGATGTCTATGGCCTTGGTGGACTGGTCGTCAGAAGAGAAGTGAGAGTGATGAGCAGGTGACACCAAGGTTTCTAATACCCCTTTGGTCAGGCCTGGCTCAAACATCATACTACGGCTTCTCACGCTGACATTTTCACAGCCGGGATAAAGATTCGTAATACTTACTGAAACTGGGTCAGGGAAAGGAAAATGAGATTACAAACCATTTGAAAATCACAACAAGATCACTTCAAAACAAGTATGGAAGCCATAAGAGCAGATTAAAAAGCCCAATGTAAAAGAGATGTCTTTGAAGCTGTGGGCATACAAAACTACATTCTTATTCTGAATGATTAAAAGAAAAATATTAGAATGATGCTACTATAAAGCACTTATGTCCATTAGCAGATATACCTCTGAGTGGGAAGCCTGGAAAACTGAAATTTATATGTATGAAAGGCTTGAATAGCTAAAGTTCTATGTTGCAAAGGTATACTACCTTTTTTTTTTTTGTTTTTTTAGCTAAGGGCTACAATTTCATTGCATGATGTATTCTTTTTGGCATAAGAATGTCACATATTTGTATTATTGATTCCTATAAGTAAGGATAAAATAATATCCGCATGTAACAAGTGTCTCTGGGATAGCAGTGGAGAAAAACAGGCCCTAAACCAAAGTTATTTTACTAATAAGCAATTTTAAATTTCTTGTTTATTCAGATTCCCAGAGCACAAATGAGAAACAAAAGGGCTTTTTAACTGACTTGCACCATCTAGTGGATAAAGAATTTCTTTCCTTTACTCCACAAATTCTAATATTAAGGTTATACAATAGAAAGATTACCTGTTAGCTGTAAAACTACACTTTCATGTTTCAAAATACTAGTGTAGTATTTTAATCTTTTGGCTCTTGTAAATAAATACTTAGTGAATTTGCACACTTATTTTTTACTTGTTTTTAGAATTTAAACAAACATATAAACAAATCATGTGACCAAGTACAGACCAAGTTGTGCTGATTTAAATATTTATCTGATTATGTCAATCAGCCCATAATATAATTTACATGCTACATACTGATTTGCATCCCAAAAGAACATATACTGAAAGAAGCAAACCCCAGACTTACAGATGTTAAAATAACACCTTAATAGCTTTGTATGTATAGAACTGCATATCTTTCTGGCTTTGTATCTAGGTAAGCTCTTTTGAAGGGCATGCTTCAAATTCACCTTTGTTTCTACACTGATTTTCCAGTGTGACTGGCAATCTTTCTGATTTTATGATGGTGTGAACACGTAACATCTCTTCTTTGGTTCTGTTACCAGCCAACACAAAAAAAAATCTATCTTTAGTCAAAATGTTCCTGTACTGCCTTCAGGAATGGATATTTTGTGAGTGATTTATTGCCCTTGTATGACTCAGTAAATTAAGATAAATAAATCAAGAACTTTTGATTGATTAATTTAATCAAGTTCTTTTTTTCTGTTGTCACAGATGTGAGGCCCTGGTGTAAAGTAAACATCAAATGCAGTAACAATCTCTGTGGCATGGATCTTGCCTTGTGTTAAGCCACTCTGTGAATGCCCTTTATCTTCCTCAGGTGAATAGAGAGAAAGTAGAAATAAAAACTACTACTAGCACTGTTCTAATATTACTTAAAAATTATGAACAAAGTCCAAACCTACAAGTATTATCCAGAAGTTTTTTCTTTTTACAAAAGGCAACCATGGCCTTGTCTGTAAGTTACACAGTAAGACCACTTCTAAACATCAATTTGAGCTTGAGCTCAAGATGCTTTGCTTGTTTTTGTAGGCTCCCAGTGTTAGAAAAGGGATGTGGACAAATGGTTTCATTGGTCTTTCCACTGTCCCCCTGTGGGTTCTTCAAAAACTGGGCACACTAGGTTTAAATGTAAACCTAGCTAGTTTCTCCACACCTTGTAGCTCTTCCTACATTGCACAGGCCAGCTGGTGCTGCATGAGCAATCTGTTCCCTAATATTTGCAAACATTTACTTCAGTTTAGAAAACTTCCATTTTCAGCTTGTTTGAAGACAATTTTAGACAGCTCTAAGTGAGCTAATTCAATCCTCTACCTTAAGGAAAAGCACTCCAAGGCATCAGAGGCAGTTCTGAAACCTGTTATTACTTAAAAATCACATAGAGATGCAGCAACCGTTCCAGTTTTGTGGTGTTTATTGAAGTTCCTCCAGCAAAAAGGAAGCTAGTAATGAAACTGATATTTGCAGCCTAGGACCTTTTGTGAAAAATAAACAGCAGTGTTTACAAGTCCTGTCCTCCACTCTGCAAGTCCACTTATGCAGCATGTAATCAAACAAAACCTTAACTACTCATATATCCTTCATACTTGCTGGTCCTCTTCTTCTTACTTTAGATACAAGCCTATGCACAGAGAAGTCAATCAATTCCCTCTCCCTTCTTTTGTTTCTTACATGATTAGGCTGTCCTGTCTTTTGCAGTGCAGCCAACAGCTTCTTAGAACCTTAGAGAATACGAGGAAACTGTTTTCTCTCTCTCATACAAACATGGCTCAAAACCATACCTGAAGGTTTGGAAGACAAAGGAGATGGGGGGAATCTGCTTGAGTTTGTGGAGGACAGCCTAGGCCTACGCCTTCGGAAAAAGCTTCGTATCAGGCCACACTTGAGGGACTCCACAAGGGTGGTTTTCCCAGAGCCAGAGTATCCAAACAACTTCAGTTTGATCCGAGGCTGTGGATTCTGTGTGTGCCTCAGCTGCTGGATAAAAATCCCCCGGTGTGTATCCTAAAATTCAATGCAAAGAAGAAATCAGAATTCATGGCAGGGAACTTCTGCCTCCCAGCAAACTCAGCATGGGTTTTAGATACACTTTCTTGCCAGACTGGTGTTCATCTGGTTCATCATGAAAGCCATGGTTACTGGACATGCACACAGGAGAGCTTAATGCTCACTCTCCAGAGCCACCCGGATGTTTCATGAAAATCACACATCTTCAGGCTCAAATCAGTGAATGGAATTATTCTGACCTCCAATAGAGAGAGCAAAGTGTCAAAACTAGCCTCTTTCAGTGCCCATTCTCCTAACCCATCAGTCTCAGAAGGTTAACCAATGTACATACTCTTACAGAATATATCTGCAGAACTGAAGAATTTTTCTGTGACAGCTATCACCTGAACCATCCAACAACTCAATGTGCACTTCTTCTCTTCTTTCCTTTACATCAATGTTTTCTGTGCTTCGCATGTTTGTGATTTTCAAGGGAACAGGGAGAAAGCAGAGAAGTGTGAGGGCAAAAGAACTAGATTAATCTTCCCTTTCTTCACTTCTCCATTTGGAGCTGAGTGAGAGACTCTATTGTTCTGAACCCATTTACATGTAGGATGAGTCCTCCTGAATTATAAGCATGCAGCAACTGAGCTGAGAAATTTGACAGAGACAGTAGTGCATACAATTTTGTTCCTTCCTTACCAGCAGGAATTTATTTAGTAAGTTAGTGTGCAAACACTGCACTTTTACAGCTAATACTGGATTCTCCACAAGAGCCACTGTGGCAGTAGGTTCTTCACGTGTCTGTATTAGAGGCAAGATGTTTCACAAGCACCAAAACAAAGTGTACGGTATGCTGTGTGATAGATGATATTGACCATTTTAAGTAGTACTAGAATATGTTTCTGTGGTTAGATATAATTTGTTAATTTCAATTGTTCATATTCTGTGTTACAAAGTATAAAGCATTTTCACCATATATAGAGAGACAAGCCTTCAGTAATGTATATTCCACTATCAAGAGAAGAGCTACAGTTTACTAATGTTTCTTTCAAAAGACATCTATCTGACCTTCTTCCTTTGTTCTAGGTCAGTTTGTATTATTTTCATGTTTACACCATGAATAAATCACAGATTTACCTGCCTGCATGCAGACACAAATAAGAATTTGGTTTGGGGATGTAACTATACAAAACAGAGCCTATTATGTATGACAAACTTTACAAAAGCTGTCATTGCAAAGGAAGTCTGAACTTTGCACTTCCTCATGTCTTGATACACATTTAGTTTACAATCCTAGGAAGTAAAGATTTGCTGGCAGGCCTAAAGGACACAATTCTGCTTCTACCTTGGCAATACACAGTTTGCACCATTGTCTACAAGCAATAGAAATGGTCATTTATTTCAGTTTCTCTAATCAAAGACTCATCATTATAATTATAGAAGGATTGTTTTAACTGGTCTGGCTCTTGCCTGTAATCTCCAGGCAAGTAGGCTCTGAACCTTCCCAGCATGAGTGATGCTGCCTATCTGACTAATCAATGCATATCAGATGTGTCAGACATAGTGCCTTGCAGCAAGCCCAGGTCAGCTTTTTGCTCTAGTAGGCAAGACATTTGGATATACTGAAACTGCAGAATCAAAAGATGACATTGAGGTCTTATACAACTATTCCATACATTACTGACATTTTCATGAGGGGCACAAACCCCCCATCCTTCATAATCTTAATCTAAGTGAAATGGTGATGGTGAGGATGTAAGTCATCTTGAGGGATGTGCTTAGTAGTTTATTTTCTACTAAACACCTTAGATGCTTTGCTAGGCACTGTCAGACACTGCTAGATATGAATCAGTGGTAGAGACTAGCTTAACCAGCTTCTTTAATATGTACATATTCGCTTTAATTGAGAGCATAATTTCAAATTAAAAATATAAAAAGGAAGAAGAAAAAAAAGAAAAGACACCATTGCAGAAAGGAATTTTGCAACAGCTTTTAGAATGGCTTTGATGAAAACCTCACTTAAAATTCATGCATTCCCAACCTTTCTAAGTCTTGCAAGCAGACTGGCTACATGTTCGTGCTGCTCTGCTCTGGCGAGATCTTCTGCTGTTTTCCCATCCTGTTAAAAACACAAATTATTAGCAGCAGTTCCTTCATTTTTCTTTTACAGATGAGCATCTGGATGCCACTGTAACAAGATACTTTGAATCCAGAGTCTGAAAGCAAAGTCAACACTCCTCCCCCTGAATTCCATCTCTCTTCTCACCAATTAGAGGGTGATAGTGATTTCTAGATATTGCCCACAGAACAGATTTGAAAGGTCACAAAGGAGGCACACATCAGCATATTGACTCACGAGAATTGCAGGTGAATGTTTGTTTACCAATGGATAAAGACTGATAGCATCATATCAGCCACTGGAGGATTCCAGAAAAAAAAGAAACTTGTAAGGGATGCAGTTTAAATTGCACCAGCAAGTTTAAAAGGAGAAACAAATCTGCCTTCAGTATTCTGGTCTTGTCATTTAGTTACCTATGTTTCACAGATCAGCAGTTTAATACTGAAAAGACTAAAAGACAAATTGCCCACTACTTCAACTCTTACAGCTGCCTTACACTATTGTACTGTTCTAAATTTTGGCAAGAGGTAACTAATTTAGGAGTACTTTGCTTATTTCACTATCTCAGATAAAAGAATTAAAAAAGACATACACAAGCAAAATAGCAAGTTATTTTTAGTCTTTCCTGAAAAATACAGAGTATCTATACACTGGTATAGCAATAGGAAAACAAATCTGACATATAAAAAGGGCTTGGTTACAGGATCCATGAAAGCCTATTTTGTACCCACTGGTAATATTTCATTACAATTGCTGACTGGCTCCCTATATTGCAAATCAGACAGGCTGCAAGAGCTGATCCTGAGTTCAAATGGCATTTGCAAGCATCTGCATCCAAAGTTTTTAATCAATCTGACAATTTTAAAGTTGGTTTAGAAACTTCCATGAGGAAAATCCAACAGCCTGGTGCCAGTTAACAAGTGAGCACAACAGATGTTTTGGGGTAATTTTTAAACATGTGAAATAATAGTATACTCCAGAAGTGGAAGGTTTTCTGAGGTCAGTAAACACCATCCAGGCAATCAAATTAAAAATAGACTAGTTCCAAAATGGGCTTTAACCAGAAAGAAGACAAGGAATTCATAATATAGCCCAGTTACATAATGGAGTTGGAAAAGTTAGTTCCTCAGAAATGGCATACTAAGAGAAGAAAAAGACCATTAATTCTACTGCACTGGCTCAGAAAGAGCTGTTAATAAACTTTTCAGAACAGTTTAACAGCCTTCTAGAGAACCAATGCAAAACAGAAATATTAAAATCACAACATGCAAGGTTCTCTGGTCCTCTCCTTTTCCCTTCTCTCTGCCACCACACTGCTGGAATAATGGATGGCTATGGATATTCAGTGCACTGCTCCTGATAGATTTAGTATCAGCACTATTCATTTTGTTATGTCCTTCACACTGACCAAAAGAGACAAAATGTACTTTTATCTTGGAAGGACAGTGTCCACAGAGGCAATTATAACAACACAGCTGTCATATATGACACAAATGAAGTGCAACAGCTCAACAATTCCCTCATCACCCTTTTCTTTTATCTCATCTCTACAGTATGTAGTAGTGCAAATACATATACACAATGGGATGTAATAAACCAACAAAAAAGACAAAAAAAGGGTGACAAAGGAAATCTGTAGAGCATCCTACCAAGTCCACTGCATTGACATTTCATTATTATTAATAGGGGACGTGGCAATATACAATCCAGTAGTTACCAAAAATAATTATTAAGTCCTAAACTTGTTTAAGCTACAATTCCAATTTTTTTTTGCATTCTCCTCCTACATAAGATCTGTGCTTAAAAGACAAAACTGCAGTGCTAAATCTAGAGGAAAACAACACAAAAATAAGTATTTTAAATTGTACCAAATGCGTAGAGCAACTGATACAGAAGTTTTCTTCTTTTCCCCCCTCCATTTCAGCCATCTCAGGAATAATTTGTTAGGAATAAGAACTCTGAAAACTCGACTAAAATCTAATGACAACATGTCTTCCTCATACACAGCAGCAGTTATTTCTAAGCAGAATACATTGGTTACAGTAAGCTGCAATGTAAAATGATCCACTGGATCTGAAAATAAATCATGGTTAGTTTGTTCAAAATACACATAATGCATGATGTCTATAATTTAGCGTGCACAGGATGAAGGACATTTCATTCCTGCTGTGAGTATGTCATTAGGAGGATTTTTCTCACCTTACTGAGAGTGAAAAATGCCTCCAGTGTTACTAACTGGAAGCAATGGTGCTGGCTGATCTGACATGAATGATTTAGTTTACAAGGATACTCTCATGCTAGTTCGCTCATCCATGCAACCACACATCTCCCACCATAAAACCAGAACTTTTTAACCCCCTTAAAGCAAGAAAAATATTTAAGATGCATACAGTATATCTGTATGTTTCTCAAATGTGATGTGAAATGACGTACATCTTTGTGAAGTGACTCACTGTGCTTATAGAAAACACAATGATACAAGTAATTCTTAGACAAAGAAATTATTTCTATTAAAAAAAGAAATTATAGGTGTAGATGAAGTGGTAGCTGTTCTATACCATAATCAGTTCCAAATTCATTTAGAAGAAGGGAACAAGTAGACAAGAGAGATATAACAAATACCACTCACGTTGCATAACATACAACAGCCTTTGTTTTAAATTTCAAAATGTAATGTCCTTTTCCTACACCTCTCTGTGAGTTCTTTTTCTACTATCATGCCTAAAAGAAGAAGAAGAAGAGAATCTCTCAGTACTTACAGAGGTTAATGCTTCTACATTGGCACCGGTAAGGCAAAGGTACCGGACAACATCAAGAATGCCATTGTTTGCTGCCAAGTGTAAAGGTGTTCTTCCATACTAAAATGAGGAAAGAAGTGTCACTATATTAGTCAAAGAACTTTACTTCAAATGTTCTGAGTAATAATCAGACATATTATACAATTATACATACCTGATACACAGGAATGGTTTTGCTAAAACTGCAAGAAAAAGTACTTCTGCTTGCAGCTTAAGCACAACTGCTGAAAGTGCAATTAGAAACAAAGGCTAGATAACTATTTAAAAAATGGGGACACAAATTTTTAGCTAAATTCCTCACAACTGTGGAGGAATTGACTATATTTGATAATGTCTTTTAATTCCAGAAAATTTAATTGCCTTTTTACTTAATTAAATATGAACACTTAAACAACACTAATTCCTTAACCTTTAGAACTCTGGGTTCTACTTCCATCCAAGTACTACTGAAGACTAAATATCTCCCCCTTTCACCCAAAGAAATAAAAGGAATGAATGAAAGAAGTCAGCATGAAATAATATATTTTTCAGTGAAGAGGGAAAGTGCTGAAAAGTATTTATTTTCCAATTTTTTTCTTTTTTCCATTAATCCCTTCACTGACAACTGGTCCTCATGATATCCACTTCTGGTTTTGTATGTTCAGAGCTACTGTTACAAAAACTACCATTTACTCTCTGCTGGTAGCCAACTATTACTTCACATTTTTATGCTTTCAATACTGTTCGTTCTGTCTACAATTAGAAACAAAGTCATAAAGCTATTTCTTGAAAAAAGTATTTGAAAGCAAAGCCAGTTTTCTGATAACTGGAATCTGAAAAGATGCTCAGGCTCCTCCAAACCCTACACCTCAACTCAAGTAGCATCCTGCTTGTATTATGAACAGTGTGTCCAGCAGCAGCAGCAGGGCAGTGATTGTCCCTCTGCATTCAGCACTGGTCAGGCCACACCTCAAATCCTGTGTTCAGTTTTTGGCTCCTCATGGCAAGAAGGACATTGAGGAGCTGAGGCATGGCCAGGAAAAGGAAATGGAACTGTTAAAGGGTTTGGAGCACAAGCCCTGTGAGAAGCTGCTGAGGGAGCTGGGGTTGTTTAGCCTGGAGAAAAGGAGGCTTGAGGGGAACCTTATCACTCTCTACAACTGCCTGAAAGGAGGGTGTTGTGAGCTGGGTGTTGGTTTCTTCTGCAATGAAACAAGTGACAGGACTACAGGAAATGGCCTTGAGTTGTGCCCAAGGAGATTGAGATGGGATATCAGGAAAATTTCTTCACTAAAAGGCTTGTCAAGCACTGTCATGGGCTGCTCAGAAAAGTGGTGGAGTCAACATTCCTGGAGGTATTTAAGTCATATAGATGTGGGACTTAGGGACATGGTTTAGTGGTCAGCTTAGGAGTGCTTGGCTAGTGGTTAGATTCTGATATTACAGTTATTTTTCAACTCTAAATGCTTCCATGATTCTATGATTCTAAATAAATGCATGTGATGTTCTACTGTGCTGAATCTCTGAAAGAAACAAACAGTGCCTTCAGTCGGTATTACACACATGTGGGACAAAGCCAAGTGTTTGGACCAAGGATAGAAGTTAGTTTTGTTAATGCCATGTTAATATAGGGCTTGCTCCTGAAGAGGAGAAGTAAAAATTAAGATTCTCTATTTAATAACACTCAAACTCACCATTTCAAATAAAGGGCACTCTAAAAGTCTCTCCAGAATACATTACTCCTAAAAGAATAACAGCAAAAGAATAACTACAACCATGCTTCTGTAGCCGTGATCCCACAGCCACTGAACATTTGAAGGCTAAATATTTTTTCTCAGCATGCTGGTGATGATCCCAGCTCAGCATTCTCCATTAGCAAACAGGACAACAGCCTCATGGTCCATTAACTCGACTTGTCTAAAATGTGCTCTTATCTGTGGATCTGGATTTAATTGCCTAGTCAATCAGATTTAAGCTGAGAAGCAGGACTGGAGACCTCACTGATTTAACTTTTTTTTATAAGACAGCTGATAATTTTAATTGCTGAAACCAAAAGTGATTGGACAGACAGCCCTCAAAAAACTTGGTAATTTTCTTTATCTGGTTAATACAATGTAACTGCTTTGGTAATAAATAGAAGTGTTAACTAGCAAGTATTATTGCTAGAATAGGTACTATTCCAGGAAAAAAAACTAGAAGAAGCTAAAATACCTGAATCAAAGAAATTTGAGATAGCAACATAAAGTAACTATAAGTAACTTTTAAACATTTTAGCATATATAAAATTTAAATCTGGCAGAGAAAGACATTCAGGGGTAAATATCAAGCCCTAAGCACCACAGCCTGACAGCAGAGTGACTGACCTTGACCTATTCAAACTATATATGGAATGTTTCCTGAAACAGCTCACTTTTCTCTTAAAGACCTCCAGGATAAAAGACATAATATAAACCTTAAAGTGTTATGTTTAGTTATCCCATACTGCAGGATGAGCACAACAGAAGTAACAATAAAGGCACTAGTGTCTCAAAATTAAGGGACGGGTAATGAAATATTCCTCCTGGAAAATGCTTACACCAGCTACAGAGTGTCTGCATTTTTATCTGGCATTCATCTACCAATAATCATTGCAATCACCATTTTTAGAGTTACAACACTGTAGCAGAAAACATGCCAGTCTTCAATTCCGTGCATAACTTAATGCTACCTACGAAATCAAAGACAGCTGCAATGCATTTCATCTGTTCTTTTGCACCTAGATGTAATTTGCCTAACACAAAGCTAAATGGCTAGGGAAGAGTGTTGGCAAAACATACTGTGATAATTCACCTGAGTTCTTTCTTCCTGGATGTTTAATGATCTATTACACTGAAACAAACTTTGGTAAATTTGTAGGGTGAGTCATTTAATACTTCTTTGGCCACTCTGAGAGACAGAAAAATCCAATGATTTTTCATATCAGTGAACTTAAAAAGGTCACCTAATGCAACAGGTGAGCTAATAAACAACGTAGTTCAGCATACATATTCCATTTACCTTATTAGTGACATCCAAACTACAATTTGCTTCACAGAGTGCCATCACAATAGGCACATTCCCATCTTTGCAGGCCACATGTAAAGGAGTGTTCCCATGTCTGTCTTGGAAATCTACAAAACATCCTTGACTGATGAGAGTTTTAACTACTTCTATTTGACATCTTCTTACAGCAAGGTGCAGGGCTATATGACCATCCTGAAATGAAGAGACAACTTGTGAGATCAAATAATGCTAAAAATCCAAATATTTAGTTAAGTCACAACCATCTCAAGTAACAGGGTGCATCTTCCTTGCCTCAAGAACCACAATGGTTTTTAATTTGAAGGTGGAGGCAGGGAGATGCACCATATCTGTCAGAACAAATAAGTCATGAGATGAAAGCAAATTTCTGTTATGCCACTGGTCTTTGCAGTGGAGTTGATGAAATACAATTGCACATTCTCTTCTAACATCTTTCCTCAGAGGAAGGAGAGTGCTCAACAGTAACAACCAGCTGAGTATTGTAAACTCTAGTGTTTACTAGACAGAAGTTAGTGATGCAAAAGTCATGCAATCTGCTTTCTGATCAGTAACTTTAAAGACAGAGTTTCTCTCTGTGGAACAACTTAAAAAGACAATGTACCTGGAAAAAATTATCTTAGAAGTGAAAACTTTTTTCTGAACTTACTTTAATAACTATTTAGTAAATACTACTAATAAAGGTAGCTAAAATGCCAGCCATACCAAAAATACAAGCACTGAACATCCAAATTTATTTATTTGGATTACATCATGAAAGACAAAAACTAATTCTGAATCAAACAGAGTCATATTTTTAAATAGTTCTTGTTTAAAATGGGTGTGGTTTATCCAGCCCATAGTCATCAAAGGCCAACAACAAATCCATCTTTTTCTCTGAAGTTAACAATTTGTTGCCAATTGCAGAAACTAATGTTCCTGCAATTTTTTAGAGTGTTACTCATGAGGTGATAAATGATAAGGAGATAATAGATCAGCAAAAACCCGGTCATGGAATAATAATCATCAGTGGACAATCTTAAGGACTATTTCAGTCATCAATAAGCCTGTGGGAACTGCTACAAAAATTCACGTTGTGGAAACAACGCTGACTTGCAGCACTCAAATGAAGTAATTGAGAGACACGTTCCTGTGATCTCTGAACATAACTAACCTTGTCTGTTGCATGAAGGTCAGCCCTGTGTTCTGCCAAGCATTCCACAATATCATGGTAACCCCTAGCTGATGCTGTCAGGAGTGGGGTCTCCCCTTCTTTGTTTTTAATGTTCACATTGCAACCTGCTTCACAGAGTGCTTTGGCAACAGAGTAGTAGCCGTGCCAAGCAGCACAGTGCAGTGGGGTTTCTTCTTCCTATTAACATAGAAAATCAATAAACAGTACTGATCCAAACTTCAGGAACAACAATTTCCCAACTTTAAAATACAAAAAGATGGTATGAAAAAAAAAAAAAGACAGTCTACTAAATAGGTCTTATAAAAAGATGTTGTAATTTCTAATGTTGACACTCTAAAACCAAGAACAACTTGATTACCTTGTATGTCAGCAATCCTACTTCAAACCTATCCATGATCCTGAGGCTAACTATCTTGGTTCTCTCACTTGAAAACAGACCCTTGTTCACAAACCACTTTTACATCCTGTGTGCTGTGACTAATCCAGCATTTAAAACAGATTGATCACCATGAAGATGCAAATCGCACTAGGCCAGCAGTTTGAGACAGGTTACTCTGCTTACCATGTTGAGAAAGCACATCCCAAAGTTCTAGGAGTGAATATAGCTAAAGACCCAAGCCTTTAAAGACACATCACAACAAGCCTTTGAAACTGTCTGCATTTGGAGTTCAATTGTGACTGAAGTACTAATTTGCTTTTTGCTTGAACTCAAGAAATTTCAAAATATTCAACTTCAATTCACTGTACGTCAGAGCAGTTATGTGGAACAACATTAAAAACCTCAAATGTTCCACAAAAACATGCTGAATGTATCCCACTGAAAAAGCAGGGGGAATTAAAACCCACTAAAAGAAGTAGCTCTGTCAAATTCTAAGAAATGGGATATCCTTTGTGTACCTGGAAAATATCAAAGAGGAGACAAGAGGCTGATAATGTCCTGTCCTCCCTCAGTGTAGGTCTCCTTACACAATGGAAAGGAAGTCCTAAAGGATGCAGCACTTGGAGAGGCTTGTGGAACTCTCACACAATGGGTCAAATTTGGGTCAAATGGATTTTCTTTTTCTGTTAAGCCTTTTCTTCCTTGTTTCCTTCAGACCTCTAAAGAAACCCTCCTGAACCCACCCCTTATTTTCAAAAATGAGTCCATGACACTGCAGAAAAATCCTATGACTGCTAAAACCAAGCAGAATTCAAGGCAAAAACTAATAAAACTCTTCAGCTGAACTCAGAGTACACACCACCACCCACACCTTCATGGAGCTGTTTATTCATCTTTTTAAGCTTTCATTTTTGAGAGAACCTGTGTTTCATAGCACTCTCAGTTTTTCACATAATCTTTATCTATTAAGAGCTATCAAAATCTTCACAATTCTGGTTTGCAAACATACCAGACGCTAAAAGTGAGACTTGAAGTTTTGACCACATGTATGAAGCCTTATTTGTTGGAAAAACTGCAAACAGTGCTCATGACTCACCTTGTCTTGAAAGTTTGGATTGGATCCAATGCTACAGAGAAACTGAACCACATCCACATGCCCATAGCGAGCTGCCACATGGAGAGCGGTCTCCCCAGACTGCAATTACAGGAGAGCATGCCAGTGTCATTTCCTGTGTCACATCATGATACACACTGCCTGTACACCGTGTACAGCCTGAATGCCCTAAATCCTGCATGGGATTCTCCTCCCTCTCCATTGCCCAGCCACACAGCTCCATCAGCAGAGCTTACAAACTGGTTGTATGTGACAGACACACCACCACCTGGCAGGTAGGTTATTTCTTCAAAGGCTTTCTTTTTCCAGAACTTACTTCCCTACTTTACTTGTTTCAGATCAAAGTCACGATGGGATTTCTGAGCAGTATGAGGAGGAAGCTGTTTGTGCAATTGTGTTGAAACAGATGTCCCATTTCTATTCAAAATATTTCCATATGTTCCCCCCTATCCTGTTTATTCAAATGTAAGGAGCTGGCCTAACATGTTTGTATACCCTGGTGCATTTTGGTCACTATGTCTAACTATTTGCAAAACTTTCTTTTTTGAAATTATATAAAACAGAAACTGTTATTTTTATTAGGAGAGTAATCTCTATCCTAGCAGCCTTATCAGGAGTCAAACAACAATTTTCCCAATGTACCTTGCTTTGCATTAGTTCCCTCAACAAAACAAACTGTGTTTCACAGGTATAATTTCTTCTGTACTGAAGCTTTGGCTAGTATAAAATCACTGCTATGGTATAAAAATTTAACAGCAACTAGTTTCTAGGGCATATGTTGCTCAAGTAACACTGCCAAAGACAAGGTAAGTGCTCATCAGCTATAAATTGTTATGCTTCCTTATACTCAACTTAATAACAGTCAAATTTACTTGTCAGGCAAAAGTGATTTTCAATCAAGAGGAATGAAAAACCGAATCACGATTTCACCCTGAGTTCCAATGAGAAATCAAGTCTTCAAGTGAAAATTAATTTAGGTTTGTACTTCCCCACCTACCCACCATGTACTCACCACCACATTTAACATGCAGACTTGGCTAGCATTTGTCAGGAAAATAACCAGTACATCCAGCTACTTTAAAGCTCTCTTATCACGGCCCTATACGTCAACTTAGAAAACCACACTGAAAAAGCCAGTCGAATTACTGGAATTATGACCCGGCTGAAAACCATTTCAATTGAAAGACCTCTCTCTTTTCTAAGATAAAGTTATAGGAAAAGGCCACCTGTGTGAAAAAGGAGTTATTTTCTTACCTTATCCTTAATATCCAAAGGACATTCATTATCACTGAGAAATTTCAGTGTTTCTACATGTCCATGTCGAGAAGCCCAATAGATTGCATTAGATCCAGCCTGTCAAAAATATTTCATTTCAGATGTTATTGATCGAGTTAAAATCCTAATTCTAGATTTTCACCTGAGGTACAGGTGCACTTAGGTGTACACAGAGACACTGAAAAGCTTTTCAAGCTTATATGAACAATTAAGTTTTAAAAAATTTTCAGATTGATTCAACAACTCTACATACCAATAGTGACAACAAAAACCTCTCTATGCAAGGATAATTAACAGGATTACTAACTGCTTGCAAGGATAATCCTCTTCTCTCTTGTTAAGGAGCTCATTAGAAAGAACAGTCATGAGATAAAAACCTTTCTTCTACTTGCTTTACCATATGGAGAAGCACAGTTCTTCAAGCTTGCTTTAAGTGAATTGTTAGAGCACATTTGGAAAAAAGCTTATTACAAAGCATATCCTCCATCAAATATATTGTTGTTTTATTTGCAATATTCCCCACAGCTAAAATATTCATTTATTATTCTACATTAAATAAAGTTCACTATTTAGTTTTAGGGCAATCATTACTTTGAACTACTTGATGTGGTTTTGTAAGCACGAGCTACAATATAAGATAGTATAATTCAAATTATTTCAGCTAATAAAGTGATGAAAGTCAGAGGATGCGTATTAGTAACAAATGACATTGCTAAAAACTTGGTCTTATATTTTGGCAGTGGAAGACAGAAAACAGGATCTACAGCTCAGAGCTTTTAATATCCAGTACCACTTGGTCTGAACTGCTTTTCTCCTGCTAACTGTACAGAAAAACTTAAAAAGAGCAGTGGAAAAGCAGAACCCAAACCTTATCTTGAACATCAATACGAGATCCACGCTTTAAAAGCAACTGAAGCATCTGAATGTTTCCACAGCCAGCAGCAATCAGTAGTGGAGGTGTTCCATGCTAATAAGGAAATACAAGCAAGAATGATGTAAGTAATTATTGAAGGATTAAGAAAACAGTGGAATAGAAGGCAGGCATTGAATAGCATTTCTGGATTTCTGCTTTCAAGTCTTCAGGAAATACTGTGTGAAAAAAATAATTTATCTCTTTGTTTAATAAAATTTACTGCACAGCAATTTTTCATATTTTTGAGATGAATTCATGATATATCACACAGTAAATTTATGCTTTTAAAATTAGGAATATTAATGTTTAGCTCTTATTAGCCTTGTTTGGCAAGAACATTCCCCTGTGCGATCTCTTTGCGGCCTACACCACCTCATACACAAACCATAAGCAACATCTAGGGAATGCCCATTCAAACAAAAAAATACAGTGATTTCTTAAATGGTTCAAGACCGCATCACAGTAAAATAACATATATTTTACTTCTATACTGCTCTTCATGATTATTTCTGAAAGGACTTCGTAATGAAGGTCACCACGCAAAAAAAGTGTGACCTTGTCTTGAACCATTTAAGAAATCACTGTATTTTTTGTTTTAATGGGCAGTCCCATTTCATTTTCCTAGATGTTGCTGATGCACTGAAATACTGTAGTGGACAAGCAATTTCATTACTGAAAATGAACACCACCATCTAACATGTTCACATAACCCACTTCTGCAGTTTTCAGCTTCTCTTCCTATCAATGCTTTGCAAAGTCAGTTTTATTAGTAGTCTGGTTATTCTTAGGTATTCTGCCATCTTTATCTATCATCTGCCACAAGAAACAGCAACTGCAACCAGGAGTGAAGGTTATATTTGATAAACCACAGCTCCTGACCATAGATTTGAGTTATGAAATCTATGGTCAGGTCTATTCAATCTTTTGAAATGCCTAGGCAAAAATCCCAATTTGAGTTCCATTTTAATGTATCTTAAGAAGACTGAACACAAAGCACATTAAAATTTCTCCTAGAAAAAAAAGTAGAATTTTTTTCCCATTCCCTTGCCTTTTCATTTCAGGTGTTATATTTCTGTTTTACAATCTCACTGCTCTATTCAACAGGGTGGTAGCTTGTCCCCCACACACCTCACACCTCAACACAGACCCACACTACCTTGTTAGGTTGATTGACATCGTAATTTGTCAGAGATCCCAGAAGGTGCTGTAATCCAGGAACATTGTCATCATTGATGGCATGAATAATAGCTTTCATCACAAAAGAATCTTCCTCATCCTTGCAATTAAATGTGAAAGAAGAAAAATTGTTATCTTTAAGAAAAAAAAATCTGTATCTAAAGAGCTGCCAAGACATAAAAAAATAAAAAAATAAAATTAAACCCTAAATTTTTTGAAATATTTTTTCTAAAAGAATGCTTCAGCTTCAAGTTGTAATCTTTCATGAAGCATATGGCTAGCATGTATTCATGTTATTTGAAAACCTACACCAAACCCCCCACATGTTTTCTAGTAAAATATGCTTCTCTCTTCTTCGCACACAAACCTGTTACTAACTGAGATTCCACACAGGTTTCTTCTATTAGGTGTATTTTTTTTTCCTTATGGGAAAAATAGGTGATAGATACCAACAGAAGCAATACTTGCATAAAATGAAATTATTCCTTGCACACATGTGATGATAAAAACCCCAAGAGGTCAAGAACCCAACCGAGTTATCAGGTTTTGTGTCATCCACAGGAGAGGTGCTTTGGTTCAAGCTTTTATCTATTCAAATTGATCAGTTAAAAATCTAGAACCTAAGTAATAAGCCTAGATACCCCTGCAGGTGTAACTTTCTTTTTCTCCTCTGCACTAGAATTTCAAAGAGCTGAAATTCACAGAGCCCATTATTTGGACTGCTCTTACCTCCTCTCTCCTGAGGTTTCAGATTTTTTTAGGACACTAACATTGGACTGTAAATCCTTTCTGCTGGAACACGGGTGTGAAATGCAGATCCAGCGTTAAAAGGCATAGAGATAGCCAAGCTGGGGGGGGGTGGTGGGCAGGGAAAGGAGAGCAAGAGAAGAACAAAGAGCACAGAAGCCAAAAGATAAGAGGGCAAAAAGTGGAAACATGAGCATGGAGTTGCACAGGAGGGACATGGAGAAGACAGTATGCATGAAAAGGGCTTTGCAGAATTTTTGAGGTTTGATCCTATTAATGCACAGAAAAGATGAAATTCCCCAGCTATAAACATATTAACACACATTCCTTGCTGATCATGGGGAATTTCTGAATTGTGTATTAAAACTTGTAGAGTAAGCTAAGAAAAATGCTTTTGGATTTACAAACATTTGTAATTACAAAACATACAGCAATTGCTCCTAACTACTCAACTCTAGTCATATCTAGTACCACAAACTGAATACTGGCCAACTCTAAAGTTTCCTCCTGAAGTAACTGCTTGTTGTGACACTGCTGTCTAGTATTCATTTGATTTAAAATGGTCTCAGTGATTTTGAATATTTAGTTAAAAAAAAAAAGAAATATAAGGAATATTATTTTAGTCTACACAATGATGATGTAAATAATGAGTAAAATTCAGATAACACTTTTTCACCATACAATTTTTACAGTAAAAAAAATCCTCATGAATCAAGCTTCAAAAGCAAGAAACGAAGGTATCAGCCTCAACAGGATAAGTTAAATTTCAAGGTTTCAAGATGCAGAAGATCGAACTATGGATAATTGACCTTTGTAGCCTGAACATCTATTTCTTCCTACTTATGAGATTAGTTAATTATGCAAATTTTCAAGAGCCTAATATTTCTGTCAGTTAGAAAGTGACCAAGTTCATATGTCATAAAACATTCTAAATATATAAGAACACACTTACCAGAGTATCATCACTTCTAGCGACACTCATGCTACTTCTGGACAAGAAAGATCTTGATAATCTTTGGCACAAGGATATTAAGCGCACTGATTGCTTTATAAAAATAATAAGAAAAAAGCTGTATGTAAAAAAATTTAGAAAATTCTGATACGACGCTATTGCAGAGATTTTAAAGGACTTAGCAAAACAAAATAAAGTTTGATTCCAATACCCATCTGCTTTTTATATTGAATTTGAAACTTCAACTCTTGCTATTCATAATCCAGCAGAAGCACAAAGCAATCAACACACAAGCATTTGTATGCAGATCATTAACAAAGAAGTCCTCTCCCATATTACCATAGTCAAGCACCTAATTTATTCCCAGTGACAGAAGAACGTGTTTCTTCTTCCTTCTTTTCCACTCTTAAATGTGCTGACCTTTCCCTGGGGCAGGCAAAGCTACTGCATTTGTATGTCACCGACATTCTGATGTGTTAGTGAATGACTTACTTTCCACTTTCGTCGTGCTGCGAACTTCTTGAATTTCTCCATATTCACTGCAGAAGCTTTCCTACTAAGTGCTTGCTGAGTGTCTTTTGGCTGAGAGCAAAAGGAAAATAAAGCTGTTCTAAAAAATGCCATAATATCTGCATGTAAGACTGTCCCTCAGTGATGATTTCCACTTGGATTATAATAGTACTCCAATCATACTGTAATAATAAAGTAATTGTAAGCACATGATTTTAATATTCAGAGTCTAGTCGGGCATAGAGATGAAATTTCTTAAGAAAATGCTGTAAGGGAAATCCAGACCTAAGAATGCACAAAATGTGCTTTTCATTTTAAACAAAAAAACCCCTTCAAACATCAGAATACCTTGTCCTTCACCTCCCTCTCCAATAGAGGCATTTGATTTCCAAGATAAATCCTGTCTTCTGTGAGGATTTCCTGACTGATTTTAAATGCAGCCAATCTTTGTTACAGTCTCAGTGTAATTACCTAGATGCTGCTGAAAAACTACCCCCTTGCCAAAATCACATCCCACCTACCAGTGCAGCAAGCTCCAAGCCTGCATAATTTCAAATTTTTCATGGACTAATACTAAGAACCAATGACTAGTGGAATATACTGAAATTTGGATTTTATGATCCTATTCTTGAAGTAATTTTTACATATATATATATATATACATATACATATATATATACACACATACACATATAAATATATATATATGTACATATGTATAAAATAGAATGACGGAAAGGCTTGGGTTGGAAGGGAACTAGTTTCAACCTTCCCTGCCATGGAAATGCAGGTAAAGATGGTGGTAGGAAAGGGGAAAAGAGGATATGACCAGTGGAGTGGGAATCAAATAGCTGGAAAGTTGTAAAGCAGAGTAATAGGGTACAGAATAACCTGTGTCTTCGCATGAGCGTGGAACATGATCCAAGAGAAACCCATTTGCACAACGCTTGCTTTAGTGGTTTAAAATATCGTGTCAATATGTTCCAAGCATTTCAACTATTTCAGATTACCTCAGCAAAAAGTCAGCAAACCATGGTCAAATTTGTAGTTTGGCACATTGGTGTAGAAATGCCTGCCCTCAGATGTTGTACTGTGAACTGGAGCAGTTGTGGCATAAATAAATATTATTCTAACTGATTCTCTGGGAAGCAGAATGGGATCAAACACCCACTTGTGCATCCCCATATCCTGGGAAATCAATGGCACTGAATGGGTTTTCTACTCACAATCAGAATGTGATATTGAATTAAAAGAAATTAACTGCCAGGGAGTACTACACACATTACGAAGAATGACAGGTGCCATTTTCTCCCTCTCAACCTAGCAGCTTCACAAAAGCTCAATCCAAACCAAACACTGAAACACTGAAGAAGGAAGTGGACCACCACATCAAGTGCTCTCTTCAGTCTAAAGGGGAAGGACAGAAGAGAGATTACTGGCTTCTTCCCAGTCTAAATAAGGGCAGGGAAGAAGAAAAGTTAGTGTAAATTGGGCTGGATTCAGAGACTGTATGTTTGTTTGTCAGCGCAATGCTCTCTGAAGATTAGCTTCTGTGTGACCATGAGTTTAAATCCCATAGGGGGCTACTTCCCTACTGCTAACTCACATAGCACATATATGAATGAAGCCCACATTCTGCATATGTTAGCTTTCATGCAGACAGCTTTCCAAAACAGTAAGTTACATTAAACAATTATGACAATATTCCATGTTAAGAAACTTGAAAAGCATGAAATGAAGAATGATTAAAAACAGGACAACAGAGAATGAATGGCATGCTAACCTTGATCCAAGGATGCAGCAAACTGTCTTGAATAGTCATTCTCTTCCTTCAAGAGAATAAGAGATAGAACTGTTTCAGATATTAATAAAATACACACTTTTTTATGTTTATTAAACCATCACCTCCAAATATGCAACTTTAAATACTCGAGATGTAAGTGCCACACAGAAGAAAAACAACTCACTTTGGGTCTTTGACTAGAAGTCTTCGTATAAAATCTTTAGCTAGGGCACTGGTATTACTGAAGAATTCTTCTTCAAATTCATAATTCACAGCAGACACATTTGCCAGCGTTTCCTGTTTGGTTTCTCCAAGAAATGGAGATGCACCACTTAGACTGCAAGAAAGACATTTCTCTCATTACATGTTGTAATACTGCTGCTTCAACCCTCTGTGATCAAATAACAGTAGAAATAACATTCTTCTTTTCCGTTTTAAGGCTGCAAATCTACCTTCAGGAAAACGTGATGTAGCAGGGCAAAAAACCTTGCTGTAATTTTAAAGAACACTGTTAAGATAGTCACCTACAGATCTGAAGACAGTTTCCCATGCTAGCTCAAGGCTGATTAATGGCAATTCTTTCAATAATTATACTATTGCTTTTAAGATCATACAACTTGAATCATCATGTGCAGTCAGAATGGTTTGCTTTGTACAAACAACACCAACGCCCCTGAGGACAGAATAAAAATTAAAAAAACAACAGCATTTGCAAGAAACATCCATAGATTTTGGTACTTACAGAATGTAAGTTATTACACCAATGCTCCTGGATTGAAGAAAAAAACAAGCAAAAAAAAAAAAGGATGAGGGAGAGGAGAGAAAAATAGATGGAAAGAGAGAGAGGAGAGAAAAAAAATGGTTAGAACATAAGCATAATCATGAGAGATTTATTTCAAGTAAGAGCCAATAACTTACCACATATCTGCTTCAAGACCAAGAGGCTCATAATTTACTATTTCAGGAGCTAAAGAAAAAAGCAGCAAGGTAAGTACCTCAAATAACAGGTATAAGTCTCACTCTGAGTCCATGTATGTCAGAGATAATAAGTTAAGATGCTGATAGATTAAAACATCTTAATGCAAGACTAATTTGAAGTCAAATGCTACAAATTGCTTATTTAAATTTCAAAATGTCACAAATTACACGCAGATTTCATAATCTGTAAATCAGCCAAGCCAAGCTAAGCCACAAATACTGTTTCACAGACTGAAAAATAATAGTTTGAAGAAACAACAGTTTTTCTCACCAACAAACTCTGGCGTTCCGAAGATATTTTTGAATTCATTTCCAAAGTCAATTTTGTGTGCTAAACCAAAGTCAATAATCTTGATTCGAGGCTTCGGTACATTCCTGTCCAACAACATTATGTTTTCAGGCTTTGAGAAGGAGGGAGGAGGAGAGAAAGAGAGATTACACATAGGTACAAACTGTGGACCAGTGTTCTTCTGCACTGAACATTCCTTTTTACCTCTGTTAGACACTTGAACTGTGTTTAAGGCAGAAAAAACCCGTCTTTTCTATTATGATCTAACATATGCTAAAAGTTAAATACAGTAAATTAGGATTCCATGTTGATGCTGGAGCATTATGATTTCCACAAAGCCAAGATTTTACTTCTTGTAGATACCACAGTTGCAGTTTTCATGTGGACTGGCCCTAAGTGAAACACCCTGTCCCCCAGTAAAGATCACAGGCCCTGCGCTACAGCCATTCCAGCATTGTGGGGAGCTTCCAGGAAACAAAACCCTAAAGATCAGCTACTGGCTTTGGTTTACATTAGTCCCTGAAAGATGTTTCTTTCACACCACATAAACAATCAGGGAGGTGTATCTTGTTGCCTTTGGATCTTCCAGGGAAACTTCTGGATTGGTCCAGCTCCCAGATTTTAAGGCTTAACATACTTAATAGAAAGGAAAAAGAACAGCTTTTCCTGTATCTTCCAGCTTATTTTGAAATATGGATTTCACATTACCTTACACCAAAGATCTGCAAAGCCAAAACAAAGATGAAACGTCAGGATTATCAGCAAAGGGGCCTGTTCCTACATTGCATCACTTTAATCAGCATAGAGAACCAGCTACTTAGTCTCCATGTCCTACTACGTCCATAAGCCAGTGTGTTCTGAAGAACCACCATCCATCCTGTTCAGAGTGTTAAGGGCTTCTGGAGTCATTAAAGGCAGCTCTTCATTGTAACCCCTCCTTTTTTTCCCAGTCACAGGACCTGATATGTGCATTTCCTTTCCTCCCTGCACTTCTACGGCATACTTTTATTGGTCTGCACACTGCTGCCTGATTTAATGCACAAATTTTTGGTATCCGGTGTATCCAAGGATGACTTGTTCAACTACACACACTGGTGAAAATTCACACTTCATACTCTAATAAATACATTCCTTTCTAGCTTTACAATTTTTTCTCTTGCTACAATACAAAGACCAGATGTATTACTGAGGTGATGAGGATGAAACTGGAAAAGGTATGTTTACCATGAAATCCTTTCCCTTCCCTTTCAGAACTATATTTCAATTATAATGAAATCATCATGTCTTCTTTTTCTCTTACTCATTTTCTCTGCCCAGTTGAGAAGACTTAAGGAGAAATGTTTAGTTGTCTACCTTTGAAAAAAAAAAAATCTTATGGGGGAAAAGATCCTGAAACTGAAACACTGAAAAGCAGTTGCTCAGTTTAGATACAAAAAGCTCTGTTTTCATTATCAAAAGGATGCAATTAACAATTTTTCTGAAAACAAACAAAAAAGCCACAAAAGGGGAAAAAGACAGAAGTGGAAATCTGTCATTTGCTCCACAAAAATCCTTGTATTTAACTCACTGCAGTTTCAGTTAAGTGTCTAAAAAAAAACCCAATTGAAAAAGGCATCTAGGTCAGAATGTTTCACCCAGATTACATTCACATAAAAAAAAAAACCAAACCAAAAAACATAGTCCTCATTTTTATTTCAGGTTTGTTTTCTCAGGAAACAAACATTTTTTCATGGTTTAATTTTGTCAGGAGGTGCCATTTCCCCTGAAGAATCTTACAGACGGGAACTATTTACAGTTCAGTAACTTCTTTCCAGTGGCTGAGCTTTCCCCTGTCTACATAAGCTAGCAAAACAAAACTGTGGCCAAGACCTGCATGATGACTGATTTGTGGCTAGAATTACAAAGGACTTTAATGGATGTTGCTTTCAGTTGTCAAAGTTTTTATCTGTTCAACGCACCTTAAGATCAAAGTGGGCAATTTGCAGAGAGTGGAGATACTGAACACCATTAAGGATCTGTTTGAGAAATTCTGTGGCTTCCTCCTCTGTGAGAGATTCTTTTTCAGCTAAGAAGTCGAAGAGCTCTCCACCTGCAACACTTGGAGAGCAGAAGCAGAGTTATTGATAAGCTTGTTTTAACCCATGGGTTCCTTTCAGCACAGCTGTTCTCAAACCTTGAAAAGGATCCAGATGCTTTAAATGTTTCAAATATCCCCAAAAATTATGAAAGTTACTGAATTTGATATCCAAAAGTTAGTAAGCCCCTCCCTCGCATGAAAAGAGTACAGTAAAAAGAGTCTCACTTTCAGACAAAAAAATTTAGAAAACCCAAATAACATGGTTAACAGTATTTAAATTTAACTGAAGTGAAAGCCTCCTACTCTCTCTATGCACATTTAAAAGTATAAAATGAAATATGAAGTAATGAGACTCAAAACATACTAACATAATGGGACATTACGTTATCTAGAAAATGAAACTTTAATTGGCTCATATCAGTAACACATCAGATTTCTATACCTTCACTGAAAAATAAAAAAAAATTAAAGCTTATTTTGAAATATTTATTGGCAGATGTCCTAGTATTTAGTTTTTGAACTCCCCAGAGCATCCACATATTTTAAAATAGATTATGTTTTTGAAATACTGTATTACATGCAGCATCTATATTGTATTTGTACTCTAACATGATGATACCTTTTCTACAAACACCTTTAAGACTGTTCCCAGCAAGTGTTCTATCCCCACAGCAGAAAGAAAAGAGGTAAGACAGGGTACATAAGCACATCTGGATTTTTGCATTTGAGAGATAAAGGAAGAAAGAGAAGATGATTCTCAGCTAAGTCAAGCAGGTCTTGACTCAGCCAACAGCATAAAGAGAGACTGAAGTGACAGGAAACTGAACTGATAGAACTACAGCTATTCCCAAATAACAAACACATTTCATGTTTCAGCTGAACGACATAACTGTCCACTGTGGCAAACTACTTTTCTCATCTGTGAAAGCAGGGGTACAAAGAAAAGCCTTGGAGATTGCAGAAATGGTCATAATACCCCATGGGTTTTTTTTATTGTAATGATATTAGAACAAATTCTGAAAGTGTACCCTAATTTTTATTGCTTTTCTGCAGGGCAAGAAAATAATCTGTTCGTGATTTAAAGCTCTGATTATGAAACATGAGGTGGTGATTAACATATAACAATAGGTAAATAGTTTGGGTAAATTTCTGGAAATACATTTGACTTCTTTATCATGTCTACTTTTTAAGAGACTTAATCTGCATTATTGTAATGCAAATTGCATGAAAAGTGTATTTTAATGAGTTCTTGGAGCTTTCATTGAGCTGCCTAGACAATAATGAGAGTATTGTTTTGGGTATTATTCGTGTTGTAATATTTTCTGCATGAAAGCAATTATTGAAACAAAGTGCCACTAAAATATAAGAATTATAGACTGTAAGGACGAGAGGTCATTTTAATGATTTTTTTGTAGTTGTAGAGACAGTAAAATGGCATTCCTAATGATTAAATCCAACTTGTTATTTTACAGAGACTGGTCAGAAGCATCTTCCAAATGGACACACATGCATATTCTCTCATTGTTTGCTTCTGACTGAAAAAAAAAAAAAAGAAAATATTTTCAGGCTAACGTCTGTATGTCTGCAGCACTGAGCTGAACAGTGACATTCATTTCCAGTTATTGGGCTAAAGGTCTTAGCATCACGTGAAGCTCACTTGCAGATGTTTACAGGGGTCATTGGCTGGAGCTGTTGAGTGGCTGTAGATGGGAGCACAGCCTTGCCACATGGAGCAGGCAGACTCACGGTGCCTACTGCTCCAGCCATGGGCAGCTGTGGCAGCAGCCACAGCAAAACCCATCACCTGCATGCACTCAGCATGGTTTGGCACTGGACTAGCTATCACACAGTTTGGGGAACCAGAGAAGATGGATCCTCAGCTGAAGAAGAGCTTGTAAGACTGTACTAAAAGACTGCCTCTGGTCCTGCTTCTCAAGCAGCTGGAGACCCTGCAAAACAGCAAAAGCTCCTGCTGGTGCTTAAATCATTCATCAGCCATCACAAATACAAGAGATGTACTCAGGCAGGCACTTGCAGCAACGCCCTCTTGAAGCACTGTGCTGTCTACACTGCAGTCTCAGACTGACAGTGTCACACAAGTGGTGTTATGCTTCATGGCTGGTAAAGCTTGCTCCTAGTCCTGTTGGCATGTAAAAGACATGACTATTAAGTTTCAAAGACGGCATCTATGATTATCACTGATTATACACATTCCTTATAGACACCCCCAAAAAAAGATTTAATTCCTGAAGTTTGAAACTTTTCGAGATGTATGCATTTGTCTAAAATGGAAAGAGACTATTCAGTTTCTTCTTACCTGCAATTATTCTGATTCTGTATTGCTGAGTACAATTCTTCTGTCTTTACCACAGGTTAATTGTAGTGACATTTCTTTAATGTCACATCATAAGCCTTATAATTGTGTGCAATAAAATGTTATCTGTATTTCACAGGTGATATACCCAGTGCTTTCAAATCTCAAAACTGAGGGCCAAAGAAGGTAAAAGGCTTGAGATGTTTTTCTTTCTTTTTCAAAACTGAAAGTTTATTAGCAGAAGTGGTAGATTTTTTCCAATCTGTTGTGTGCTTCTTTGATGCTGAAGTACTGTTACCCTAAGTGACTTGGCAGCCCTTGCTGAACGAGTAGGCGAGTGAGGAGGGACGAGCTGTAATGCACTCCAAGTGTTGTTCCAGAAGCAGCTGTACCTCTGGTCTGTGGGACTTTGGTGTGCCCCCTCATGTTACACATCTCACTCTTGATGTCCAGGAGGAGAACCTGCGTGGGTTCACCTCACGGAGGGGGCCACTGTGAATTCTCCTGCTGGTAACGCCTCAGCTGTGGGGGCGAGCTCCGGAAGCCTGGGGCGCTGCCATAGCTGGCAAGCACAGTGCCCATCAAGCTGCTCCTGCTGCTTACTTATGGTAGTAATAACTATGAGAGAAAAGGGTTTTTACAGCAAGGATGAGTAAAAGGCTATACTAGCATGCACAAGGAGTTTCACCTGGAAGCTCAGAAATGCCTGCCTTCCCAGAAAGGGCCCTCTGCACCAGGCAACCTCCAAGGGAGGCCCTTCTCACATGTGTGGGGCAGTGACCCATGTCCCCATGGGAGGTTGCGTTTTTCAGCTTCCTCTTTATGCTTGTCAGGAAACTCCCTGTTGCAGACTCAGGAAGATCTGGTATTAAGCTGTGCTACCATGGGCATAGGAAAACCCATGGTATCACTGCAAGGCAATCTTCTAGTGAGTCATGGATGGGTTAATACAGGTCCACACTCAACATACTTTACAAGTCTGACTTCCATAATTAATTGACTGAATTACAATGTCCTCAGATTTATCAGCAGAGCTGGGTTTCGCAGATTTCATAATTGTATTGTAGAAGTAGAATAACTAGATGATCCTAACTAGACTTCCCGATGTCACAGATGAAGAAATGGGTTAGAAGAAGCTGGTAAAGGCTTTGTAAGCTACTGCAGCCCTCACAAGCCTCCTAAAATGCTGCTGGGTTGTCACGTCTAGTCCTGTGCCTCAGCCTGTGTAAAAGTCCTGCAATATATAAATACTGCACATTTTAGTAAACCAGAGTCACCTTCAAAAGTGGAGCAAGGAAGGCAAGGAGAGAGCCCCATTCCACCAACGTGCATATCCCATCTCACATACACAAGTAGTGTTAAATCAAAAGAAGAAGGGACAGGTTATTCCATACATCAGCCCTTTTGACTGCTCTTTTTGACCATCATCTTCTACCAAGAAGTACAGTTTCTACCTCCATTACAATGGGCCCTTGTTTCTAAATTAGCTTTGGGGATGCTGATGCACAAGCACCCTGATGAAATCCGACTGAAACCAAACCATTGTATGGGTTTCCCAAGCCACACAAACTTGCTCCCAGCCTGCCTTTGGGCCTCTACAGAAGGGCCCGCACAACCAGCACCTAAAACACTGCTGCCCCCAACCACCAACTGGATAAAGATGCTTCCTGAAGGGAGTGGAGAGGCAAGACATTCACCAAGCACTAGTGCATCTTCCTGTGGAGGACTTTGGAGTATCTCTGCCTGGCATGCCCAGGAAGCACAGAGCTTTCGATTTCTCTGTTTGCTGGTAGGAATTACTGAACTGATCAGTTCTTCTGGGCCCTAAGATGACTCTAATTGCCAAAATGCTAGTAAGAAAAGGATGGACAGAAACCTACACCCATTCAGATTAACAGAGAAACTTGATTACAAGTCAAGTCACGGCTGAATTCCTTTATGTCTGCAAAGCCTCCATGTTCACCTTCACATACTGCTTTCCTCTAAAGCACTAATTCGTTAATGTTCCTATATAAAACCTTTCTGTTTACATTTAAGTTAAGTCATAATTTCACAGCCATAATATGTTGTTCAGATATCACGCTCAACAAAATAAGTGATTGTGCTTTTTGGCAGTCACATCTTAATTCCACCTAATTCTAATGTATTATTGACCATGTTATAACACAGAAAGTCATAAGGGCTGAGTAAATCTATCTCATCATTACAACATGACCTTTTATATTGTTTTAAAGTAGCAGAGCACATGTTTGTAGAAGTGTTTTGTATAAACATTTTCACTAAGAGCAAAGCTGGTATGCTTTATTTCTCTGATACTTCTAAGCAGAAATGCTAGCTTTCCTGAAATGATAAAAGTAAATTAAAGCTTTCAGCTGACTGCATTCTTTCTTATAAAATGCAATAGTGGTAAAAGCATTTCCCAGCCTTCCCAAAGGAAGGTTGACAGATGTGATTGCAACCCACACACCTCCCTCTGGGAAATAAAATACATCACGCCCATGGAAAAAGGATTTCTGGATAGTGCTTTTTGCAAGTTGCCAGGCTTTCTTAACTATGAAACAGAACTATCGCCAGATCTCAGAGGAAGTCATTATGGGGAACCTACTCAGGGAACTTAGAATCAATTAACCTTCAAAGACAGCACGGTCACCTCATAATGACTCAGTCATATGCTATGATCATACTGCTTATTATGCAATAGCACCTCAATGGTAATTAATGATTATCTAAGTATTTCTAATGAATTTAAAGATCTACAATGAACCCTAAAATCTAGGCCCAAACCCCTTAAAGAAACAGTTAGCTTGCTTAGATCTCAAAACAACATAAACTAAGTTAAAGAAGCAATTTATTCCAGTTTTAAAACAGATGCAATTTGATTAATTATCTGAATTTTTCTCTAGTCCAAGCATTTCTTCTGTCAATTTGTAAAAGAAATGTTTTTCCTAGGGATTCTCTGGTCAAATGTTTCTTGTATGACAGCCAGTCATGCAGTTGTCAGCCCAAGACTCATATATTATTACTTTGTTTTATGTAAGAATAAGGGGGTTTACATCCACCTCTTTTCACTGCCTTTATGAATAGTGCAGTTACCAACCCACTCCTCAGAAGTACAAAGTGTACCAAACATTCAAAACAGCAGATCAGGGCTGCTAGCTCAATAAATTACCTTCTGGCTGAACAACACTGCACTTCAATTTTTCTTTGTCTAGCTACCAGAAAAATGATGACATGTTCCAGCACCACTACACCATTTTCATTTGTCCAGCTTCTATTAGAGAACCAACTGTCATGAAATCCTTTCTTTAGTGTGCTTAAATTCTTCAGCTACACTGAGCAAGAAGCATTAGCCTCAATGGCCAGCCAGAACACACAGACCAAAACCTGGACTATAATTTAAGCAGTGAAATCCCACTCAGGGGCAGGGTGGGAGGGGGCCTGAACACCCCTGTGGATCTTTCCTGCACTCCTGCACTTTCCTGCACTGGTGTTTAGGTCTTCATCACTGAAGTTCCTGAGGTGCCCAGAGTCCAGATACAGCAGTTGGTTACCTTGGCCCAGCAGAGTGCCTTAGTATTTTGCTCTCATCTACAACATTCAAATTTAATATATGAGCAGCATTCAGGTTCAGCAAACAAGAGGGCCAATGATTATGCTCAGGGACTGCAGCACAAGGAAACCAATTCTCACTGTGTGGCAGAGTCATACCAGCTCTAGAGTCTGTCCTGTCAGCCCTGTCAAGCCTTTGTTCTAACCTGTCTACTTATTCTCTGTGCATTTATCTCTGGGCCTGGAATTTAGGATTTTGAAATCCAAAGGTGGCACAAGATCTACAAATTAGTGTCACAGGCTTTGCTAACTGCCTCTTACATCCAAGAAGCATCAAATATTTAATCCTCCTCTTAAATTTCAGTGCAAAGCCACTGGAGAATAACTTTCTTACTTACTTATAGGTAAAATTAACAAAAAATCCCAGAGGTATTTCTACCAAAGGACAACTAGAAATTAAAGAAACCCTGTGAAGACTTCAAGCTTCTGGAAGACAGGCTATAATTCTCTTCCTGAGCATAACTGTAAACGGTTAAATTAAAGCACCAATAAGATAGAAGAGGAATTTAAAAACTTCATAGTTACCTGCTCTTATTTAATCTTCAATGATCAACTAATGCAATTGTCACCATTTTTACACAAGGATGTATCATCCTCTCCTTGCACTGTTCTGTTTTGATTAATAATATGAAGCTACCAACAAAATCGAAACTCAGAGACCGTGTGATGCACAAGACTAAGTTTAAAAGAAAGTTTATGCTTTCAAATGAAGCATAAATCCTGGTATTTAATGCACAAATGCTTCTAATACTTTCAAAGCTTTCTATTTTTTAAAAAATTATAAAACAGATAATCATCACTCAGAACCACGCTAGAACAGCTAACCATCTTAAATTAAGATTTCAAATTCAGAAATTAAGTTACGTTTTTTGCAGAGAAAAGTATGAATACCTAGCTCCATCCACAGCTTCCAAGTAAAAGGAGTCAGGTATTGCTATCAAACCATTTAAAAAAAAAAAAAAAAGAGACCACCTGCACTACTTTCATGAATTCTATTGCATAATAAATACTATGCAATATAGGATGAAAATATTTTTGTGTTGCAGCAAGAAACCATAACCAAGGCTCCACAAAGAACCACAAACTGAGTATATTTTACAGCAGCAGCCTAAATAAAGACTAATAATGAAGTGGAAGAAAAAATAAAATGGAAGAGAGAAATTATGCATCCGAGGCCAGAAAAACAGGAACAAAGTAGGTGCAAAACACGCTTGAGAAAAGAAAATAATTATCACTGTGCATAGACATCTGTGTTTTCTAGTCTGTGAAGTCTGAAAAAATGATGGCTTCAGCAGAGCTCACTAGAAATAGCTTAGTACTGTTAACATTTAACAGATTCTAGCTGCTGCAGCTGGATAGAAAAACCTACCATGAAATTCTGACTAATTCAATTATTTGTGTGATAAAAGGAAAAAAAAAAGAAAACTATTAAGGTTTTAAGCTAGATGAGGAAGACAGTGGCATCCAGTTTGTATGTAACATGCATAACATTCCTTTCAAGTTGATGAAAGAGTCCATAGAGTGGGAATTTAAATGGTTATTTCCATATCAAGAAATGAGACACTTGTCTCAAAGACCTAGAGTTATGAAAATATGTCAGAATGCTCTAAATATACCAAAAGACTTCAATAAAGTAAGGTTCTTCAAGAATATCTCATTCTTGTGCATGGCTGCTGAATCTTTTAAGGAAGGATTTGGTTTTAAAAGTTTCATTAATTAAATGGTTTTTTGGTAAATTAGTTTCCTGATATAAGATGGTTGAAAGAAAAACTTCCAAACATGTATGTGGATAAAGTAGCTCTGTTTTGTGCTAAGTAGCTCTGGTGTTGTGAGGACCTGCTTGGCCACTGCAGTAATTACCCACTTGCCCACATATTCCTGCATATAAATCATGACCTTGAATAGAACCAGAGAATGGTTTGTGTCGGAAGAGATCTTAAAAATCATCAAGTTCCCACTCTCCTGCCACGGGCAGGGTCATCTCCCACCAGACCAAGTTGCTCAAAGCCTCATCCAACCTGGCCTTGAGCACTTCCAGGAATGGAGATCCAGAACTTCTCCGGGCAACCTGTTCCAGTGCCTCAACACCCTCACAATTCCTAATAACCAATCTGAGTCTACCATCTTTCAGGTGGATGCCATTCCCCCTTGTCCAGTCAGTTACTCACCTCTGAGAAACTGCCAGTTAGTAAGGCAGAAAAATGTTTAGAAGGCTGTATGCAACATAGCAAACCTCTTGCTGAGGCAGAAATTAAAAATCAATAGTGAACAGGCCAGAGACCCTGCTGCCCTCGGACTGTGCATGTATGGCAACAAAAGGGCAGCTGCATTTGCTCAGTTATACAAAATTGTGTCTCTGTGTGTATACTTCCTCATTATTGTAGTCAGAACAGAACACAAGTGCCAGGAAATATTCTATGTTCTAATCGGAATGGAAAATGGACACTTAGGGTAGATCCTAAGGATAGTAAAACAGGGTATTTAATAAGATTTCAGCTGTATTTCTGTTTGTATGAAATTGATCTGTAAGAACAGACTGTCAAGAGGGTGGATCCCTAAGCAAAATGTGAGTATTAGAACGTTAGAGAAAAAGAATTACATTTTGAATGTCTAAGCATGTGATTACAATGACAATCCTGTCTTTTCAATAGCTTTATGTAACATCACGGTGACTTTGAGAACTACAAAACTTTGTAGCAGTTAGCATATTCAAGTTTACAAAGGGACTGCTAATGTCATCTTTTCCTCTTTGCTTGTCTAAATAAATAAATGCATTACCTTTGTGATATCCAAAATAGCACTTCTTCAACTTGAAAGACTCACAAAGCAGTTAGGAAAAGTGAAAAAAAAAAATATCCCCAATTGAAATGATATAGACATTGTTCACCTCCGCAAAACAATTATCTAAATTGTAATGCAAATAATTTGCTGAGCTTCGTGCCATTAAGCTCATGAAATATGCAGATTGTCATTCTTCTGCTCAGTGGACAATAGTGGGTACACACTGACACACACACTGACACACACACACACACACACACACAGCAGCCTTGCAGCCAAAAGAGCTCCTACTCCATGTGTGAAGTGAGGGGGGTGGAGTAGTCCCATTCCTCCTACCACTGCCATGATTACCAAGTCTCCCTCACAGCTTTCAAGTACAGACACTGGCCTGATTTCATCTGGACAGATTTCAGAGCAGAAGGAGCTGCAGAAGCAGCAATACTCTGACAGTAAGATTATAGAGCAAGAGAACACAAGAGTTAGTATCAAGTGGGGAAAGGAAGAAGCATCATCTAGTTTTGCTGCATATTCATGTCACACTTCAAAGAATTCTGAGCAAAACCAAGAAATAATAAGAATATAAGGAACTTTTACTTTATACAGGATGTTATTTTAGTTTGGAAAAAAAATTACTTGTTTTAATTATCCAAATTTGGCAAACTAATGCAAGTGTATACAACTGGAACTAAAAAAACCAAGACAGACTACAACTATTCCAATAAACCATCACATGCTGGACTAGAAGTGTATACATATGTCTGCATAAACAACAAAGTAGTATCATGCATATACAGGCCATAAGAAAAAATGGAACTCCGAAAGTTACTTCCCAGTTTTCTTTTTAAATCTCTACTGTAAATCTACACGTTACTGAAACCATACAACACTGAAGTATCTTTATAAAGTGGAAATATCACTTATCTACCACAAAAAAATTTATCAAAGGTAGTAAACAGGAAGACAGAACCTACTTAAGAAAAACCAATATTAACAGCCAAGAAAAAGACGAATGCTGCTGAAGATTCTGGCACCAATTTCTGCCTGCATGACATTCTTACTCTAAAGCATGGTTAACTGGTACTGTGAACAGGAATGGCAATAAAAAAGTGCCAGGCATGCCATCTAATGTAAAGAGATGCACATTCCAGCAGCAGGCATTGACAGACTCTTAACAGGTGACTAATGCTCAACTCCCACAATTGCAGTCTTTGAGGAACTGGAAGACAGACTTGAAAAAATACAGAAGTAGTCTCTGCTGACATATTTACCTCAAACTATTAGCAATTACATTGGATGAAAAATTGGGAACTAAACCAGTATGAAACAGTGTGAAATTTCAGTTCTCATTTCAACAAGAGAGAACTGGGAAAATTCTGTTCTATGCTGGTGAGAAATGAGAAAAAGCATTTACTGAGGCCACTTTACACCAATGCAAAATGCAATAAAATTTACTAAACTAATCTCCACTTAGAATATCTATTTTCCTGTGCTCTGATCTTCGCATCAGTTTATTCAGTTAAAGGCTATTCTGGATCCATAACACCAACAGTGATTAAAGCAAAACCAGAAAAAAGATATCCTAAATATGATGATTTTTTTTAAACTTTGTAGTGCATTCAGCGTGAACAATACGTGTAGAAATCAGGAAGCTACAACACTGACTTAGAATGAAGATTACTACATAGAGAATCTATTCCCTTTTTGGGTGGAAAAGGAACTTCAATTAAATCACTGCAATTCTCAAAGTGTCTGTTTTTAAAAACCAAAGAAACAAATATTGTCCTACTTGTCCATGGGTCTCTAGAGTTACTTACAGCTCCAGAATGAGAATGACATCTGTTTTGTTCTCATAGACATCATGAAGCGTAATCACATTAGGATGCCGAATCTCTTTCAGTATGCCAACTTCTCGCTCGATGTCTTCCCGGCTGACTCCACGACGGCTGGATTTTGTTCTCCTCTTCTTGATGAATTTTGCTGCAAACTGCTGACCAGTACTTTTCTCGCGGCATTTTTTCACTACGGCAAATTGCCCGCTAAAAAAAAAAAAAGAGATGACAAGTGTTCAGCTCAAGAAAATTTAGAGTTAAGAGTAGCCTGTTTACTGTGGTGGAGGAAATCAGCTTTTAACTCTGCTTGACCTAAGTATTTTACTGCTTTTTTTGCCATCTAGAATAATACTTGAAAAAAATCTGGAAGCGGCAGGAAAGGTAATTTAAGATATGGTCTGTGCATCACACAAATGTACACATTTCAGCACATCAGTAGGTAAAAGGTAACACTTTGTCAGTGAGGACCACCCGATTTTTGACAGATATCAAAATAGCACTGGGTATTACTGAGCAAAATTAATAGTTTCTGGATTTCTCTTCCCATATGCCTGTTGAATATTTTTTCTTTGTTCTGCAGTTGGGACGATTTGTAGTTTCTTACAACCTACATGATTTGTCAATATAAACTTTATTCTATCCTCAAGTCTGTTTTTTATGAAGCTTTTAAAACAAAACTGGGTTTCATGACCCTGCTTTGGATTTTTTTAAGCACTAAATACAACAGTATCAAGAATTATAGTTACTGTATCATCTTATTAAGTACAAGTTTGAAGATAAGAAAAGGCACTGAGAAACAAAACCTGTGTTTGTATCACAAACCAGAAGGAACTCCAGGAAGCTGCTGACTCCAGGAAGCTATCACTGATTTACAAGTCTGCTGTTGCTAGATGTACTCACTGATCTAGATCAGAAATCTCCAGGAGCCTAATGTTGACTTAAAGAAATAACAGGATTTCTAAAACTGATTTTCTTTTAAGTTTCCGCAATCTATTGTTGAGGATTCTCAGGAAATTCTGTTCCTGCTTTTTTCACCATATGAAGCAATCACAGAATTACAGAATTATACTAATGAGAAGATCTTTTTGAAGCCTACCCTTCTAACTGAAGAAGAGCTGTTCTCTAAAGCAGACTCAGAACAACAATTAAATCAGAGCTAGTGGTAACAGGTGTGACTACTTGAACAGCCATATAGCATTCAGAGGCATTTTTTAATTTCCTGCCACCATTACTATGTTGATCTCACACAGTACCCTGAGCGACACACTATCCTGAACTGGGACATGCAGTTGGACCAGGCTAAATCACTGTCACTCACAGAAGGGCAGGGCAAAGACAAGACCTCTCATGTGAACTCTCAGAAAGACAGTCTAGCGTACCCACCACTACCTGGGAAATTTTTGAATAGAGCCATAGGTAGTGAGAGTACTAAACTTTGAGTCTTAAGTCAATAGTCTTAAACTGAGGTTTAGATTTATTTCAGTATTATGATCACCATTCAAGTTTAGTTCTTCATCGTTTGATGAAATCAATCCATGAACTTATGAGAAGACGCTATGTTGCATGAAAAATATCTTTGCCTCAAATTCCACCCGCCCCCAATTCCGCACAAAGTTTTCAAGGATCAGATTTGCCATACGGGGACCCCCGCATTGTTATTACAAACTGCAGTGGACAGAGCAGTGCTTCAGACCACACCATATCCTCCTCTCCATCACACACCTGCTTCACTGGCCCAGACTTGGCCTGCTAGTGTTATCAGAGATGCTCTTTGACATGTAAGATATTCACATGGAATTCCTGTGTCATCCTAAACTGGCAGCAGAGAGCTAGACAAGTTGTCCTATGGTCATCAGCCTTCTCTGCCTGTTTTGGTCCAGTTTCACAAAAACTGAGCTTGATCTTCAAGGTCTGAACAATTTTGCACTGCCAGAATAGAGGTATTTGCACTGCTGAATTGAAAACACAGCCTCTACGGCTCTTGCTTCCAGAGGGAGAAGCAAGTGATTGTCTCACACTCTCCCCCACAGCACGCACATCTCCACAGAGATACAAAGCTTTATTTAAAAAGCAGTCAGTTTTGCAGAAAATTCACAGTTTCAAAGAAGCAACAAAGTGAAGTAGCACACAGATGCAGACATCATCACAACTCCAAACAGCTACTCAAGCTCATGATCACAAGGAAGTCAAAAGCTGCTGTTTGTCTTTTGACCACCTGGCTGGCTTTCAGGCTAGAAGTATAAAAGGCCTGATAAGGAAGAAAAAATATTTCTGCTTATGATTCATCCATAGGCTTGAATGCTGCATGGCTAACCACTTTCTTATGGATGCTCAGCCCCTAAGTTTAGCAAAAGCTACTGCTTCACTATGGAAAATCAACAAAACAAACAAAAAAAAGGAACAACCTTCCCCCTACCCACCCTCACCCCACCCCCTCCATAACTCCTACCCAATCCCTACAATGCAAATTAAACAGACCCCGAAACAACAACCCCCAAACTATAATATTGAAACCAAAATTACACCTAACATCAGCTCTGGAGTAAAAAAGGAAAAATATAAATCTGAACTACACCAACAAACAATGTATTCTCATATCCAAGAAGATTTAATTAGAAAAGTTGGTGGGAATTAAGAGTTGTCTGTGTTTTACTGACCTCATGATTTTTACATAGTGTTATTCATATTTGAATTACATCATTCCCCAAAGCCACTTCATGCTTCTGATGCCTTTAAGGCTAAGACTGTTTAATCTTATTTTGGCAATGGGTCAACTATGATGTTACAGCATGAGGCTGACCTCCTGGAACAAAGAGGGATAAGACAAGTACATCTCCTCTCTTCTGAGATACGTCATTTATTTTTCAGTCTTTCACTATTTTCTCTGCCCAAAACAACCTGTTGGAAGGATGCCCTCATCTATCACTATTCAATATAAAAAGGTTATCAGAAGTCCAGTACGTTGTTTAAAACACATGACTTTAAAGATTGGGTCTCATCCACGATTTATAGTAGGTGAAGTTCCAAAATCTTTGACACTGCTCAAGACTGTAAGAAAGTTATCAAATAACAAGTATCTTGAGTAAGTGCCAGTTATACACCAAATAACCCCCTTACTGTTGTTGTTGTTGTTGTGGTATTTATTCCTCACACAACTGCACAATTAGCTGTTATTAAACGCTGTACACGCAGATCAAACTTAAGCTGCAATCAAAGGGGCTATTTCATGCCTGTGATCCCTAAGCCACACCATTTTACAACCCCCTCTAAACTCCTATTTTAAAACCAGAGGAGATGTGTAAATCAAAAGGTATTTACTGGGCTTCCCCTTGTAGAACTGCAGTAACAAGCTGATATAAATCAGCTTTGCTAACACTTATAGAATATCTAGTAATATCTTCCCACAGATCCTACATTTTCAGATTCAGCATTCATTGATACAGCATCTTCAAAGCCAGAAAAGTCCTTTTGTTTTTTAAGCTCCCTTGCTTTTGTAGGTTTGATTTAAAGTGTACGGAGTAAAAAAATGACTACCAGTTTAGAAGAAAATGACACTAACCACCCTGCACCCTCTCCCCAAAGTAAATCACAAATTCACACTTAATAAAGTATCTGACATCATTCTTTTTCCACATAGCTGAATCAGGTTAAACAGCAAGACAGGATGACAGCTTGATGTAAGAACAAATACTTCTGCTAATAATAGTAATTTGTTTGGTGATCTTGTAATCCTTATCTCAACCAGCCCTTAATTACTGCCCTAAACCTACTCATTGTGGGACACTTGGCATTCATCCACATCCAGTGATTTTTCAGACTCACTTCAGAATAGCAACTTACCCATTACCTAATCATGACATTTCTGAGTCCTTTCTACATCATGAGACACACCACCCTTTACAATAAATACATGTGTAAGTGAAAGTTATGCAGATAGGGTATGGAAACACCAATAAAGCCTGTATATGCCAACCTTTATTGCTCCTTGCTTAGTGGCATCACAAAACAACTACTCATTAGCATGAATAAAGGATAGTTTTAAATACAGAGACATTTGGTTTAGAATCAAAAGGAAAACACAAAAAAATACTTTCATTTTTTCCATAATGATGGTGACAGTGATTAGGGGTGGCACACAACCTGTATTCCTTCCCAGCCATCTGTACCAGTTCATCCCAGCTAGTTCATTCTGTGAGGAGTAAAACTCTTGCCCCAATAACCCGGTGAAAGCTGGAGACAGAGGTGGTCAAGTAACCCCCAGGAAACCATTTTCTAGTAGCTATTGCCACAACAGGTCAATAATGGGGCAATTTTCCAAGCCAGCTTCTGAAGATTTCATTCCAAAATTTAATGGGAGCAGGAAATAGGAGTAAAGAAAAGGCATTAAGTTGCCATTAGAAAAATAAGATGCTTTGGTATGTTTCTGACATGTTGGCATTTTTCTCCTATTTAAAAATTTGATATTTAGTACACAACTCTGGAAACACAATGTATTTCATTCAACTAGTTTTACTATTTGTTTGACTACTTCCCTTTATAAAATTACACTAATCCAACAGAAAGAGATTTACATAATACTATTATATTAGGCTGTGAAAGAAACTGCACCTCAAGCATGGGGCCACTCCGACAGAACAGCTATCAGCATACTGTACAAGTTCTGTTTTTCCTCAGGGATCTGCTGCAGGGAAGGCCAATGCACCAGGGGATGTGCAGCCCCAGGAGCATCCCAGCATCAATCAGCTCTGCCAGCAAGCACTGCTCCCTGTTAGTGCTGTCTGTCACTAAAGGCATCTGCCCTGCCTCTGCTAACAAGGTTAGCTCTCACAAAACCTGCTGGTGAGGCAGTGGTATCCAAGTGTTTTTCGAAGAAAAGGAACACTTGTCCACAAACCTGACCACTTGGTAACATGAAGGAACAGCATCTATATACTTGGTAGGAGGAGGAGCTGGAAGCACCTGAAGCCTATTACTCACCATAAATTTGTTTCAGGCTGCACACAAACAAGAGGAAAGGGAATGGTGGCCATAGTGTAACAGAAGTAATAATTTTGAGAGCCACATGAAAAAAGCAGTACTAAAGAAAAGAAAAAAGAGAAGTTAAACATGATACAGTATTTAAGCTAAAGAGAAAATACTCCTGAAATGATACGTAAGTGACTAAGCAGAAGAATAAACCAGCTGGAAACTGATGGTGGACCACAGAGATTGCTGTGAAGAACTGGCTGTTTCAAGTACTTGCTTGTATAGAAAAGCAAACATAAGGGTTTAAATAGATCTGACTGTGGAACAATAAAATGTTGAGTGGTGCAAGTACACAGGCGGGAGAGGAACACGTGTTAGGCAATTATGCAGTACATAACAGGTGCAGAGTTAAAATGAAGTTGCAATTTACACCCATCAATATAATGCATGCTGATACACTTTCCTTAGAAATATTTTTGGAAAAGCAGCAAAGACAAAAAGAACAACAACAAGGAAGGGGAAGGAAAGGGGAAAATCAGACAGATGTATAAAAACCCAAGTGCAATAACACCTGGTATTTCTGAGTTCTGGTAATTCCCAATTTCCAAGTTCATTGTTAGATGATTTATACACTTATAAACTCCACATCTCTTAAATTACTTTTCTTTATTTCTGACTTAAAATAAATTTTGGTGTCTAATTACCAAGTCCCAAAAGTACCAAGATTCCCCCACAGTGACTCCATGTATGTATGTGATGCTAAGTTTGATTATTCTTCACTATGAATACATCAAATATTAAATTTAAAGTTATTTTACCAAAATATGCAAAATATAAAAACAGTTTTTCCTTTATGTAATATTTTAAACTAAAAAAACCCTAACTTTCAAAATGAACTATTATTACTGCATAATTTATTTAGATACCTTTTTGTCTCTATAGATCAACTGAAACTTCTGTTGTACCACCTATTCAAATACAGTTTTAACAGAGTAATTGTTATCCTAAAAACAAAATTAATAGAAGCATTTTGATCGTATCTACAACATGACAACACGAAGCAGTCAGAATTTGAATTTTCAAGCAGTAACAGAAGCAGGTAGACTTAAGTCAAATATTTAAGCTCATTTATAGACTAAACTACCTACCACAACTTTGTGTAACTGAAGTCAGGTTGCATGATGGACTAGAAAATAAAGAATTATAGTGCTGTGACTTAACCCCAGATGGCAATCAAGTACCTCTTCCCAACCCCTCCATGGTATGATGGGGAGAGGAATCAGGAAAAAAATTAAAAACTGAAGGGTTAAAGTAAGAACAGTTCATTAGGGGCAGTGATGAAAAAAACAAAACAGATACAACCAATGAAAATAGCAGTGGAAAGAAAAGGGTGAGAGAGAGAGAGGGGGCTAAATCCCAAGAGAGAGAAGCAATGCACAATACAATTGCTCAGCACACTGATGCCCAAATCCATGCCCGAGCAGTGGCTGCCTCTCTCTTAAAATAAACTCCCCCTGGACTATCTATTGGGTATAATTTTCATGGTATGGTATAACATGGCCCAAAACTGGCCAGTTTGGATCAGCTGTCCTAGCTGAGCAGTGCTCCCAGCTTCTTGTGCACCTGCTGGCTGGCAGAGCTCAGGGAGCTGAAAAGTCCTTGCCTTAAGGCAGGCACTACTGAGGAGCAACAGAAACCTCAGTGTGTTACCAACATTCTCATGCTAAATCCAAACCACAGCACGGTACCAGCTACTAAGAAGAAAACTAACTCTACTATAGCTGAAACCAGACACAAAGAAGGAGAGAATTTGTCCAATCTATTATTTTCTCCAGCATTTTAAACCTTGTGCATCATATTTTTGTCGTTTGATTATTTTAAAAACAAATCATCATGCCTTTCAGCTACGCATTTATATTCTGCAGAAATCCTCTTGTGCTGTCATACCTCAGCACATAACACTGATGAAATTGGAGGTTTCTGTTGCTCTGATTTCTGTAATTTCATTAGGTTGCTAACAGACTTCTCTAGGTGTTTGCTAAGCTTAGAGGAAAGTGATTTTCTTAACTGTTTTCTCAGATACCCAGAAGAGACTCTAGTCCTAAGGGAGGGCATAAGAGCATCATAAAAAATTTTATGACAGATCTAAATAAAGTATCTCAGAAAAACAGACATTGTTTACTGGTTTTATTTGTTATAAAATGCTTCATAATGTTCCAAGTAGTGCATGAAAAATTTTAGAGGAAGAGTTATATTGGAGATGGGGAGGAAAAGAAAAAGAGATGAAGAGACAAGAGACAGATATGCATGTGTATGCAGTACTGAGCGCTACAAAGTGTTTTAATTCCTTACTGTGAGGGTGGTTTGTCATAGAATTAAACTGCTTTCTGCGCCATACATTTAAAAAGGCAAGTGCCTGCCATTGCCAAGGCTCCCTATGGAGCCTGTTTATCCATTTATGGATTTGGTCAAGATCACATCTCACTGAGCACAGCTCCTCAGCAGAGTAATTACTTAAGCATGAGCAGATTAATCAGATGGCTGTGGCTGGCTCAGAGAGAAGGGGATGAAGAAATACAGCTACGTACTGTGCCTCTGTGTCAAAAGTAAGGCCAAGCATGCCTGTAAAACTTCCCACATCCCTTCCCCAGCACCCTCACCTAAAGGATTGGCATCTGCTTGGGATTTTCTTATTCTACTGAGAGAACCAGGATAAAGTTTTTCCAACATACTTAATGTCACGCAAGTTAAAGCAGACTGAGTGTGAACACATGCACACACCTGTGCATATACTTGCTGAGCTGAAAAACACTTATTAACTAGTACAGTCCATCAGGCAGAGATGAGGCTCCTGTACCAGCAATTTCACAGCAAACATCAACTGCAGATGACTGAAGAATTCTTTGCATTTACAAATAAGAAGCTTAGAAAAAACGCAGTCTTGCGATTAGGCTGAATTTTATAAAGTAGAATAAAGCACAAGTTTCAGCCACTCTCTGTGTACACATAAATATGCATGGTATCTCTATATACATTACTTTGAGGATTTTAAAAGCAAGATTAAATGTATGAATGGATGATATTTTGGGATTATATTTCATTTACTGTTTATTTTATACACAGTATATTGTGAAGTGAATAGATATTCGGTGTATTTTATCATAAGGGGTAACTGAGTTTCTGTCCCTGAAAAGTGTTTTAATTAGAAACATAGCACTTTGAAAAAGAAATTAAAAGTCAAAATGCCTGCAATATTTTCATTCTGCTGCTTTAGTTTTTCTGAAGGCCACTACAGAGCCTTTGCCAAGTACGGCTGCTATGTAACCAGAGGAGAATGTAGTCCTCCCTTTTATCCAAGGAGAGTGCCTTCACAATTTTTCCCTTTAGAAAGTGGCTTAGTTTTAATTCACAGCTCGAAACTGAACAGGATTTCAGTGAAAACAGGATTTCAGTAAAATCCTGTGTTCTGACTGGGTTATACCAATTCTCCCCATGAAGCTACAAGCAGATCTGCTCAGTGTGATTCCCAAGCATTGGCATGTGACCTTGAAAGGGGGAGAAGAGGGGAAGGAATTATGAATACAAGTAGAGTCAGAGATGCTTTATTATGTGAAAACAGTTATGAAAACATTTGAACAAAAAGTGATGTAAGTTTTGTTTGTGTTCAGAGAGGGTTAAAAGGGGAAGAATGCAAGGAAGATGGTGGAATTGCTCAAGCTGGGAATGCCAAGGCTGGGAGAATAAACAGTGTGGGAAACCATATGTTATACCTACTGCTGTTTATCCTCTGTCTGTTTGGAGAAGTAGAATTTCTGTGTAGAGATAACATAGGTGTTTACAGAGACTTGTAGGCCCTATCCCAGACATGCCTGACCTCCCTGTGGGGAGGGAGATCAAAGCAGAGACCATAAAAAGCACAGGGAGATCACAGCATGGTGCTAAACTGTGCTCAGGCCCTGGATAAATGGGCACAGCAGCAGCCCTGCTGCCCACTAGGACTGGACTGAGCCTGATGGCACCTGAGCCCTCATTCTGTGTCTCTGCTGCCCAGCCTTGTTTCAGGATCCTCCAGTTAGCAAGGTAATTGATACATTTATTCTTTGAATTTCAGCTGTGGTTTTTTTTGGTCTCTCAGTCACCTGCATGCATTGATTCACAATTCAAAACAGAAGCTATTTGTATTTTCCTTATATAGTCGAACTCCTTGATATTTAATTAGATGTGGCTGAGCTGTGGCTCGCTTCACCACTTTAAAGGAATGTTTAGGTGAGTCATGATGCATCACACATTAATAGAACCATAGAACGGTTTGGGTTGGAAGGGACCTTAAACATCAAGTTCCAACTCCCCTGCAAAAGGCAGTGACACCTCCCACAAAACCTCCCACTAAACCAAGTTCCATACAGCATGGCAATGAACACTGCCAGGGATAGGGCATTCATAACTTCTCTGGGCAACCAATTCCTCCAGTGCCTCACCACCCTCACAGTAAGAACTGTTTCCTGGTATCCACTCTAAGAATTCCTTCTTCCAGTTAAAAGCCATTCCTCTTGTTTTATCACTCCATGCCCTTGTGAAAAATCCCTCTCCAGCCTTCCTCTAAGCCCCATTCAAGTACTGAAAGGCTGCTGTAAGGACCCTGCAGAACCTTCTCTTTTCCAGGCTGAACAGCCCCAGCTTACAGGAACAAGTAAATGATGTTCAACCACAATATAAGAAAGACATTCAGCTATTAGAGGGCTGTAGTCACAGCACCAGCCCCACAGAGTTCCAGAGGCATGTGGACAATACTCAGGCACAAAGCACGTTTCTTGCAGATGTCCTGTGCAGGGCCAGGAGCTGGACTCGATGATCCTGATAGGTCATTTCCAACTCAGCATATTATATGGATCTATGAACATTATTAATATTTAAGACCCTTCTGAGTGCCAAAATAAAGACAAAGATATTAAATTACAACAAAGCATTAAACAGAAACATGCATCACAAATTAAATATAAACAAATCATAAGAACAACACCTCTGAAGAATTTATTTGCATTGAACTCAAATTTATCTTTATTTAAAGATAACAATGTTCAAAAGAATGAGGAAGAAGAATATGGGAGTTTAAGCAAATAATGGAAAGCTATTTTCCAATATGTACAGTATTTTAACAAATATTTATTATCTAAACTACCACACAAAGCATGTAATTGAGAGACAGTCAAGGCTTATGGAAGCATTTCATAATTGTTTAAAAAAATTAGACAACTTTATTTAGGACTTTAAATAAGAGTTAACATCCATAAACTCAAATTGGCAACTCAATAATGTAATAGAAATTTCATTAAGTCCTTTGGAAACCAAATGCTCAGAAGAAAATGCTGTGCAAGAAATATGCATCTTTAAGCCTCTGATCAGTCCTCAAGCTTAACCTTTGATGCTGCCTAAATTGTGTATTTCTGTATACCTCATAAATTAATCTTAAATTTAGGTTAACATTTTTATTGACTTTTCATCTTCTTTAATGGCAGAAGTAACTTCCAATGACTCCATTTCCCTCAATTTAGATAACTGTGAAATTAATTTGATTTCTGTTTTCCCAATTTGTCTCCAAATTTCTTATGGCATTAAAAATAACCTTTATAATTTTCTTTTTCATGTTCAATAAAAGAGGGATCTGTAAGACTCATGTGCAGAGTAAATGAAAAAACCCACACATTAAATCATTACCTTATGATCAAGACATGACACAACTTCATACAAAATGCTGTCTAAAAATGTAAAACTTAATGCCAATGAATACAGGGGAAGATTTAAGAAATCACATAGAATTCTTCAAACTATTTCTGTGGGTAGATTTATCTTTTCAACACTGATACAATGGAATCATTCTGGGAAGCACTTGAAGATTCACAGAAACAGCTCCCATCTGTTAAGTGTAAGAAAGACCTTTGAATAAAATGTTCTGTTACTTTTAACACACAGCTGCAACCACTTCATGAGTTTATATCACTTTCCTGATTAGAGAGAATGGTAGGGGCAACAAACCTGACAAGTCCAAGGTTTAAAAGAGTTAAAAGGAGCACTGGACCTCCTAGTATTCACTCTCCTGTCCGTGTTTACAAGAATTGGGATAAACTAGTCTTGATCTCTCTCACCACTCTTGCAATGGATACAACACTGTGCAATGTGCCCCATTTCTTCTGCTGTACAGTTTGTGGTCTTTCTTGGTCAAAATTCTGCAACACAAATGAAACACCACTTGTTTGCCTTTCACTTTTTCTTAAAACTAACTTTTGAGCAAGCTGTAGGGTTTCATAGGCTATTTATCTCTGGTGTTTACCAGCTTCAGTCCTCTTCATCCCATTCACTGTGCTCTTTTAATACAACAGGAAGCTTTCCTTCTAATGGTTTTCACCAACGTCTGTCTGCTGACAGCTGAGTGAGTTTTCCTCACTCAGCTGTCTCAATTCAGATTTTTAAGATGTCCACCTTCATCTGCAGATGCAGCACTTCCAGTAAGTCCACTTGTATCTCACTAAATCCTGGTCTTCAAGCCACTGTTGTCCAAAACTTGGAAAAAAATACACATTTCTCCTCACTCCTTTCACCTCTGCTCTCATTGTTTGTGGTGCTCTTTTCTGTCCTTGCACATTCACTTTGCTGACTCCAGCACGGTGGCCAGGTATTCAAATCTCTTCCTGAAGCTCAGTGAAAGAAATGAATCAGTACTCCTCACAAAATCCCTCCTAATGAGAGATGAATGAGAGGGATTTGGAGAGATGACCTTCCCCAAATCACCCTCTTGCTGCCTATATTATGTTATCCGCTTGACACTTGCTTTCCTTCCAACTTACCCAGCTCACCATCACAACAAAATGGCACAGCAGACCAAAAACATAACTAAGAACAACCAAACCCAAACTACCTTGACAATTATGCTTCTGTTCAGGATTAAACAGAGTGCTGAATCCTAAACATGATTTTCACACTCACCCAGTACTTTTTATACTCAGTAGGGCTTATTCAGTATGTAGACAGAAACAGTTCTTTGAAACCTATTATGTTCTCAGCTATGGATGTATGAAATGGAAGGAGTCATTGCTTGTTCAAGTTAACACACACAGTTTTAAATGAATACTTCAATCTACCAAAAAAGGGAATAAACAGTATTCTAAGTTATTAATTCAAAGCTTCACATACCTCATTAATAATACAATTCTGCTGTTTTCAAGGTTATTTACTCCATTTTATTTAGATGGCTTAATGACTTGCTAGAAGTCTTTTAATGAATAAATAAAAAGTAAAAGCATATATGCATAAAGACTAAGTTTAATTTAACAGTTAAACAGATGTTAAACAGTTAAACAGATAAGCAGATGGCACACCACAGTTACCCATCAATCTGCAACATGGGTAACAGGATTAATCTACAAATCTTGCTGTATAACCAGCATCAATATAGAAACTGTCTCCTCTTCCCCTACATCCTCCCCTTCTCACATGTATTAAAAAAAATAAAAATCTGTCCCTCAAGCAATAGTACTTCAGTAGGAAATTCTTGGACATTTACCTACCCACTAGCTTTTGGGTCCAACTCAGTTCATTTTAAGTACTGCCACATTTAAAGTACAAACCATCTGAAGTTCCTGCATTTGTCAAGATAATTCACTCACAGAAATTCTGTTATGTATGAAGTTTCACATTTTTTTTTCTCATTTCAGTCCACTATTCTTACAAAGATGTAAATATAACTCCTTGAGGTAAGCTTTAGATATTTTGCCTTCCTCTCCTTATCAGCAGTCTCACCATAACTGAACTAAACAGCACGATTATATAAAACCACACTAAAATAATTTTTGTTTTATTTACTGCATGCATATAGATCTAACTCTGAAGACAGAGAAGATTGCAGCACCTCTGTGCTATCCAATCTGAGAGCATAGAACATATTCAATCACTGGAGGGGGGAAAAAAGACAGTGGCAAGCATTTTATTTTTCTTTTTATAGAGCTGACTTCTAGCCAAATCCCTATAACCATCTCCAACCTCTTTCCTTACAGGAAAAATAAAGTGTATGATCTAGCAATTCAATCTACACAGCTTTATGCTAAAACATGCTGAACTGAAGATTGCTGCTTGTTATTACTCTGATATTGGTTTTGTTTAACGTGGAAATACATTCTATTAGAACTTTGTGCTACAGCAACAATAACAGCACACTTGTGAAAGTAATGGATGAAAATCATCGGTGCCAAAAACAGCTCACTTCATTAAAAACTCAGTGTTCTCTTCCTTTGGTAGGACTTGGAAGTGCTGTTGTACAGCACTAGAGAGACAGCAAATTTGGAGCATGACTGCTGAATAATTACATGGGCCCAGGTTAAGCACGTATCTTATTTGCATAAGTGCTGCTCGTGGAATAAGAAGGAGGTTTTCAGTTAGATTTCTAGATGGAATTTGAGAAGACAGAAAAACATCAAGTTTTTGGAGGTCTGATTATCTAACTTTTTCAGAACTTAAATGAGAAATAAGAACAGATCACTGGAAATTAAAAAGCTTTTATCAAATTAATATGAGAAATAGATGCATCATCACCTTATTCATCTACTGGATTTCTTTCATTGCATGAAATAAAATAGCAACACTAGCACTCTCCTTTAGGATTCCATCCATTTGTGTTCCAGATTCTTAGCAGCATACACCTTATCTCAAAAAAATAAAATATTCCACGCATGTTTTTTAACATGTTTTCTGCCTATAAGAATTTACTTTGTCTCATCATAAAAATGCTAGCAGTATGCATTAAGAACAGAGAATTGAATGTTTCATTTTTCAGTGTTAGTAATGCAGCAAATACCATTAACTTTTCTTTATGTTTACAGGCAGTTGAGTTATCTTCTTTTAAAGTGGAGAATGGATTAAGTGATTTCCAGAGATGGTTCATATGAAGTATAAAGGTAGAGCATGAAGACATCCCACTTCTGCAACTGGATGTTGTGCACAGAAGCTCTCTCCTGTGTGTAAGCTTTGACCTAATACCACCTCCATTTCTGACTTCAGCTGTCAGTGTTCTGAGGCAGCCAGAAGTCCACATGCCTCCTTCAATGATCTTTATGAAACCTAGGAAAACTATTACATTGAAAGAAAGGTTGGAAACTGTTGTAACCAATGCAGACACTCTCATTAATGCAAGGAGCGTGCTCAACGAATATTAGCAGAGATAAAAAAAATATTTACAACTGACAAAAAGAGGAAAAAAGAGTTGCAAGTCCATATCAGCACTACTAAAAATTAGTGGTTTTCTAAAATTCAGCTTCTTTATCAAAATAGAGATATTTTTCCTAGGTTTGGTTTTGACTAAGGAGATTTGTCATCCAAACAGTTGAGTATTTAGAATCGCTAACATTACTGGTAAGTTTCACTTTCTACTGTAATTCAGTCAGTCTCCAAGAGATTCTAATGCATCAATTACAGCTCTCAGTGCTTCAGCTCTTCCTACTCAGATGAAAAGTTAGGCATCAGAATAAAAACATATTCACATGGACTTCAGCTTAACAGCCACTGCAGGCTGCAGTTGAAAGCTTTTCATCCCATTTCAAGGGCAGAGAGAAAAAGACTGCATGAACCATAAGGAAACACTTCAGAAATTATGGTCTTAATCAAGATGCACTTCTGTAGAGTTTTGCAGTGTAGAATTGTAACTGACCTACATAACCTGGCTTGCCACCCTCCACCCTTGTGCTTCATAAGTTATGGCTCAGCAATACTCCACCAGAGAGAAAGCAAGTGCACTAACTTGGAGAGAATTGGAGAGATAAAGTGTGTTTAAATACAGCTCCAAAATAAATCAATGACTTTTGAATTAATAAATTACTTTGTAAATGGAGCTTCAATGAGTGTATTGTTCCAGAAAGCTGGTCTTTTCACTGCAGCTTTCAAACAAAAATGTAGTACTCTTGTAGAGAGCAGTATCCAAATCCATTTTGCCTAAGAGTTAGGTATAAGCAAGGAGTTGTGAGCTCCTATTGCTATCACCAGCAGTGAGTCCCTAAATTCAGTTCCTCACCTTGCTTCTACTCAGGAGCCCTCTGCTTGCAAACTGAATTTGTTGTAGTTGTTATACAGTTTTGCACAAGGAAATGAGAGGCAAACGATCTTGAAATATTTCACTTACCAAACCACAGCCTACTTTGGTCTTTGACTTTCTAGACACAGACTTTTCAAGTTAAGATTTCAAATACTGAGCAGCACAAATTCCTGAAATTTTCTTGTATCTGTTGCCTCCCTGACAAAGGAAACAGAAAAGACACAAGCTCCACTACTGCAAGCAAAGTTGTAATTATTTTTTGCTGATTTTTTTGTAACAAATCCAGTTCACAAAGGCATTTTATTTTGGCCCCAAGAATACGAATTCCATTTACGCATTTCCTTCCTTTTTCTGTCATTAAGCAATGACAGATTTATCTGTTTAAGTTTTATCTACTCAAAACATTACCTGGAGCAAGGTTTCCCCTAGCAGCGAGTGCTACTGCTTCTTTCACAGAAGCCCAACTCCCTAATAAAAACACTTGTCAGAGGACCATGTGCCTTGTGACTGCTTTCTGCACAGACCCCCTGTGCCAGTGCTGTAAGCAGCCTGCCTTGCCTACTGCCAGCCACCAGCTTTCCAGTCCAACACAAATTGTCTCAGGGAGGCCAGCACAATGTGCTCTCCCCTGGTGACAAGCTTCATTTTGTTCATTTTCATGTTAAAATGTCGAAGAAAATTGCTCTGGTTGGGGGTTTCTCTTAGCTCTTTACACAGGGAAATGTCAATGAGGAACTGCCAGAAAGAAACCAGTGTGGTAGTATATTTGTCACAAACAGCCTTGCAAAAGAATGATGAAGAACAACAAATTTTAATAGTCCTTTTTTATTCTAGGGAAACTGATGTTTTAAGAACAATTTATTTTGCTGGGTAAATGTGGGAAACAGAAAACTGGAAAATTCCACAGATACTGAAGAGTTTGATCTTCAGCCTTGGGAAGAGCTTGGATGGATGTAGTGATGAAGGGACACAGACACTCGGTAATTATAAACTTATGTCTCTATAGTTATAAGAATATGCCTAGAGCCGGTAAGGAGTTATATTGGGTAAAATAGTTTGAGGTTTAAGCTGTAATAGTGTGAGTTATAGAGTAAGCTAGAGATCTAGAAACTGTAATAGTGTGTGTATGATTACATGACCTGTCAGTTTAGTGGCTAAGACACAGACGCAGCACAGCAAAATTAAGCAAAAGTGATAGGTTAATAAGCAAAAACAAGTTCAAAAAACAAATTTCGTGTCAACTGCCTATTGGGCTAAAATGTTATATATTGCCATGCAAAGAAGAAACTCATGACTACCTTGAGCTGTGTCTGACTCGTTGCTCCTCTAAATCCCACACCTTGAGACTGACATCTTATCTGGCTACTTGAGCAATAAATCATCACAAAGCAAGGTGGTCCCATGCCTTATTCTCCATCTCATCAGGTAAGAAAACATGTGCTGCAAGAGACAGAGTGTGGCAAAGTAGCATTTTCTTGTTTCCCCTCCCTTAAAGTTCTCATGCCCAGCTAAAGAAGGCAGCAGTAGCGACTTGTCAGGAGGTCAGGACCCAAACGTAGCTCCATGAAGATAGCCCAGTGTTTTGCAGGATGGCTCCCTTCCTATTAACGGTGCCTCAGTAACCTGCCTCAGGCCACTTTGTACTTCTCAGCTCTTCAGCAGGCAAAACGCAAACCAGAATCCTGCTATCCCTCCACCTTACCACGTTTCTGAAACTTTTCTGGCTGCTCAGTCAATTTCACCAGGTTCCAAGATGCTGGCTGCCAGCAATGGTTGCTTCTTCCCTGCACTGATCAGGAGCTCCTGAAGCAGCATCCCCCTGGCAGAGCTGGGAGTCCTGAGGCAGGCCAGGCTACTGGTAGAAGGGAGATGAAGTGCAGATGGGGCCATTATCACCTCTGGATCACTCCCTTCTGCTGGGACAACTGCTGAGAGCCCAGCATGAGCCATGGAATGCAACAAAGAATCTGTCTGGCAAGAGCCAAGGGTGCAGCAGGCAGCCCTCCACGGGCACTGCTGCCCCACCGAGACCACTGCCCTCGATGCCAGGTGGCACATACCTGCCACAACAGGGGGTCATCTTTATTGTTACGTAGTTTGGGAGTTTGGAGCCAAGAAACCAACCCCATTTGCCCAAAGAAAGTGGGCCAAGACTGGGCTCCCAGGATATCTTGGCTTCTTAACTGCCCTTGATTGTCTTGCACCTGGAAGCGAAGTGCCTCATAGCATGTCAGGAGGGCAAGTGTGCTGGTGTGCAGTTCAGGATCCAGGATGGACTGCCTGTCACTTCAGAAAAGACTGTTTTGTTATGGCAACCTGTGCAGTACATTACTCTGACCAGCTGTGAGTAAACCATGTGGTTACTCCTTGGTAGCCACAAAGAAACTAATGGAAGACACTCATGATCTTGGTAGCCTGTCCAGAAAACCTAGAAGCTCCCAAGTTTGCATCTGCTGAGCAACAATGGCATGTTAAAGTCTTCCTTCCCCTCACAGGTCTCTGGCAGCAAGAGCTGCTTTGGCCTCACAACTTTCTCATGGCTGAATGCCAATAATGTGCCGGAAGGAAAATGAGTTTTTGGAGGCAAAACAAAAAAGATTGCCAGAAAATACAGACTGCTCTCTTCCTGTGTCCTAGAGCGACATCAGTGAAATACTGCTAGCAATTAATGAGTTTGCACAGGTGTTACTCCAAGTGTAACCATAAGACTGTCGAGCTGGCAGAAGTGATAGTGTGTTGGTGGTGACAGGCAGAGAGCTGAGCTCAGCTGCTTCAAGTACACTACTGCAGGGCTGGCAGTCAAAAATCAGCTTGTAGGCTTGACATGAAAATCTGTCAAATGGAATAGGGAATCCTCCAACACCTTCCTTTCTGAAACTGTACAATCACCCAAAAGTCAGAAAAGCTTCTGAATTAATTTTCATTGTCTTGGCAACACCACCATTGAGTCTCAGCTGTTTTATAAACAGCTTCTAGGTTTAAATTCAGTGCTGTTCTCAATGCATTCACTATGTACAACTTAAGATACTTATTACTCTTTTTGAAAGCTTTCTCAAAGCATGAAAAAAAAACCCCAAAAACCAAAAAACAAGCCAAACAAAACTACAGTATCAAAGAACATTTTTCTCATACTGTGAATCAAAGAACATTTGAAAAAATAAGCTGAAATCCCAATATATGTGCAACTCTAGGCTTCCCCTTGAGAGTGAACAAGGTAAGCACAGGCATTGCTGCAAGCAGCTAGACCTAACCTGTGTCACAGATACAAATATAAATTGACTTCACAGTGGCTGTCAACACCTCTGAACAAAGGTGTGTCTCTTTGGAAGATGCCATCCAGAAGCAGCTGCATGGGACAAGTTACCAGGCAGCTGTAAGACAGCTCTGCACACAACCATTTCAGCATGGTGCTAAAAGAAGACAGTTTATCAGAGATGGGAACATAATAAACTAGATGACAGAAGGGCTTGAAGCAGCAGCCACATGAAAGATGGTAGCACACAGTGAGCGGGCGACAGAAGCGAACGACTAACACTACCTAAGCACAAACACAGTGTTGTCAAAACTGCAAGTACAGGGTCACTGGAATTACAGTGAGCACAAGAACACCACCCTCCTCTGCAGATGCAACAGGAAAGTGACAATCACATCGAAATCAGGCAGTCACCATGAAGCAGTCACTTTTTCTGGCCTCACATGATTTCGTGTGCTATAATGCTGAGACTCTTTTCCTCATCTGCCTCATGACCAGCAGAAGGAATAACGCCAGGGTAGTACAAAAATGGTACTACCAGAACTCCAGAGAATGAAAGCAGGGATGATCATAGCTCTTTTAAATTCTAAGCTCTACTCCAAAGTGAAAGCCTGTGTGGGCCATACATTAAGCAAATATCTAAAGTAAATGAAAACAGTGCATGACATTAGTGTAAAAAGTAGTACTGTTGAGACCAATATGATACTTCTCTATGCAATTTATTATCAATTAAAGTTTTTTCCACCCACAGTTCTCCCAAAATAGTACTTTTCCACTATTCTGTTTAATTTTCATGTTAACAACATACAATACAAACATATGTTGGGCTGGACTGCTACCACAGTGACAATTCTGCAGCACATGGCATTGTGAAAACTGCCTCTAACATGTTCCTTGTCTGAACAGAAGTGAAGCTGGTACAAAAATGTCTGTGCATACCCTATTTAACCCTCTGCATGCCCAGCTACCTCTTACTGTTGTCATCTTTTCTTAAATTGATCTGACAAAACCAAGATTTACTTCTAACCATTAATGCTGAATGACCCAGCTTAAAAGATAATTTAAAAAACCCCAAACCCCTGCTAACACAAGACGTGGCAGAAAGTGCTACCACATGTTCTAGGATTAAATAGCAATGAGCTGAAGTCCTTCATGCCAATTCTGCTTTCTGTTCTTCCCAAAAATCACAGAATAATGGAATGGCCTTGATTGGAAGGAACTTTAAAGATAATTTAATTTCAACCTCCCACATCATGGGCAGACACAACTCGCACTAAACCAGGTTGCTCAGAGCCTCATCCAACCTGGCATTGAACACTTCCTGGGATGGGGCTTCCACAATATCTCTGTGCAACCTATTCCAGTGCCTCACCACCCCTACAGCAGAGGTTTTGTCTAGTATCTAATCTAAACCTACTGTCTTTCAGTTTGAAGTCATTCTCCCTTGTCCTGTCACTACATGCTCTTATAAAAACTCTTCTTGTAAGCTCCCTTCAGGTACTGGGACTGAGATTGGGTCACCCCAAAGCCTTCTCTTCTCCAGGCTGAATAAACCCAATTCTCCCAGCTTTTCCTCCCTCCTTTCAATTCACTCTCACAGCTCCAAAAGCATGTAAAAAATATGAAATACATATTAATTTGAAAAATACTGAGATATTTACAATAATTCTTTTCTCAACATCTTCTTATCCTGTACAAAAACAGTTACAGTCCAATTTTCAGAATGAAAATTCTAAATGTCTACAGAGAAGTGAAACTCTTCCATCAGGTACTTATGAATAATCAAGAAAATAATTAACAATTAGCAATTAAAAAATAAATATACATAAGATTTCACTATAAGATGTCTTCTGATGATAATGATCCCAGCTTCATTATTGTCTTGTGACTGATTTTTGAGGTGTTGGGGGGGTTGGATTTTTCTTTTTTTAATATTCCAATAACTTTTGGTTAAAACAGCTATATCAACTTTAAAAAAAAAAAGCAACCACAAAACTCAACTGGACAGGAATTCATTGTGTACCAAGGTGAGCTGTTATTGCACAAATCAACTTTCTGAGGAAGAAAATTATAAGCTAAAAGCACAGCATAGGCAAAGGAGATGTTTTCAGACTAAACCTGAAAGTGTTTTCAACCTTTCAACATCCTGGAAAATCTCAACTCCTGTCTGTTTATTGAGTGATTAAGGACAGCATGGTGCATTTTGACACTTGGAGATAAAGTCAAGGAAAATATCCAACAGGCAGCAGGAAGTGAATATCATGTTGAGATTGAATAACTGCCAAAGTGCAGAGGGCAAAAAGCAAATGTAAGCAAAGATAACATCCAAGACAGACCAGAAGGCAGTGACGTGTTGCTTCTGATGGTGTACAGGAACAACTGAACCTTAATACAAGGAGGAAGAAAGAGAAGGAAGAACAATGGGTAGAATACAATTGATTTTTTTAAAAGCAACACACACAAACAAGCTGTCAAATGTGCTTAACCACCCAGTCTGAGCTTTAGAAAGATTAACCAGTTTCTTCCCTGTGCAGTCTTGCAGTACAGGGGATATACTGAAAAGGTAAGTTAAAGACCAGCACTCCAGGCAGCGCACCTGAAACTTGCAGCTCTTTGCTTTTGTTGAGGCAAGCCCACACTACACAAGGACGTCCAAGCCATTACAAATACTTAGAGTAAAACTAGAGTAAACCTGCTCTCATGCCAGCATAAGGCTACATTGTGTATCTGAGAAATGTGCTGTAACTACCTCCATGCAGGAACATGCAACCCCAACACTCTAATGCAGATTTTATAACTACCAACAAGGTGATAGTAACCAAATCCATAAAGCTCATCGCTTTCCCTAGATGGTGGATTCAATTCTCAGTTCAATAGATCTCACATTATGGTGTCTTGCTTTTTCCAGTGTTTCAGGTCTAACTGAGCTAGGAAACTGTTTCAAAAGATCATTCTTTTTCTTTATGTCAGCTACTTGTCATTTCTTGAGAACGTATGAAAAGCCACCAGCTATAAACAGTATTAAAGATAACATCACTTAGCAGATAAAAGAAAGTTGTGTTTAAATGAAACATGTTAAAAGCAGTTTAAAAATTCATAGTCCTTCCAAATGAACGAGAGAATTGAGTGAAGGAACAGAACTTCATTATTAAGTAATTTTGTGCAGCTGACTAACCACTAGACCCCCAAAACATGCAGTAACAGTACAATCTACATGTGTGGTAAAAATGGAATAAAAACCAAGCAGAGAAACAACTACCATACATCCTGCATGTCTCTACAAACAGGCGCACAGTCTTCTTCCTCTCCACCTCTATTTTTAAGAAAAAAATGGAGTCATCTCCCTCACAAATATATTCCCACTTGCCTTTACCTCTCATTGTTTCTAAAAGATCTGCTACAAGAGTACTTAACATTGTATGCTCAAGGGCCATGGGCTGTAAACTTTACAGCATAAATTACAGACCAACAGAATTGTATAAAATGAGTAATATTACTTCGAAAATATATCCTTGACAACACACAGCATGCAGTACACACATGACACTTAAAGTGCATCACCTTATTGCCCCTAACCTTATAAAAAAGAAGATACAAAAAAAAGACAGAAAAACTGTCTAATACTAGAACACATAGACAAAAAAAATAAAAATCGCAGTTTGCTTACTAGTTTTCAAATCAAAGTGACAGCCAGAAGAGCTCTCCCACCTTAGCTTTTTCCTTGCAAAAGGCAGTCATGATGACAGCATAAAGGACACTACTAAGTGGTACAAGTCAAATACCATTCAATACAATACAAAGCTCCTGTTTTGAATTCTGCACAATTAGCACAATGAAATCTCCTACGAAGACATGATCAATCCTCCAAGGAAAGATAAAAATTAGTATTTCACAATTATTTTGTTTAGCAAATTAATCCAATAGCAGCTAGGAAACAATCTAGTTCTTCCTTGCACCATACTTTGCAGATCATCAACTTCAGTAATCCTAAAACACTTCCTACTTGAGACTGAAGGTCTTATTTTAGCAAGAGAATTTTCCTGTCACTAGGCTACTCCATAAGCTTGAAAAACTCCTGTGCCTCCACTTAATTTGTGGCTTCTTTTAGCACAGATAGACATACACAAGGAACTTGAAAGTAATTTCCATCTGCCTTACAAAGGAGGCAGAGAAAACATTCCTTCATTGACTCTCTCCCATTCATGTTACCATTACACACAGCTTAAACCAGAAGTGCCTTAAGAGACTCTTCACAGCATAACCTCCCATTAATCAACACAGTCAACAAGGGCAGGTAACACAAGCTTCAACAAATGAAAGCTTTGCTCTGCAGCAGCATACAGCTTCAAGTTTTTTAGAGATGGCCCTAATGAGCTAGACAGAAAGTGCCACCAGCACTGAAAAGGCACAAGAAGGTTTGCAGCAAGGTGCTGCTGACACGAGGCAATCATGCTCCCTTCTCCTCCTCCTCCATTTGCTTGCTGCTGTGCTTTGAACCTTTTCAGAACACAGGGGTTAATAGCTGTCATTGCATCTCTTGTTCTACTTTGACTTCTGGTCTCTTATTAGTTACCTGCTTCCAAACAATGAGAGCATTTCAAATTTACATTATGCTAGCATATAAGCCTTATAAAAAGCAATGTGCAGAAACATAGTAACAGATTAAACACTTTGTCTTTCTGAAGTCCTGTGCAGCATGAAGGATAGCATTTTTCCAGGAGAAAAGGTGGTATGGCAATGGGATTTCAGACTGTGAAAGAAAGAGAAAGGAAAGATCTTGCAGCTGCTAAATCCTCCACAGACAAAACCAGCACACAGCTCTCCCTGCAATCAATGTGGTCTTCTTTCAAAGGAGCACATGACTTTAAAGAAGTTATGACCACAGGGTTATCACATAATATATGGGTTTCTCCGTGATCATACTCTGCTAAGCAATTAGGTCAAACTGTCCTCTTGAAAATTAGTTTAGCGCAACTCAAGGTCAAGGAATGAAAGCATGTGGGGTAGATGAAGCAGAAAAGAAGTAGAAGGATTTAACTCTCAAGCACATACAAAGCCCTTGCCAGGAAGAGGAGCTGCGCTGTTGCTAGAACTTTGTAATGTATAAAAGGAACATTCTTGGCACTGAAAAACTGGCATCTGTGTACAAACAGAAAAAGTGTTCCAAGTTACAAGCTGTACACAGCAACAAAAAGGAACTTCTTCACATCAATGTGCTCACCAGTACTGTCTTGTTCATTCTAAATTACACTTTTGTCAATGGATTGATGTGGCTTAGTGTCAGGCAAATAAGTAGATTTTTGTTGCTTTTAACCAGAACAAAGAGATATTACATGCTTTTACAGAGTTCTGTAATTCTTTAAAAAAACCCAAAAGTTTCTTTTGCATAAGCAGGAATTCTGATGTCAGATTATTTTTCTTACATTCACATTTGGGTTTTGGAATGCAAATTTGAATGAGTGAAGTACTCTGGGTCTATGTTGGCAGCAGATGTTCAGAAGAAAAGGCACTCTGAAAAAGCTGGAAGCATTACTGAAGGTTTGAGGATTCTGTTCTCCTAGAAACCCATGGATTACTGCAGATACAAAACAGAGACACACTAACAGCTTTACACGTGGCTGTAAGAAACTGACTGAACTATTCTGAAAGAAGTCAAAGATTAAATTCTCTTTCCTGCTTTTTCTAGTGCTTTGAACTGTTGAATAGGTGGGTGAGAGGCAAACACTAGACAGGCAAAGACAAAACATTCTCTCTTTCCTGTATGTATATAAACAATTCAGCTCTGTCTCCAGTTTCACATTATCTATCCAGCACTCACATATACAGCCTGGGTAACACCAAACATGCATACTTGTCACTGTGCCAGTAGACAAGACAAGAAATGCAAGTTATCAACATTGCTGAAACTTCATTCAAAAGACTGACTAATGGTCAGACACTATTTTTATGCTGTCTAATGAAAAATAAATATATATATCTAGATAGACAGATGGATAAAAAGCAGCTGTTGGCTATTCCTTTGAAAGCAAAAAGCATAATATCTAAAGGCTGTAACTTCCACACTTCAGATGCAGTAAAACTTTTCACTGCTCAGGAAATAAACATTTTCTTAGCTCCTTACTGAGAATTCATTTTACCATACAACTACATTCCACTTTAAAGTTTCATCTAATATAATTCAACGTGACATAAATGTAGAGGCATTACACAGACAGTCAGAGAAGCTGAGAGTTAGTTTATACAATCTTCTCTGTGGTATGTTCAAATTTTTTTTATATTTTTCTTTTCAATATGAGACTAAAGCAATACTCCAAAGCTCAAGAGCTCTCAGCTTGCTAGTATACCGACGAAAGCAGTGCTACACCACACTTTCACACCCACACTCTCTCTCCCACTTTTACAAGAAGAAATGTACTTACAAAAACAAAGTATTAGATTGAGTGCATCTTGGTATTCTGTGGTTCTCTTTCAAGGAACACTTCTGAGTCACTAATCTCTGACACATGCATTGCTAAAAGGCAAAAAGTACTGACCTGCTCTAGAGGAATTTGGAGCTGCTCCTTTGCAGTTACACGGGGAACAAGAATTCACTGAATTATTCACTGAACTAGCTAGTACTAGAGAAAATACCTCTGACCAAAAACTACTCAGACAGAGGAGTTTAAAATACCAATGTAAAGTCCACATCTAATTGTAGTGGTATTTAATGTATAAGCTGGAGGGGTATGTATGGCTGTAAAGCTCCTGTTGGGGGTTGGGTGTCCTTCCTTTTGCTCTGTCTCACCTGTGGAATTTTTTGCCCATTAGTGGGGGGGGGGGGGGATGGAACCTGACTGCTGGTACTTGGTGGGTGCTTGAGAAACATAGGGAGGTTAGCTGGGCCCAGGAGAGAGGGTGGGGGTAGCTGGAGATCGGCTGGTTTCTTGGGTTAGAGAGGGAGACACGCTCTTGGAGCTGTTGCTGCGGAGAGAAGGGAATTCGCCATCACCCAGACGGAGCTGCTTCTTCTCCTTCTCCCCTCTTCGTTGGTGGCCTCGCACCCCCTGTCCTGCCGGGACGTGTGGCAGTGCCAGGAGCTGCTGATCCACCTCAGCCACCGGCCCAGGATCTCAGCTCATCCCTGCTGTTCCAGCTGGGTGTTCCTCAGAGCCCTGCAGGAGCACCGGGACTGACTCCCCCAGGGGTTTGTGAAGCAAAGCCTCTCCTCCATCCCTTCCCGTCTCTGCCGAGAAGGCTGTCATGGGGTCCCTGCTTCTGTTTTGTTGTTAATGCTGTAGTTATTGTTGTTTGTTTGCCTGGTTATAAATACCAGTAAAGAACTGTTATTCCTATTCCCTGATCTCTGCCTGAGAGCCCCTTGATTTTGAAATTATAATAATTTGGAGGGAAGGGGTCTGCATTTTCATCCCAAGGGAGGCTCCTGCCCTCCCTAGCAGACACCTGTCTTCCAAAACTGAGACAACTTCCAAGGCAGCTGTATCTCAGCCATTTCCTATTAATGATGCCTGGGCTGGAGTTTGTAGAAACCCATTTGGTCTGAATACACATACATCTGCTATGTATATATAATATATATCTGCATATGCTAAAAAGCCTTTTCAGAAATCATCTTATGCCATGAAAAGAGAAGTACTCACACTTGCAAGCAGTTGAAGTAGTAACTACATCTATAACATACAGGAAAAAAAACCCAAACAAACCAACCCGAAAACCCACCCAAAAAGCAAAACCACAAAAAAACCCCAGGGAGGTAATGCGAAGAAAGCCACAGATTTTCAAGCAACTGACATTCATGGTATTAAAAAATGCATTTACACATACAGCTACGTTAAGAATCAATGCATAAACATTGCTAAATAAATACTAATATAATTTGCAAGTATTTAAGTAGAGTCTTAGTGCTTCTACTGTTATTTGGTACTTAATTTTCCTCCTCTTTTGGACTTTTCATGAAATTTGTAAACCAACTCAGCAATTAACATTAAATTGTAAGTTAATCTAGCAAAATGGTTGAAGACACACATGACATAAATCTGATTTGGAACTGATCATAAAAGCTCAGTTACTACTAGCTCAGAAAATCTTAGACCAGGAAACTGGTGTGAACATTAAAACATATGAGCAGAACAAACATTTGATTTTGGTGATGCTAAATACTGTTCTTGCTGCTATTTCATAACTAGTGTTTTGAGTTATGTGCTTCTCTTTTCGGGAATAGGTTCAGAAGCATGCCTGAGTAAGTGCTTGACCTTCGACTTGGGGAAGAACCAAGCTCAGACCTCACATTGTGTTCTACTCTTTCATCACAATGAACAGCCTTTCTTAATTTCACCTTTTCAGAAATTCCCTGTTTAGTAGTGTAAGTCCTATCATCTTAATGATTAATAACAATGTGCCTATAAGTAGCATTCCTACGGAAATTTTGACTCTGGAAGGTATTTATGTTGAATGGCCACAAATAAAAATGCAGAAATTCATCACCCTTACAGCACAGCTGCACATGTTATATACAATAAACAATGCTAACATAAGAAAATGTTTGCTTCATTATACTTGAAAAAAATAATTTAATACAGTCATTGAGTATGGATCATTCAAACACTTGCTAGAAAAAGGATGAAATCTAATCACTAAGCACAAAAGTAAGGATGGACTGCAAAGCCCCAAGCAGGTTATGACTCAGCTTTCTCTAGAAATAATATAAATTAAAGGTGTGGAAAGGATTGAAAGTTTAAAGTTTGGTTACTTTCTACTTCTACCAGGTATGAAGAATCACTAAAATCCATAGGAGTATTAGTAACCTCTTAGTATTAGAGTGAAGGGAGAAACAACCTCCTTACGCTCCACAGAAGATGGCAGACTAATTTTTTGTGTAGAAAAATTCTGTATTTTCTCCTCCAATTATTAACCTGATGTTAGCTAAATATGTAGGAAACTCACTCAGCTATAAACACATCACTTAAGCCAGTGATGAAAATACTGCTTTTCTGTGACTTAAAGGCAGCTTTTTAAGATGATATAGCATTACAAACAAAGCAGTTTGTGTAACAAACACAGTGCTCTGTTGCTAAGTGCCTTAGTAACTTCCATATACATTATGGTTTTATGAGCCACTATTTACAGCTGAGTAATTGTCTGCTTCCCCAGATCTCCAGCTTTTATTCACAGCTATTCACTCTCACAAACAAGCTTGGGCACTTCAGAACTTAGAATATCTAAAAAAAAAAAAATAAATTTCCAAGTTGTCCCTTCTGACCCTTGTGCAAAGGAGCACTTGTCTGGTTACCCCATGGCTGCTGCCACAGGAAAACATACTCAGACTGTGCTGTCACCTGTCTCATTGTTCACAGTTAATCACAGTCAGGTTTTGCTTCCCAGTTCAGAGAGGCTCTTCCACGCAATCTTAGCTGGCTGGACCTGCACAGCACTGACACAGAGCACACTTGGTGCAGGCTTTTCAGCGTGGTTTAGTAGGCTGAGCCAGTACCTGTCACCAACAGAGGCTTCCCCATCCCACAGGCCCTGCATTCCTATGCTGTGCTGGCGGCTGGCACTGATCCTTGTCTGGCATGTCCGTGTTGACCCAGTTCAGGGAGCTCAATCTGTAATCCCCTCTCGCTTCCAGGCTGCACTCACGGTGGTGCCAGTGCTAGCACAGGAGAATGCTGCTCAGTGGGTGAGGAACAGGACCATCCCATTCTCTGACCCCTCTGCTAGGCTGGCTTAGCCACCCCAGGTGGGCTCGCAGACAGGCAGAGTGGAATTGATCAGGAACTAACATACCCCTATAGGGGGAACAGTAATGTTCCCCCCAGGAATGTTCTAGAAAGGTTTCTTTCTAGAGGAATAAGGGAGGCAGCAGAAGTAGACCAGCTCTGCAAGATAGAATCTGGAAAGGTTTGTTCTTCAGCTAATGTTAGAACTGGCAGCAAAAGCAGGAAAACAGATATCCTCCTTTCAGGCAAGAATGTCAAGTAAATAGTATCAGAAGGCCCTTTCAAATAAAAAGCCATGAGAAAAGATGAGACATAAGGAACTCAGCCATTCCCTGACGTGTTTTCCTTTCCCAGGGAATCAATGGCAATTCTATGCAGATGGCCCTGCGCATAGAGATAAGAAAATATTGCTAGACAGATAATACACCAACAAAGTCAACACTCCCATACCAAAATGTTTGAAGTCTGTGTTTGCAAGGAATAAAAACCACAACAAAACAAAAACACACACATACAAACCCAAAGCAAACAAAACGAAATCCCTAAAAGAAAAAGTTGAAGGAGAAGTTAAAATATCCATCGCCAGGATTACATCTGCATCACCTTAAAGGTAACAGGAACCAAGTGTCCCAATTAAGGAGTCCAAGTCAACAAGAAGAGAGGTATCAAATGATAAAATTTGTTACCATTCAAGATTTTCATATACTTTTTGTTCTTATACAATAATAAATTCCCAGCCTTGTTGATAGAGTTATTCAATGTTGAGTTCCTGGCCTTGAAGTTGGACCCAAGTAAGACACACACGAGTATTACTTTCCCCTGTGGACAAAGGGGTGTCATGGTTTGACACTAGCCAAACATCAGGCACCCACGAAAGTCATTTGCTCATCCCCCCCTGCCAAAGCTGGGCAGAGAAGAGGAAAAAAAATTAAGAAAGGCTTCATGAGTTGACAAAAGAACCACAAGAAAACACTCCAAGAACGTAACAGGCTCAACTTAGAGGCACAAAGTGAATTTATTACTAACAGAATCAGAGGAGAACGAGAAGTAAAAAGCCTGTAAAACACCTTTCCCCCCCCAGCCCCTCCCTCCTTCACACCAACAGTGCAGGGAGAGAGAGAGGGCATGGGGATTTTGGTCAGTTCATCACTGAGATTTTCTTCCGCTGCTCTGGGAGAGGAGAGTCCTCCCCCTGTGAGACCATGGGGTCCCTCCCACAGGAGACAGTTCTCAGTGAACTTGTCCAGAGTGGGTCCACTCTCACGAGCAGCAGTCCTGCCAAAACTGCTGCAATGTGACTCCCTCCCACAGGCACACAGTCCTCCCAAAA
>NC_031799.1:37349235-37390501 GCF_001522545.3 Parus major | reverse complement strand
ATCTCCCCCATGGGCTGCAGGCGGATCTCTGCTTGCCCCAGGGATCCCATGGGCTGCAGGGCACAGCTGCTGCACCATGGTCTCACCATGGCCTGCAGAGGAATCTCAGCTCCAGCGCCTGGAGCATCTTCTCCCCTCCTTCTCCACTGACCTTGGTGTCTCCATGTGGTTTCCCTCACATGTTTGCACATCCTCCTCTGTGGACCTGATTTCTCAGCCTGAGAGAATTACAGCCTGTCAGTGGCTGATCTGTTCCCAAGGGAAAGTCTCTTGAGAGCTCTCTCACTCAAGGTCTATCCCTCTAAACAATTTCACTTTCTCAAAACAGTTCTGTACAGCTGTGGACAGAGTATTTTTCTCTTATCCCACCTATGGGATTCTCTTATCCCTTTACCAGTCATGATAAACCTGTAGTGTAAGACCCCATAAAAGCTGAAAAGTTCAAGGAATAAAAGTCTTTTCCTAACAACTTGTTCTAGTGTGTGCTGTGAATGAATCCACACTTCTACATTGTGTCCAACAGCAACACTCCTCTGGCTAGAGAAAAAACCAAAACCTGTGTCCCACTTTGGTTTGATTTTCTTTTTAAATATGTTATCAGAGAGGCCTTACCATTGCCTCTAATTGGCCCAGTTTTGGCCAGCAGCACGTCCATCTTCAGAGCCATCAGCCATTGGCTCTGCTGGACATGGTGGAAGCTTCCAGCAGCTTCTCACAGAAGCTACTCTGTGGCCCCCCCGCTACAAAAAACCAGGCCATGCAAAACCAACACGAGGGGTTGTCACCCATTAAACCTGGCAGAATGATTTAACCTGGCAGAATAATTAACTATAAACCATGTCAGAATAAAACATTATCAGTTATCATAGAAGTCAGCTGCACTCAGTTGTACCTACATAGCTAGGCAAAGTAAGCACAGTGCCAAATAACAGACACCACAAAGGATACACATGATTTGAAGATTTATGCATTGGCTTTTTTAGTCCTTTAGAAATACAGGATTACAAAATACCATATCACTAGTGAAGTTCAATCCTCTTCTCTAAAAACTTCAGCAAAGGAGAACAGAGATGAGTCTCCACACCATTTCTCTATGAGCATAAGATAGTTAAAAGTCACCAGTTTCCAGAAAATGAACAGCTGTTCTCATCCCATAAGCATTAATTTCAGAACACTAAAAGTCCAACAGACTGTGATCTGGGGAAAATGTCCCTTTGCTTTCAGTTCCTGTGGCATGAAAGCAGGTACTCTAAGTGCATACTTCTACAGGCACACCTAGCCAGTATCTCAAAGCTAGAACAACCACTGACACTTGAGAGAAGACTGAGGAAATGTGCAGGAGCACAGAAGCCAATTTACTTACCAGGCAGAAAGCAGGACTCCAAATAACTTGTGAAAACTTAGAAGCATACCATTAATTGCTCACAAATAAAGACATTGTGGAAATAAAATATTTCCAGTAGCCTGATTCAGTTACAGGCTCTTAGCATTCTGTTTTTAGGCAAGAAACAGACAACTGCTATCACCCCAAGTAACTTTTATCCTTTCCAAAACCTCACTCCTCTGAGTAATTCAGAAAAAAATTCTCAAACTATAGTTTCAATCAGTATGTAAAGACAGTTATGATTTATATTGACTATGAAATCTCCAGCTTTGAATAAAGCTTATGCATCCCCCTAAGTTCATGACCACCCAGTAAGGTATTTTTCTTTCTGTTAAATACAGGCAAGACCATCTGAGCTTCACAACAAACAGAGACAACAAGCAGATGGTACTGGGGAAGACTTATTCTAGTGGAGTGGCACACCAGGGTCCCTGCTGCTGGTGGTCAAGGCACCCACGTGGCCTGGACAGCCACACAACAATGCTTCCTCCTCAACACCACTGCCTCTGGAAGCAGAAACGGTTTGGCACATCAGCTTGCATAAACAGGAAGGAATAAGGGGAAGGAAATTACACTTCTCAAACCAAGAGAATAAGGCTGCAGACCACCATATGGATTAGTCAGTGACGTGTTTTACAGCACTGCTATAAACCATGTGAGTTATTCTGGGACTGGGTGAAAAGTATCTATTAGAAGATACTCCCTCCAACATCAATGTGTGCCACAACCAAAAAAAACCCACAAAACTCCAACATGCCTGTAATACCACACACTTTTAATACAACAGGACAACATCCTCATGGAGTACAATATGCATGCAAACTTTGAAAGACAGTATTAAAATGGATCTAAATCTAACAGTTACGATATCCTTATCAGTCTTCTTTTTCAGAACAGTACCATGCAATTCTTTCTTTTAATTTTACAAGCTCAATCTTGATACCATTTAGATTGCCTGATCATACTGGTCTCATTTCAACAGGTCCCATAAGATCATTTACTTTGAGGCAAGAAGCCTTTCCATTCCAGCCTGCAGAACCATCTGTGAAAACTGTAAATGTAAATATAGTTTCTTAAGTTTCTTTACTTCACCAACCATTTTTGTTTTTCCAGCGTATTAATAATATCATACCACTCACAGCATTGGGGTACAAGGCTAAAAGTTCTAAAGTCTTAAGTCTTTCTCAAGAAGCTTCATCTCACAGCTTCACCGCCTTAGCTTAGCATCTCTTCTTCACTTTAGAAGAGGACAGCATCAATCTCTCTGAAATGGAGGGACAAGACCTGCAAGTAACATGTGAAGGAGGATGTAGCAAGGTTTGCAAGGATATGGAGATATACCTGCCCCTACAACTCATCTCTGTCATTAGTCTGTTCCATAACTGCACCAAAGCCAACAGGAATGTCACCCAACAACTGACCAAAATGTGCAGGCTCCATTCTTCCTGTATCACTTCCTATGCAGGATCTCAGAGTTTAGCAATATTAGATTCCTTGACACTGGCCGTTGTGTCCAGTTCTGCAAAACTTCACATTACCCCAAAATTCACTGCATAATGTAGACAAGCAACAAGACAGTAAAGGCTTGAAGATCTCTAGGCTTTGTCTATGCTTTTCTCAGCTTCACCATCTCAGCCACAAACTCATCATAGTTAAGTATGACCTATTGTACTGCATGGCAAGTCAACACTGTTCAGGTTTAGTGGATAATCTTCCTTTGTGTCACCTGTCTTCCTGCAAGAGGAACAAAACATAGTTTGAGAAACAACAGTTTCAGAGCTCCTACAAAGCCACTACCATCCAGGAAACAAGCTGCTGAGCCACTGCTTTAACTGGCATCATTTCTTCAGAATATAAAACTGTATCAACAAGTTGCACAGGTTTTCTAACCAAGCCAGTTAAAAACAGAGAGACACCTGGACATTAAGGCAGGGTCTCAAAAGAAACACATAATATCCTCCAAAAACTGGTACAGTTTTGAATACCTCTGGCTAACTACAACAACCATTTATGAATATTACTTCAATTCCTATTGCACCTCCCATAGTTCTCCTCATTTCCAGCTTAAACTTCCTTGTCATCAGTTTATGCTCTTCTGCCTTTGTAGTAAAGTGATTATCTCCATCCATTCTGTATATTTAACTAGAAGTGTATTTCTAGAAGTATACTTATGGAGGCAATCACAACTGCATGTAGGCTGAGATTTCAGCCTATTCTTTCTGTTTGCTGAAGATTTTAGTACTTTCAGCTGATCTGAGAGTGTACACTTGCCATAAATTAGACATAAGGTGGGGTATTTTTCCCCTTTGACAGCAGCACTACATTAAAAAAATACACCAACCTGAAACAAAACAACCTACAGAGAAACATACAGCAGAGGAAAGAGATACTGATCCTTTGAACCACCAACATTACAGCCTGAGCTTTGAACAAAGCTCTCATGAAACAGCAGTGTCAGCCTCCCCTTCCTAGGCTAAAGGGGCCAACTTCTGTTCAGTACACATAATTCCAGCAGAGGAACTGACATAGCCAAACATCTCTAAAGGGAGAAAATGGGGAGGAAAAAAATCCAAACACCCCAAAACCCCCATGAACACTGAAGGACTAATCTGGAAAGCTAGAAGGACAGAATGAAGTTTCAGCACACCCCTACCATGCCTGCTGTGGCACTGATCATGCCTTACTGAGCCTGGCTAGAAGAAAAATCAGACAAGCATTTTTATCTGCTTCCTGATGAGTTTAGATTTACAAAGATTTGTGCATTTAAACCAAAAGCACAGAATAATCAGCAAGCTCTAGGTTTTATTACACCGTATTTTAAAAGACCTACAAAGCAGTCATTATTCTTCCCCAGAGAGGGAACTAAAGTAAGCAGGACCAAGTTATACCCAGAAAATCATCTGCATTTTTTGTGCTTTTCATGAAGCAAACCTCTCAGCACACTTTGTACAGCAGCAGTTGTCACCAGTGGCACTGTATGGTGACAGCTCTTGCAGCCTGTGCAGTCAGCAGCTTGCAGGTTATTGTGCATTTGTGAAAAGGCATGTCTGGGAGGCAAAGTGACTTGAGATTCATAATTTTTGCAACTATGCTTTCCAGTTAAGAAACCTTCCTTTTCAGTACCCATGCAACCACCAAAGCCAGGACTAATAGACAAGCATGGAACAATCAACTTTTCCTCCAAGGGCTGATAAAACATGTACATGGTTCACAAACAGCACAGTAAGGGTTATTTCATGTGATTTGAATTACACAACCTTCAATTCTTCAAATAAAAACAAAAGAGCACACAAAGACACCAGTCAACTAAGTTTCCTGGTCAAACAGTGGCTTTGTTGTCAACAGTGTTCCTTCTGAGGTCGTTTTCCCTGAAAAACTCATATAGTCCACTTAATTTAATTAATCATAATGTACTACTAAAATATGAATAGTTATAAAAACAGTGAATTATACACTTGCAGTATTTATCACCATGCCTGTGAAAAACACAGGAAATGGCACCTCAGAGGTCTGCACCTTACAATTCTTCAGTTTAACCACTTTACTGCTGCATGAGAGGGAAGGTTAACACATGCCTTATAATGGAGCAATGGAAATGAGCTTACAGCATGAAAATGCAAGGAAACAGAATCTGGAAGTTTCAACGCACCACAGTTAAGAATTTTGTAGTTCCCATGCAACAGTTTTAGCCTTACGAAACCATCTTTCACATCGCTCCTTCCTCTCCCCCATAAGACTTTTTGCTAATTCACAGGAAAAAATGTTACACTAGAAGATTATTAAAGATGGCTATCATGGGTTTTAAATGTGGCAGTTTTGAAAGGAAGTATCACCTGTAACGTGTTTCAGGTCCTATAATCTCACAACAGAGCCTGACAATACTGGTGCAATTCTAATACATGGGCTAGTTTGCACGATTAATTTAGGTCGTCAAGCCTGAAAAGCGCCATGAAGGTCAAATTCTGTTTGCCATTCAAGTTGGTTTGTTTGGGGTTTTTTCAGTGCTTTCACTTTCCTCCCAATATAGAAGTGCAATGTAGTTACAGTTACAATGTTTGGATAGATGACAGGCAGCCTCCGCAGTTATAAAAAGCAGTGCTACCAAAACCCAGTATCTGAATAATCAAAAACACATACATTCATGCACATACATATATATATATTTGTATATTCAGCCTACATACTCCCTGTTTACAATGGAAATAATTTTCCAGGGAAAAATAAAAAAGGTAATCCTTTTTCATTCAGCTCTGAATGGTAGATGAACATTTCACAGAATGTAAATACATATTTGCACAGCTCTCTGCTCTGTCTTATCAACATCTTCAGCATGTTATCCTAGGCATTTTTCTTGCACTACTGATAAAGCCATTAGGTACATTAGGTTCCTGCTTTTTACTCTTAGCATCTCTGTTTAGTGAGCTACCAAACAGAGTCAGAGCAGTCTCCAAAACTGGCAAGATTCGGTGTAGCTTTCCTTCAACAAGTTACAAGTGTTTCCTTAGTGAGTCCAACAGGTCCAAACAAGCCTGACATTCAAAACTGTTAGGTACCTCTTCCTACTTTCTGAATCAACAAGGACCTTAAAAATTTTGAAACACTGTGCAATGCAAACACCATTCTTCAGTTCCAAGACTTTACCTTAACACTCTGCATCTCTTTAGAAAGCACATGAAAGCCTGAAGGAAAATAAAACAACCTAAAATACCAAATGTGGGTGTTGGGGGTGAAGGAAGAAGGAGCTGTCTATGTGATCAGGAACTCACACAGACAAACACAATATGTATTTATAACACAGCTCTGGATATCTCTCCCTAAAATTATTTAAACGACACCACATTTCTCACAATACTATATGAATTCCCAGGCAAGGTCAGTCATGGGAGGTAAAAACATACCTTGAAAAGTTCAGTGTGCTTTGAAGGTCTTTAGTTGCTTGCTCACCATAGCAAGGTTTTTAAAACTACTGAACATGAATTCCTGACTTTTGGGCAGACTGAAGTAAAAGCACTGCAGGGTATTTAAAATGCACAGTCACATCACCTGCAACTGCAGGCAGAATTGAAATGACAAAATTGCGTTCAACAAATTTGTTACTCTTCCATAATAATGTTTACCACCCCTTGACATTCACGGTTAGATGATTACTTAACACATCTGTAGGTAGCCTGCATATGAACAAGTAACACATATAATTTCATATTTGTAAGATGGAAAACAAAAAAGTGTATGCAAAGCATGACACATTAATCAAGAACAATCTTCTCATATATTCCAAAGATAGCATTAGATCCATAAGTCTCCCAAGACTGCATTGGTACAAAAGCTAAAGATAAACCAACCTGAACAGCCATGAACTTGTCAGGAGAAATCATGTGTGGGCAAGAAAAATAAATAAGGGTGATTCTACCAGCATTCACAATCACAAATTTCCTACTTCTTATTCTCCCCAGACATAAATGAAAACGAAATAAAGACTGGAAGAGAACTCAAGACATTTTGGTAACAGGACTGTGATTATTGTTTTTTCTGCAAAAGCACAGTAAAACACCAGAAAACCAGGGAATGCTTCTTTTTTTTTAGCCCAAGCACACCATCATATCTTCTCCTTATTTCCCTAGGTTTTATGCTAAGCAATATTTAAACCTCCTTTATTACTTTATATCAAAAATTTAATTTACACAGACCATTTGCTTTCTTCAACACACCTTTCTTATTCAAATGATTTTTTATTCTAGTTACTGTCAGAAGTAACAAAGACTTAAATAATTTACAAGGGAAAACAGTGTAGCTTATTAAAGTCAAGATAATTAAAATTAAAATTCACTGAGCTCTTTCAAAAGGCAGGCTGGCCGAGAAACTTAAGGATCTTTTCATTCAAACACAAGTCTGTCAATAAAAACTCACCTGTTAATTTATTCATCTCTTTTGCTTCATGCCTGCAGCTAAGTAAGAGGAAATAAAAGCATTCTTCCAAGAGAAGGGGAAAAATCAGTTGATTTTGCAAAATGGAACCTTTCATCATTGCTTAGTTGAAGTATTAATTCACAATTTGGGTTCCCAAATGAATAAAGGAAATTTTGAAGTCAAAGGTGTTTTTAATATTCACTGGTTTTTTTTGAGTTTACAGCCTTAGGGTAACTACATTTATATGCAAACCTAACAGTCAGAAACCTAGTAAGGGGTAAATGAGGAACAGAAAGTGACAGGTTTCCAAAAAAGTACTTTGTGCAACCCTAGAAACTTAGGTTCAAAAAGAAGTTAAAAACACCACTGAAATAAACCATATAATTATCCTGAAGTTTTCTTGCTCTTATGGTTTTATGCCAACATTTCACACTGGAACAACTCTGGATTCTTAAAATGAGACTGAAGTTAAAGCTTTGGCCCTTTTAAATAACTATATTCCATTTTTAATGTAAAAGCCCTGCCAAACATTTCACAATGTTTTACCATCCACTGGTATTTTCTCAAATATATTGGCAAAAACTGCAGAGGTTGATAGATTTCTTTACTCTTTTTCAAGTGAAACCTAGAGTAATTTTAATATTCTTTAAAATTCATAACACATTACAGGCTTAGACTGCATGCTAAGCTTCTATAGCATTACAGCTAATATCATGTTGGTAAAGATCAAATTAATATACCATTTTTAAAGTGAACACCGCTACCTAACATGGTGTCAATCTGAAACTCTCCATTTGTTCTGGTTTTTTTTTTGTTGTTCTTTTACTACCTAGTGTTTTCAGTGTTTGCACTTCCCATACTGTAAAAACGAAATGCCTATTCTCCACTGCTGTGCTCTGGAGCTTGTGACTTCCAAAGAACATTTATTTGAAAAAAAAAAACAACAAACCTCCATGTATTTAAGCACTTCTTAAGTAATCAGCCTAAGGGCAATTGTTCTATTTCATAAATATGTATTAGGGACCAAACATTGCACTGATACTTCCTCTTGAACAAAAAAAAAAAAAAAACAACAAAACCAGGAGAAATTACATAAACCTTTACACATTCTAAATTTGAATACTGACATTGTCTTCTCCCCAAAGAACCTTAAAAACCCCACAATATATGTGTGTCTTTATTTTCTTCCATAAAGTCAATCATTTATCAGTACCTGTAGGCACAGCAATGGTTTTATTTTTAAGAGTCCAGAAACCTAAACCTGAATTTTGGAACACTGTGTAACATTTTTATAAAAACTGGAAACCAAATAGAGAAATTTTAGGTGCCAAAATAATTGTTTAGACCACAAAATCCACACCTATGCTTTAGCATGGTAACACGTCTTCCGATCAAGTTATCCAGCAAGTTAACAGTCTAACACAGAACGTTACTCTAGATGTATGAAAATGCGAACCCAGAACACTATGTGGAAATAAAAGTACATATTTATTGTCAAAGTCACATCAACAAACTTGAATATAAACGGGATGAAGTTTATTGGAAATACAGTACAATTAACTTTCTTATAATGTGGGGGGCTTCTTGGTTGGTTAGCTGTTGTCTGGGTGGGTTTTTTTGTTTGGCTTTGTTTGGGGTTTTTGTTTATTCTTATTTTTATTTATTTTTAAGAAATCATGAAATATTTCTAAGTTCCTGCCTATTCAGGTAACTTATTCACAGCACTTGCTATGACATTTGCTAGGACCCTTCACTGGGAAGGTGTGTGGAGGCAGATATGGGTGCGCCTGCTCCATGTATAGTGAATGCCCTGTGTCAACTGAGCCCTTGCTTTGAAATCACCAAGATGAACACTAGAAAAGGATTCTGCCATACTGGTTTGATAAAATGCCATTGGATTCTTCCTTAAAGAAGGGGGAAAGAATACGAAAAAGATTCTCGTGTAACATAATTCAGTGTTTCAACAGTCTGAAAACATGGAAAACACTGAAAAAACAAGGCATGACTAATAGTGCGAGCTCAGAGGAGCTCACAACTACACAGCATTCAAGAATCAAGGCTCAAGTAGGCAGCTCTGCATCTGCAGCGCTCTGCTCACATCCCTTAATCTGACTTCTAGCTCCAACAGCGATGCTCAGTGGTCTTCACCACAACTGTATCGATGGAATGCAGAGCTTCTCTCACTTCCTTAATCACGTTTATAAAGAAAAATCCAACACGCAATACAAACGCAGTCCTTCATGCTATGAACAATGCAAACTTCTCCCCTTCAAGCCCAGCCCGTTTCCAGTTCCCCGCCCGGCGAACAGCAGCGAGCCTCGCACTGCCACAGCTGCGCCGCCGGCAGCAGGTTCTCCCCTACGCGCCGCACAGCACCCGGGAGGGCGTCGAGCTGAGCAGGTACCACTTAGGCATGGACCCTGTCCAAAAATCTCATCAGACCCGTATTAAAAAGGCAAAGACGCGGTAACTTCAAATCCAACTCCCTCTTCCCTCTTGGCGCACCTCAGACATGGTGGAAAGGCAAGGCGGGTACGAGCCTGCCCTCGCCCCTTGCCCCGCCGGGCTCAGAGGCCACGGCTCCATCCGCCCGCACCCACCTGCCAAGGTCCTCGCCCGTCTCGTAGTGCTCCTCCAGGTTCTCCTGCCGGAACACCGTCATGGTCGCCGCCCGCCGTCGGCTTCAGCCCCTGCTCGGCGCCCTCATCACCAGCGCCCCGGAGCCGCCCCGCGCTCGGCTGCGCGCCCTGCGGAGCAGCGCGGAGGTGAACGCCCCTGCCCGCGGTCCCTCCCGGCGCCGGGGCCGCTCCCCGCCCTCCTCACCCGCCAAGGAAGCGGCACCCGCGGGCCGAAGGGCACCTCCCCTACCCTGCCCGAGCGCCGGGAGAAGAAAGCGGCGCCCCGCGCCCCCGCCCCTTCCCCGGCAGCGGCAGCCGCCCAGCTGCCGTGGCGGCCACCGGAGCCCAGCCGCCCGCTCCCCGCATTCCTCAGTGGCTCCGTTGCCCTGTCAACCGGGACGTGCCGCCGGGCCTGCGGCAGGAGCACCCCCAGGACATCCCCGCAACCCGACCCCGGGCGAGGCGGGGGATCCCCTCCGGGCCGGGGCTAGCGGCACCGGCTCTCCCCTCCCGCGGCGCCACCCGCTGGGTAAGCTCACCCTCCCGCCGCTGCTGCGGCTCCCGCCGCTCCGCGACCTGGGAAGCGGCGACAGCGCCGGGGCCGCTCCCGGCCGGCGCGCAGGCACTCGCGGTGTGGCCGCGCGGCCAATGAGGAGCGGCCCGCCCGCCGCGCCGCCCTCCGCCCCTCGCCGCGGCCTCCCGCCCCTGCCCCGCCACCGCCGCCCGGCTCCTCGGCCAGGTGCGCTCGCCCCGCCCCGCCCGGCACGGCCCGGCCCGGCCCGGCCCGGCACGGCCCGGCACGGCACGGCACGGCACGGCACGGCACGGCACGGCGAGCCCGGGGCGGCGGGACCCGCCCAGCGCGGCTCTGCCGGCGGCTCCCGGCACGGCCATTGTGTGCGCCCGCCGGCCGCGCCCTCCCGCAGCCCGCGCCTCCGCCCGCCCCGCGCCCCGGGCAGGGTGAGCTGGGGCCAGGGCAGCCGAGAGGATGGCGGCTGCTGCCCTCCGCCCACCCGCGGCTGGTACCCTGCTCTACCAAAAAAGCCGCCCCCACCCCAACGCACGCCCCGTCCGGAGCCCCCGGGCCGCGCAGCGGCGGCGAGCCCAGGACAGCCGTAGCCTGGTACACGCACCCACCCCGGGCACACCGAGTGTTCCCGGCCCTCACGGAGAAGGGAGCCTCTGCCTTCTCTCGGGCGCTCTCGGGCGCCTGAGAAAGCAAATGCTTATGTGCTGTTCGCAGGTATTCTCTTACCAGGCCACAATAATGACACTTTTTAAAAATACAAGGTACAGTCTTCAATCTCTACAGAGTGTTGCACCTTACATTTGATGTTTTTCTGTCCTCTTACGTGCTTCTGTTGCTTTTCTGGCTCAGATTTCCCAGCACTTCACGTTTTCTGTAGTGTACTGATCCCATGCCAAGTTGAGTACTGATTACATCCTGAAGACAAGTGTTTAGTAGCTCTATTTTCCTCCCATCCATTTTGTTCAGCCTTTGAAGGGTATATGACATCACATAACTGAGCAATTTTTAAGTTCCATCTGAACTTCTGAGGTGCTCAGAGAAAGAATGGCTCATGAAAGGTAATAGGAAGTTCAATGCACTCATATGATTTCACTCCTCCTTGATTTAGCACTTGAAAGAGCCTAGCCTTCAGACACAGGTCAACAAGTACAGAATCCCTGATATTTTCTGAGTGAGTTACAGAAAAGTGCAAGTATCAAAAATGTTTTTTGCCTCCATTGAGGTCATCTGTAAATTGAAGGGAGGGTATTTGATTGGATTGCTAGATGTGAAGTTACACAAGACCACCTGCAAAGAGGGCAGCATGATTGCATCTCAGCCTGAATTTAGATTAAAAACAATGCACCCCTCTTTCATTTATAGCCAAAGATGCAGGAGTATGGATGCTCTGCCTTTTCTTCCACCCATCTTCTATGTGTTTAACAGGTTTTCAAAGTCATGACTCACACAGTTTAGGCTGTCAGATTTTCAACACAGCTCCAGGCTTTTAACAAACACTTTGAACACAGGTTCAAAAGTTCATTTTGATTTTGGAGATTGTTCCTTTGCTGAAAATAAGGACAACTAGTGCAGCCAGCCCATGGAATTTCCAACTCTCCAACCTGGCTTGATCTTCAGAGTTTTTACACTTCTTTGATGTGATATGTTTTATGGGAGCCCTGAGCTCATACAAGAGTAACGTTCCTTGTACCTTGTATGTATTTTGCATTTCAAGCAATGCTCAAATGTGTAATTCAGTATTACTCTTTATGTCCCAGCCCTGCTTCAACTGAAGGAAATGGAATTTTGCTATTGATTCAAGTAAAGCAGGTCCACTTTGGAATCAATACACCATAACTGAGATAATTACCAAGATGCAAAGGAACAACAGAAAAATTAATTGCTTAAATATTTCTCTTTCCCCTTTCATTAAATAATTGTATTAGAAGGTGGAAATCTTGCAACTGCATCTAGGTCTAGGATGCCTGAGTTCTGTTGTCCAGGCCCCTCAGGGACTAGAGGGATGTGTTTGAATACTCCTATTGCAGCAGCAACAGCCGAGGTCACCACGTTGTATGCATGAGGGGGAGTCATGCTCCGCTAGAGTGAAGTCAGACACAACAGCATATCCATGCCACGGTACACACAGGTACAGAAGAAGAGGTCTGACAACAGACGCAATGTTCCTGTTTCTTCAGAGAAGTACTCACCTAGTTTTGTCGATGCAGTCCACTTTTAAAGGGCTTGCCAATTCCTGGTGGGGCTCATCTGGAAGTCTCGGAACAGTTAGTTTAGGTGAAAACCTAGTCCCATTTATATGCCTTCAAAATGCTCATCAATGTTCATGAGAGTTATATTGGATTGTACATGTAGTAAATGGAATAAATAATTCTAAATTGCTGTCAAAAATAAATCAGCAATTATGATTGTGGTTTACACTTATAGGTTTAATAGCATATTGGATGAAATTCAGCCCTGATAACTTGATGGCAGAATCTCCATGATTTCACGGTTCCATGATTTCAAGCCAGAGTGACTATTTCACTTATTGTAATATAGTGAAATAATAAAAAATAATAAAATAATAAAAAATAATAACTCCTTACTAACACCATTGTAACTCAGGAGTGATAGTGCTTATTTCAGTGTAAAAGAGGCTCAGGAGCAAGATTAGTTACAAGAAGTGTGTTTTCAAAGGAGTGATTTGTGCCTGCCAGATTACTACCAAAAGTGTCTCCTGTACATTTTGTTGAATTGAAAAGCAAGTGTTCTGTTTCTCAGTCAATATTACAAAGAATCAAATTTGCAGAGTATGTGTATCCCCAAGCAGTGTTAAGAGAAAAAGCTACATTGTTTCTGCAAGTCAAGTGATTCATAGCACTCTATAGCCACTTGGCTCCTGAACCTACACAGCCTTTTCTACACAAAATTAACAGACAAGGAGACATACTAAGTGTACCATTTCAGGATAAATCTTTTCAAAATCACTGTCAGATTATTTTCTGACATCCAGGTAATACGTCTCTCCTAATAACATAAGACTAATTACAGCAAAGAACATAAATTACTTAGGCTGGATATTACTTCTTCTGTGTATAGTTTTCTTGTTATGAGATCAGCATTTGTTTTCAGTGTGACTATAGAAGCAATTTCCTGGGTTATGTGTGATATCCTCTGCTGATTCATAGGTTTTCCATCCCTATTTTAATTTCTTACAAAGCAGTCTAGTTACCGTCCCCAAAAACTGAGCTTCCTTATCCATCATAAACATCAGGGATGATAGCATAATTGGAAGGTGACAATTGGTGTCACAGAGCCACTGAATTTTAGCAAACCCAAAGCACTTTTACTACAAAAGTTTCTCCAGGTGTGCCAGTGACTTTTGTGATTAGATCTTGCATCACTCAGAAAGTAGACTGAAAACACTGATTCACAAAGGCCTGGAGCTGCTGACAAGGTAGGACGTCTAGCCTCACAAGGCAGTACTTTTAGTGCAGTAACTAGACTCAACTAAGTAGTGCAGAGTAAATTTTTCTAGGAGGGGAGATAATTCCTTAGCCTTTCAATCAGTAAACAAAACACTGTGTTGTTTAAAATTGCAAATATTCATTTGATTTCTGTATTTTGGAAGACACATAGGAATAAAGTTGATAGAAAATTATCAGCATCGCTGTTCTGGATGTATCTCAGAATGACTAGTGCCTCTTCTATTCTGTATATTTTTATGTCAGTTCCTCAGGGAAAAATAATAAAAAAAAATCATCTCCCAAGAGACTTACAGCTAGCCTAACACCTATGAACTCCTGTGTTTATTCATCAGGGACCCATACCTTGTACATACCCAAACACACGCTCTTCTCCACTGAAATATGCAAGCTGTCGATGGAAACAGGAAGACTCAGATCTGTGGTGGATGGATCATTTTCCCTGAAGCTCAACTATGATCACAAAAACCTTTGACAAATGACCCAAGTATAATCACTAATCAAAATCAGGGTTAAATAGCAATTACATTCCTTTGATTTATAATAATTCTCACATGTAGGTTTGGTCTCTGTGTTATTGTATGTTTATTTAATAGAAAATAATCTGCAGATGATTGATTTTAATTTTTTTGGCAGAACAGTTTCTTTCTGAAAAGAATGTTTACTCCAAGTCAAAACATTTTGACAAAGATCATGTTAATGTATAATTTTGGTAAGGTAGATGTTTATTTTCTTAAGTTTAGTTAAAATATCACTTTTAATAAAGTAAATCTTTTTGTTGTATATAGGATAACATTCTATGGTGCAAAAATATGTATGTTCTAAAATAGCACGACTAAATAATTTGGTTTTTTCTTTTTAATTCTGAGCTCAAAGGGTTTGATTTCCTACAAAAACAAAACAAATCAAATATGTAACTGCATTTTTTGTAATTTTTCTTCAGTCAGGCCAGAAGATATTCTAAACCTACATTTGAAAGAAGAAGTCAAGAAAGCACTTGCTAGAAACCCTTGGTAATTCACATGCTACCTCAAGAATTTTACAGGGAAAATGAGGGATGTATTTGTACTGTATATTGCACTATAAACCTTGAACTTGATTGGCATCTCAGTATTGTGATATGCATGTTTAATAATAAATTTTATAATATTTGCTGTGATAAAACAATGGGCTTTGCATCAGCTTTTACGCAATAGGTACTAGATTTACTGCCACTCAGCTTTGAAATATAAAAGTTCATCAGACCTATCAGTAATATATGATACAACAAAACCACATTTACTCAGATCAGTAAGTTTCATGGAGTATTGGATGACAGGATGAGGTAGCATTTCCAGTCCTGTCTTTATGTCTATTTATTCTCTTTTCTTTTTTAAGAGAGGCTGTACAATTCTGGTCAGTATAGAAACAAGGAAATATACATATATACAAAAGTATACATATATACAAAAGAAACCAGTTAATAAGGGAACTTAAGTTTATATAATGGCTTTAATTCAGTGCTCCCCAAATACTTTGCAAGCATTGTTTCCTTTAATTATCCTTTCCTACACCTCCTACACCTCTGTAACAGCTAGGTGTAAAGTAATTTTACTTGTAGATACTGAACAGGTGCTCCATAACCTCACCATAGATGAGAACCAGCATTACAGAAACCCATGTGAAAGGCAGAAGAGATTGGGATAGTGCCTGTGGTAGTTTATTTTGGTGCTGTAACCCACCAAACTTCCCACACCACTTTCCTGCTGATGTCATGTGTTAGAAGGTAAATGTGCTTGCTGACACGTGGCCTTGGCTCTTTGCCTGCTTGTGGGTTCAAAGCCACCTGTGGGTTCAAATTCCTTTGGAACAGTATGGTACTGTGGTGGTCATAACCTTATCCTTAGAAATAAATGCTGAGTACTCTTTAATATAATCATTCTTTAATGTAATCATTTTACAGATAAGTCATGTGAAGTGCAGGCTGGATATAGGGTTTAATCCCCAAACCATGGATGCATATTTAGCTGCTGAAAATGATTTTACTTTTTTAGCAAAACATGACTAAACTCTACATGAAGAATGTCTGTAGGATCTGCATGATGTGCACAGTATCAGACTTGAAATAAGTGATGATGACTGAAAAAAGATGTTATCCTAACACTTAACTCCTTATTCTAGTTTGACTCTAAGATTGTCTCTGTCAGATACCATGAGACAAGACACCTACACGATAGTGTTTCCTTTGAGGATGCAGTGTGAAAATCTGGATTTAAAGTCATTAATGCTCTTAACTGCTGCCCCAGATTTTTCCTGTCTCAGGAGGTCTGGCATGACACAAATACCACTGTGGAGTCCACAATAAATACCTTGTTGCTACAGCAAGCATTACTATCTCTTTGGTTTTGAAAGCACATTTACCACAGGAATCTCAAATCTGTACACTCATCCAAAACTCAGTCTTCACACTGGCAGGCTTGCATGTGCCTGTCACAATTTTTATTGGAGAAAAGCTATAATGCAAGACTAGTGCTAAACCAGGACATATATAGCAGGTGATATTTAAAGGTAGAAATGTGGGAGACTTCTTTTGTGGGATTAGTACATGATCCAGGTTGCTCAAAATACAGGGAAATCAAGGGCAGCAGTTTGAAAATCATGAGCTGGGATGAACCCATCAGCTGCCTGGCACCCTGACAAACTATAGGTGGAGTGTTAAAGGAGTAGCACTCTCCAGCTATTTGTAAAATGGCTATGTGTGAAATCATCAGCATGTGAAAAAAAAAAGCTGTCCATTTGACTGCTTTGCAGTGTTTGCTCTGTGTGTTTGGGCATTTCTGAAACAACCCTAAGCATGAATCTACAACAAACAGGAGTTGTATAGAATTGTCATCTAGATGTTAGGGAGATAAAGTAATCATGTTTGGCATGTTTCATGCCCATACATTCCACCCGCCTATCTTGCTTACATGTACAGCAGACAATGAAACAATTGTGCTTAATTTCTGGACAGAAATTGGAAGTTTGTACTCAATATCCTTTGTGTGTGACTCCTTTGTGCCCACAACACTCTGATTGTGCCGAGTGCTTCTCTGTGTGTATGTATGCCCTGCAGAGAGCTAGACAGAAGCACAACCAAACTTCTGCAAACTGGCAGACTCATCAAGCAAAAGGAAAAAAAGCACAAGAGGCTTCTGTTATGTAAATGATACATAATCTTGGAGAGCTGATTAAGATCCAAATACTCTAATCAAGTCAATTGAAGTTTCCTATGGCATAGAAAAAAAGTCTGTCCTGATGAAATTACAGTTTCTGAGGTCAATCTTTAAGTTTGCCTAGTGCAAGTGGTACTGGTTGTGATGCTCAGCCATTTCCTGCTGAATTTTGTTTCCCCAGACCCTCCCCCTCCACTTTATTTTACCTACTTGCATTTTTAGTTCAACCTAAGCATGTCCCACCTTGCTGTGGATAGCTATAAAAACCTTTGGAAGATCAGAGAGTATGACTGTTTACCTCATAGCACCTCTTTGTGGGTGTAGCTGGGAGTAAAAATGGTAGAGGAAGGACTGTGGGACAAAATAATAATTTCCAAACTAAGACAGGGTGTATGTGTAGTGAGCACTTCCCATGTCGTGTGGTTCAGACTATGTTGAAAGGAGGGTCAAAACCATTTTTCTCAGCTGAATGAATCCTTTTCAGCATGCCTTCAATTAAATTAGTATTTTATCACATAAACTGATTTATTATTGTATCACAAATAAAGCTGAACAAGTGATTTAGTGAGTTCAGGTACTAGGGTGGATGGTATGTTTTATATTTTCTTTCTGTACAATTTTCAAAGAAAAAGCATCAGCCATATACCTAGATACTCAGCTGTGCTAGCAGGATTTTACATCCTGAGTCCCTGAAGCATTTTCCTTCTCCATATACCCTAGAAACTTCGCAGCTACAAACAGAAGAGGTGTCACAAGTGGGGGTACTGCTGTATTGGAAAAAAAAATAATAAATTTTTTATTAGTTATTGTCACAGCCGCCCATTAGCATGGAGACTTGTAGGAATCTGAAGCTGAGATTCACCAAAGCAGATCTGGAGGTCTAGATGCTAGACCTAACAACATGAACTCTTAATCTGGTGGAGTAAACCATTGCTTATATAAGTGCAGGCTGGAGAGTTTGTAATCACTCTGCTGGGAGGGTGTGCAGCAACCTGTAGAATGAAGGGTGAAAGTCAAACTTATGTGCTTAAATAAAGGGACTGCTTTTCAAATCCAGAATCTCACCCTGACTTCAAGACATAGGGAGCAGCATGGGTCTACCATGAAAATACATAATGTCATTCTAGTATTCTCATAAGCATCATGATTCATTCCTATTCACACTACAAAAATTATACATTATTTATGTGTATTGCTCAAATAGATACCATTGTATCCACAAAGAACTAATAAATGGGACGTAAGCATTCAGAACATCTTATTCTTGAATTAACAAAGACATGCATTAACAATGATGTGTCTTGTATTTGAAACCATATTTAGCAACTAATTTAACTGACAGGCAAGGAGAAAGAGTTCTGTCATGCAGACATGACCTTCAGCTATCAGGCTGTTGCAAAGACCTAATGCATAATACTATGCAAAGCACTTTCAAAGCACCTTTTTCTTTGTCTCCACCTCTTTCTATTTATCTATTTATAACATTATATACCATTTTTTATACAAAGAAACATATTTTACTATCTGGCTAATAAGAAAAAAAAACTAGTGAGGATGAAAGAATAAAAAAGACGTATGAGGAAATTCAGATTAAATATGAAAAACTGACTATTTAAAACCTGGTGAATATTGCTCAGAGGGGGAGACTGCCTTGAATCCAAGTGAGAGAGATGTCTGGGTTGGTGACTCAGCTGCACAGCCAGGACCACTGACTCTGGAGCAAAAGCAGTGGTAATGGAAAAGGATTAGGACTAGAGGAGGAGGAAGGAGGAAGCTCATGTCTCTGCCATGGCCCTGGAAAATCTGCAGCTGCATTGTATTTCATGAGTAGAGAAAGCATGAAGAAACACCAGAGAACACTAACCTCTATTCCAAATGAAGAGAAAACTATTCTGTAATATTAAATGCCAGAAAGTTATCCAGGGCTAGTTTTTCAGTTGCTGTTAATCACTATGATAAATTGGTTTGATCCTCTAAAGTAATCAAACCAGGATAATTTGAACAAGGTCAGTATTTAACATGAATTAACTGTTTAATTTAACCACTTGACTTGCAGGGATTTAGTGCTAAAGAAAAGGCACATGTGAATGAGCCTTGGAGAAATATCCATACAGTTCAAATGCAGGGCTACATACTGAGCGTGAGAGTGGAAATTGTACATTGTTTCATAATAATTACATGAAAGCTGCAATTTCATTTTATTTTTTTTTTCCTGGTACAAGCCTGTTTAAATTAGATTACATTGTGTTCTAGTGTTCAGACTTTGGAGTGTGTTCTGCAAGCTCTTCTTGGCCTGTTGGTCTGCTATGGAGGTGTTAATTTTGAAGTTGCTGTGGTGCAAGGGAAAGGTGACACACTGAGTTAATGCAACAGCACTTTACCTGAGAAAATTTGGGTTCTACTTCAAATTTGACATAGTTTTGGCAATGCCAGGCTAGCGTAGGTGCTTGTTCCCATCCCTCCCAAGAGACACAGTGCAGTGCTGTGTAGCTGACACCAGCAGTTAGTGCATGTGCAGAAGAGATACGAGACTGAGGATGGACAGCTGCTCACAGGCGTTGTCAAAGGGGACTGGACTGGAAACATTTCAGGCAGCACATCCTGTGCTTCCTCAGCACACTGAGAATTCACTTGGCTTCTCTACACCTGTCAAAACAATAACTATTGCATCCTCCACCTCAAAATATGCAGATGAATAAAGGCTGGGGGTGGGGAGGTTTTGTTGATTATTGACTGTAATGAAGGAGAGTGGGTGGTGATAGCACATAGCAGAAACCTAGAAGAAAGGCAGTATGATATAATTTCACCCTGGGAATCCATTGCTATGGCAACAAAGAACAGATTTTTTTTTTTCTTTTTTTTTAGGGTTCAATACAAAAGTATCACAAAAGCAGAAATCACATTTTTGACAAACCTTTTTCCTCTTTGCTTTTATTTTGTTCATTTGTATTTGTATTCATTTGTACAGAAATATTTGTAAATATGAAAAAGAAACGTTTGTGGCCACTAACATTTCTCTTAAAAGAAATGAAGTATGGTTTTGTTAGCTTTATTGACTTGGTGTGAAGTGACAGCAAATTTCCTGTTTATGTTCTTGACGTTCAGGCTACAGACCACTTAGAGTTTACATTCCTTTTACAGCTATTGAAGTGTTCCTTGAGATTTAACAAGATGTAACTGAGGTCAGAATTTGGCCTGCACCATTTTCTATTCTATGCAGATAAAAAATTAATGAAAATAATTACATGTGGTTAAAGCTACTGAAGAAGTTTTTGATGGCCATACAAGACACCCTGGCAGCAACATTTCACTTCAGAAACTGCAGCAGCTTGGGATGATGAATAGGTGTTTGAGGAGCCAATTTTCTACATTTTCTGTGTGAGAAAGCTTTAAGCCTTGCAGTAACATTAAATTAAGGAACAGTGCTAATCCTGCATCTTCAGGAAGAAGTAAAGTCTTTTATCAGAATGCCAGATTTATATTGCATGGTTCTGTGCCAGCAATGCCTGCCAAAGCCCTGGGATCAGCACTGTCTGCTGGAGGCAAGCTGCTGATACAAGGAAGAGTGACCAGCTCTGGGTTTCTTTCCCTCTTCAGGGTTTAAATAAGCATTGTGATCTACTACCTAGATGAGCTAAGAATTAGCCTGTACTGAGGGTCTGCTCCCTCATTTCCCCTTTGAGACGTATTAATTTCATGACTTCAGGCTTTATCTCACCCTGTTTTCCTAACGCCTGCACTATGGAAATAACATCTGCTATTTCCTTGCTCCAAAATGATGTTAATTTCAATTGCATACTTATGTTTATACTATTTTAGCGCTACACCAGGTGTAATTCTATTTTTTTTTATCATATTGACTGTGTATTTTGAAATATCTGCAAGCTTTTTGTATGATATTAAAAGGATCCTTTCCCACACCTTTTTTCTGGCATAGATCTTCCAAAAGAGGTATCTGCTGATATAAAATGCTCTGAGCTCCATGAACAAAAACCTCTGGGAGCACCAATAATATTGATAGTTAAAATACAAATTTAGTGAAGAAAGGCATCACACCTACGGCAAGAGACATTGATTCAAACAAAGCAATTTCTCTCTGTATGACTAGTTTTTTTACAAACCACGAACAAACCAGACCCAAAATTGAAACAAGAACAGAGAAAAACAAATAAGAACCAGGGACTCAATTTGACAGAAGAAAAAGCTAAACACAGTTATAGGACCCTAAGGGTTTTTTTCCCTCCAATATGCCAATAAGATGAGACAAGGATACTGTTCTGTTAAAAACTCAGTTTAGAAGCACCTATGAAGCTGGGAGGTACAGAAATATTGATTTACTACATTTTCACCGTATATATATAGTATATATTTATAGCAGACTAGATTGGCAGGCATTGCTCACCTTTGGACGATTTTGGAAAGCTGCTGGGGACCTGAGTTGCATACAGGGATCTGTGGTTGTTGAGTTTAGAAGCCTAGTGGTTGGCAGTGACCTTACTCATACAGCTTTGGAGCACACACCTCCTCATCTTTGTTGGCAAACAAGTCTGCAAATAAACCTTAGCATGTGTTAAGTGACCTGAGATGAAAACGTCTGGCAAAGAGGGAAATCTTCTTAGGTCATATTGCGCTCCACCAGCCTTTGTCCAGAAAAAAACATCTGCAAGAACCAGTGCTGCTAAGAAATTTTCTGAGACCAACTTCCACTCTCTCTTCAAGTGTCTTGCCTAAAAACTATGAATTTGCAATCTAAGGACTCTGTCCAGCAGACAAGATTCTGACACAGAAATCACTGCTCACAGAAACCGCAACACTTGTATCTGGATGGAATGGCACTGAATTACATGTCCATGACACTGAAGAAGTAAAACATGGTCTCAGAGTTCTTACTTCATAAAAGCAGGGACAACTTTATGTGCTTTTTTTGGCCTGGTATCTACTTTTAATATTTATGTGTTCTTGTTCTCACAACATCACTACCAGTTTTCCTGCTGGCAGGCCCTCTGGCAGGAAGCCCAGGCCCTCTGATATGAGTGAGTCTTGGCACTGCTGCTAGTGTCAAGTGGAATAGCAGCTTCTTCTATCCCTTTGTGTTGTTAATGGAGCTTAAAACGAGCATGGCTTTCCTGTGTGTTTGTACAGAACTTCATGTTATTTTTTTCAGACTTGTACTTAACTTTTTTTTTTAAGTACTAACCATGAGCATCTAAATTCACCTCTGCTATTACTGTACCCTAGCAATAATATATAGCAGGCACAAATCCACTCTTTCTTCTTCTAAGCCTGATAATCATTAGAGACACCTCTGTGAATACTGTGGAGTACTTTTAGGTTGCTGTTAGTTATACCTAACTTATAATTTTTTTTTAAACAAAGTGTATTGAGTATGAACTGATTTTTGTTGAATATCAAATGCTTGGAATTTATGCAGCAGAGTCCTCCCACCTTGTATGTAACAGAACAGTAGCAATTTTACCTCCTATTAAACAACGCAGATATACCTTGCCTTGTATCTGTGTAGGCTGGCTTAAGTGTGCATGTTTTTTCTATGGAAAAGTCTTATTGTATTGAAAAAGGAAGAAATCAGTACAGTTCCGTAGAAATTTAGTTCAGCTGATAGCTATGAATGGAGAATTATAACCCTGTTAAAGTGCTCTCTGGGTAGTTCTAGCCATTCTACAGAAAGCTTGTCATTCTCTATTAAACTCCATAGGAATTTCCCCTAAGTGCCAGTTTTTGAGCAATTCGGACTGGAAGTAGATGCTAAGGATTAGCAAGCACTATCATTTTATTGGACTATTAAAAGTTATTTTTTAGGCTGCCTTACATGGGTGTCATTCTTCTGGGACCAAAAGACAGTCTGAAATCAAAATTCCATTACAGTGCTGCACTATAGCAGCACTGGTATAATAGGGAAAAAAAAGGAATAAGTGGGGTGTCATCACAGGTTTAACCTGGTACAAAGAAGAGAAATAGGATGCTCATTCTTGTCTTTAACTCCAAAATAATGATATAATTCACATTATACAGTACAGCTACTGATTATTGTTTAGGGTTCAGCATATGAACATATTGTTAGGTTTTAGTAAATACTGGAACTGTGTCTGCCTGTGGGCTGCCGGAAACCCTAGTCTACATTCAGGGATTGCACTTTCCTGAGTGACACCGAGCCTGTGTGATTATTGTATCATAGAAACATCCCTGAATGACTGTCTTTTTTTCTGAGACTTGTTTATATAAAAAATACTGTCCATATGAGTTCTGCCCTTCTACTCTTCACCACAGTGAAAAGAACAGCAAAGTTGTCCCACCAGCTTCAGTGAGTCATGGGGGAGTTCTCTGTGGCAGGAACCACTTTGTGCTCAGTGCCTGTACAGATATTAGCATTCACTGAGCTTTAATAATGAAAAAGATTGGTTTTGCAATGGCACAGGAAAGCAAGAAATAACTCTTAAAACAATACTTTCCAAATGTGCTTTCCTAAGAATAAGAAGGAATTTAAGTAGTTATTGTGCTTGAACAGTGTAAAGCCATATGGCTGGCCTTCTTCTTTGTACTCACCCGGTCATGCTGTGCACACTGCCCAGGAGAACAAAACTCCAGAGAAGCAAAATTCCTGTAGCACCTGAGAGTAAGCAACTTGCTTTGCCTGTGCTCTTCTCAGGTTAGAGAAGGGAACCTCAGGTCTACACACTCTTCACAAATGCAGTAGGATTAGTGAACAGAGACTTTGATTTAAATCAGGCCTACCAAGCAAGCAAAGGGGTGAAATTGATGTAGTGAGTTTTTGTTATCCTCTGCTTTGGCAGGTAAACACACAGTGGTTGGTGCTGTAATTTGCTCCTACATAGCAACACAGAAAGACAATGCTATCTGCGTAGAAGAATAACTGTAGCATGAATCCTTGGTCTTAAAACTTCTGGTCAAGCTACTGTTTCCATTTGAAACTTCTGTGGAAGAGAAAATACTTTTATTAACAGTTTCCCTTTGAAATGATAATCTACCACAGTATCAGCTACTGCATAGAGAGGATACCAAGCAGGATACCAAGATGGGTAAGCAAAAATTTCTGTTTATTTCATTATCTCTGCTATCCTTGGTATTAGTTCATGCATTTGTTCACAGTTTAAAATAACCAGTTGTCATGATTTAGAATTCAGTGTCCATCACCAAGACACTCCCAAATGAGACACCACTCATTTGCTCACCATACTTCCCCTTCACCATCTCTCTCTGGGGATGGAGTTGAGAGCTGGAGGCACAAAAATGTGAAAATCACAGGTTGAGATAGGAACAACTTACAGGAAACAGAAATGAGATAAGAAAACGAACAGCCACAGCAACAATACTAGTAACAAGTAAAAGTGTACAAAGAGAGGGTGATATCCATGGAAAATGCTCACCAAGCCCAGGAACATGAACAACAATGGTGGAAGGACCCTTGCCACAACCATGGCCATGCTTGCTCTCCTGACTGGAAAGGGCTGCTGTTTCTTTGAAGAGCAAGAGTGCCTTTCCCTCTGCCCTGGCAATGATGTAAGATGGTATTTAATAACATGATGTCTTGGTCACTCCTGCTGTCGCTGATCTGGACCTTCTTAAAACCACTGCACTTAGATGATATTGGCTGAAAAGGAAGAACACACATTAAAATCTTCAGGTTATGAATAGGGCAACAAAAACATACTGACTTTGTACAATAAAACAGAGGCAATATTACATTAAATAGCTTATAAATTTTCATAAAATGGAAGAGACATTTTTAATTTAAATTACTGATTCTGGTATATGGCAATATAGATACTACTGCAAAGACAAAGCTAATGCTAACTTAAAAGCTCATAACCTTGCCAGACAAATAGTGCTGTAGACACAAAAAAGCCTCAGGGTTCTTCATCCTCCAGATGAAAACTGGTTTTGCTGGGAACATGAACATTTTTGATCCTAATTCAAAATGTGGCCTTTGACAATAAAATAGGTTTGATACTATAGACAGTTGAGCTAAGCTACAGGGGTCAGAAATGAACAGTAAAGATGAAGATCAGACAAATAATATGATTCTAGATTAAAAAGAAAAGTAATCAGATCATAACTAAAGAACCTGGAAAGAAATGTAAGTTCTTGTCAGTGCTACAAAAAAGAATCCCCACTCTTGTGCAGAGATAGGTTGTGGCTCCACATGTGCATGCAGTAACCTCCAGAATTTCAGGAGTTTTGGGCTATAGGTAGTTAAAAATTAGTCCTGGCATTCTACAGTGGTCAAGTAAAATCCACACTTCACACTTTCATTTGTGTTGTTAACAGAGAGGTAAAAGACATGAGCGATACTGTGGTGAACAAAGTGTTTTGCTTCCAGGGAAATAGTAACATATAAAAATCTAAATTTTTTAGCAATTCTTTCTCCCTCACTCCAATGTGAAACTGGTAAAAGAAACATTTTTTTTTCCACATTATTTATCTACATGGAGGTGTCTATGATATCTGCTGCACCAGCTATGTTTATTAAAGATTGTAGACAGCTCTGGCAAGTAAGCCACAGTTCCTTAGTCTGAACTATCTATATTGTTTCTCAACAAGGTATGGACATCCTGAGGAAATGGTAGAGATTACAGAAGTCTTCCAGGGAGGAACATGAGTCTGCAACCTTGAGACCAGGCCAGACAGGGACAATGTGGCAAAATAACAGAAGAACAGGCACAATTTAGTGGCCCAAAAAGTAATAGTTTAGTGTTGAAAACAACAAACACATAATTTGAACAGCAGGAGAGGCTGCACCAAAAAGCAAGGGTCAGGGTAACACAGTAACATATAAACTAAGCTAGGGGTAGAGTCTGAGGGTAAGGGCCCAATAGGGAAAGATGCCTAGGGGTATGTAAATTAATGCAGCAAAAGTAAACCAATGATAACAGGGAAAACAAAGAACTTTCTGTCTACATTTGCATATAACTAAACAGGGGGCAGTGTGGGTAATGTTTTGCTCTCCATGGTTATTAGGGTTTTTCCCATGGCCTTCAGTCAGGGTTTTTATCAACCCCCAGCAAACTTGTTTTGCCGGCTCCCCTGGGATTTCTCCATTCTGGAACTACTGGTGGACTATTTGGAAGAGCCTGACACTGTGGAACCCTCCTTTTTCTTGAAATTTATTAATTTATTTCTATAGTACGTTTGTTCTTACAACTATTTTATCCAGTTTACTCTTCTTGTATCTCTTCATTTGGCTTGGTTTTCCATCTTGTACTTTAGTTGCTATTTTTGGTTGCTAGACGCTCTTTCTGCCTTGAACACTTCCCAGCACCTGGGATTTGTCTCAGGCAGCTGAGACTCAGTGCACTGCCTGATCCCACAGACCAGGGCCAGAGCTGCAGGCTAGTACAGCTCTGTGCTTCCCTCCTCTGGCCTTAGACTATGAGTTATGAACTGCTCTTGGTCTACCAAATCTGGCACCAGGGAACTTTGAGCCTTGGTCTGAAATCCTCTTTTCAGTGATTCTAGAAATTAGAAAGAATACTGTACCATCTGTCTAAATTTTCTGTGAAAATCCTAGTAAAAAGGATGATGAGACCTTTCCTAGTTTAATTCTACTTTGCAGACATTATTTCTCAAAGACAATAATGAATTCCTGGCCTCTGATTTCCTCTGTTAACAAGGCTCATTAGCATGACCTTGTAGTCTCACTGGTAGTAGTAGTCAGCAGTACCAGACACCTGACTGTGTTTCTTCCTGACATTTATCAGTCACTCTGAGGTGGTAATCTGTTTACATCTCATGAAAACCTATTTGCCTAATGTGAAGCTTCTGTCCTTGATCACAAAATGAGGGAACACTGTAGCACCTGGCTCTTTATGACTCTGAAGGGAAACACAGGAGCAATGGCACTGACAGATAAATGGAAATGAGACAAAGAGATGTTTGTAATGGTGATGGGGTGATGGAAAAAAAGTGTTGACTCTTGAATAAAGTAGATGGTATCCAGGAAGTTGGTAACAAAAACAAATCCATCAAATAAAGCAGATTTCCATAGTGGTTATGTATGTTTTGAGAGCAAAAGATCTTTGGGGGATTTTTTTGCCTCAGATGTGGTTCTAAAGGACACAAAGACCAACCTCAGTTATGTATTTGCAGATTAGTCAAAACAATGGACCATCAAGTTTTTATATAATTGTTCATATAACAATGAAGTTGGCAACTCTAACAGAAAAGACCAATGGCTAACACCATGGTCTCGACATAAGAGATAATTTCTGGTGTTTCTACAATATATTCCCAATTTGCATACTGTAAGAGAGAAACCTTCCTATACACTTTTCTGGAAAAAAGAACAAGAGAACAGAAGTCATACCCATAGTTGCCAGGATTTACCTCTTGACTACTTTAGCCATTTAAATCCTCAGCAAAGGCTCCTATACTGATCTTAAAAGGCCCCAGTGGACCTTCTGTAAGGAAAGGGGGACAGTAACATCCATTTCCAGTTCTTTCCTCTTCTTGACTCTTGTGAATGACTGTTGGGGCTTAGGTGTCCTTCTTTTAGTTCTGGCTCACTTGTGGAATTTTTACCCATTCCTCCATGGCAAGGAAAACCTGACTGTGGGTACTTGGGTGCTTGGGAAACATAGGGAGGTTAGCTGGGCCCAGGGAGGAAGGGGGCAGGAAAAGGGAAGGGTGGGGACTGTTTGGCGGGCTTCTTCATCTTCAGAGAAGGACACTTTGCTGGGACCTGTTGCTGTGGAGAGAAGGGAATTCACCATCACCCAGACAGAGCTGCTGCTGCTTCCACTTCTCCCCTCTTCGTTGGTGGCCTCACACCCCCTGTCCTGCCGGGACGTGTGGCAGTGCCAGGAGCTGCTGATCCACCTCAGCCACCGGCCCAGGATCTCAGCTCATCCCTGCTGTTCCAGCTGGGTGTTCCTCAGAGCCCTGCAGGAGCACCGGGACTGACTCCCCCAGGGGTTTGTGAAGCAAAGCCTCTCCTCCATCCCTTCCCGTCTCTGCCGAGAAGGCTGTCATGGGGTCCCTGCTTCTGTTTTGTTGTTAATGCTGTAGTTATTGTTGTTTGTGTGCCTGGTTATAAATACCAGTAAAGAACTGTTATTCATATCCCCTGATCTCTGCCTGAGAGCCCCTTGATTTTGAAATTATAGTAATTTAGAGGGAGGGGGTTTACATTTTCATCCCAAGGGAGACTCCTGCTCTCCCTAGCAGACACCTGTCTTCCAAAACTGAGACTGGTAGTGGATAGTATAGCTATCCACTATAGCTAATGCTTGAAAAACCAGAAAAACTCTTATTTAAACACTTAAGAAAACAGCTGAAAAGCTTTTCTTCATCAAAACAGGTGTCTTAATTTCATTCATTAGGTAGAGAGAAGGAGTGGAAAGGATGGAGATGAGAAGGTCTTGTACAGAATGAAACTATGTTTGTTGCCTGTTTCCAGACCTTGGAGCTCATGAGGCCTGTCTGTTAGAGAAAGTTTCCTGGTAACAGGCCCCTGACACCTGTGCAGGTGTGTGACTCAACACCACAAAAAAACCCAGATGAAATTCAAAGAATAAATGTATCAATTACCTTGCTAACTGGAGGATCCTGAAACAAGGCTGGGCAGCAGAGACACAGAATGAGGGCTCAGGTGCCATCAGGCTCAGTCCAGTCCTAGTGGGCAGCAGGGCTGCTGCTGTGCCCATTTATCCAGAGCCTGAGCACAGTTTAGCACCATGCTGTGATCTCCCTGTGCTTTTTATGGTCTCTGCTTTGATCTCCCTCCCCACAGGGAGCTCAGGCATGTCTGGGATAGGGCCTACAAGTCTCTGTAAACACCTATGTTATCTCTACACAGAAATTCTACTTCTCCAAACAAATAAACAGCAGTATGTAGGCACACAGTTTGTTGTGATTGGGAATGGGGCTGCAGCAGAGCCTCATCCCCAATGGGCTACATCTGTGTAAGACAGGTGAACAGTATTAAAGGCAATGAAATATGGAGTGTTGCGGTGTCCTGACCAATCACAAAAGGGTAGAGAGGGCACACAGGTGTAATACATGTGAGATGAATGTTATAAAAGGTTGTACTAAAGAACAATAAAGTGCTGATTCTTGAAGCCTTCTTCAGTGTCAGTTGTACCTCCACCATCAGCAGTAGGTTTAACATGTGGTTTCCCACACTGATATTCTTCAGCCTTGGCATTCCCAGCTGTAAAGTCACTTGAGTGAATCCACCATCATACTCACCATTTTTCTCTTTTAACCTTTTCATCCCATAGCAGAGCTTTAGGAAGACAGCACTTTTCCTTTTAGTTAGGCTTGAATATTTTCATTATTTGATTCTGGGTACTTAGAAGTTAAGGGGAGCCACCACCACAGGTAGCTCAACTATATGGTTTAGATCCTTTAGTTCAACACATAACTTTGTCTTCTTTCAGTCTGCTTCATTCTCCCTTCAGCCAGACTACAACTTCTACATTGCATTTTCTTCCACCTTCTGTGCAGTTCAGGTTGTGAGATGGTGTTCATTTCCAAAAGAGGTAGGTTATGTTAGGTTCTGTAATTCTCTCCCAAGAGGAGAGAATGTTGCTCACTGAAGAAGCTGCTAAAGTTGCCTTTGATTAGTACCTTTGCCTTTTAGCGGTGATTCACTCTGCTCTTTCATCCTGTGAAAGCTAATCTTAGTTGTTGTTTTGGGACAAATACTTTACAACTGCAAAGTTATTCGCTAGCAGTGAACTCAATGTCTTTCTATTTACAGAAAAATTTCTACCCTCTGCTGTCTTGTGATATATCTGAATTTAACAGAATCACAAGGGATGGCACCGTACCCTTCTGTGCTGAAAAAACCTGTGTGGTACAGGAAGCAGAAAAGTGGTACAGGGCAACGGAACACTCTTCCATGGAGATGTTTTGAAACATATATTTGTTTCTGAGGAGGTGAAAAGGAAGCCCACGTCATAAAAAACAATGAGCCGTTCATTAACCTCTAACTATCCAAACTGAAGAAGTCCTACATCCCAGATTAGTAGAGCATCTCTTAATACACAGCAAAATACCATCATTCTGGAGAAGGTGAATCTGTCTAAGATAGTTAAGGCCTTGAAAGAAATCGCATCACGGTCAATAATTAAGTTGTATGACTGTGTAAACACAGATAACTATATGCCAAAAAAGTTTTGCTTCCTGCTGGGAAAAATATCAGTGATCAGAAAGTGCCTCCACCTCTTTTACAGGGAATTTAAAGGTGTGTAATGGAAAAGAACGAGAACTAGAAAACAATCAGCTGTCCAGGGTGTAGTGACAGTGGGATCTATCAACTTAATTTAGAGATTTGTTAACCCTCTGCATGCCCCAGAATCACAGAATGGGCAAGGTTGGGGGAACCACAATGGGCCATCTTGTCCAACCTCCCTGCTCAATCAGGTTCATTCCAGAACACATTGCACAGGATTGTGTCCTGACAGTTCTTGAATCTCCAGTGAGGTAGATTCCAAAAACTCTCTGGACAATCTGTTCCAGTGCTTGTTCACCTGCATAATAAAGAAGTTCTTTGTGTACAGCTGGAACTTCCTGTGCATCAGCTTGTGCCTGTTGCCTCTTGTGCTATTGCTCAGCACCACCAAGCAGAACCTGGATCCATGCTGTTGAACCCTCTGCTTCAGATACTGATAGACATTGATGAGGTCCCCTCTCAGTCATCTACTCGTGAGGTAGAACGGGCTCAGTTCCCTCAGCCTTTCCTTAGAATAGAGATGCTTCAGTCCCATGCTCCAGTTCTTCCACTGGATTCTCTCCAGCAGCTCCATGTCTCTCCATATAGTAGAATCATGAATTGTTTTGGTTGAAAGGGACCTTAAAGATAATCTATTTTTAAGCCCTGCCATGGGCAGTGACATCTCTCACTAGACCAGGTTGCCCATCCAACCTGACCTTGAATATTTCCAGAGGTTTTAGTACTACTAGATGGTACTGTGTTTCAAACAAGAGTTATTTACATGCTTTTCTAAGTTAAATGCAGCAAAGTAGCAATGCAGTCTGAAGACCTAATAGCAAGGAAAGGAGAGATCTGCAACTAATATGTTTGTGCATGGAACTGACATCCAGGCTAACAAAGGTTTGTCAATGCTGACTTGGCACAATTGACCCCCATCCTGCCATGGGACTACCACAAGTTGGTTTGACTTCCAAGAAACCATGCCCCAGATATGGCTTGATGAAACTGCAACATAAGAACAGTGGTTCCTTCTCCAGAAACTCTCATCCTCCTCCCATTTGTTGCTTTTTAGGCAATCCTAACATTACAGTGTTTACATGGTCCAGGCAACAGCTTGTAAAACAAAATATTTATCATGTTATGTCTTCCTTATTACCTATTGACACAAGATGGAATACTGCAGTTGTTTTGCACTTAAAAAAAAAGGACAGTTGTAGCAATGGAAAAGGCACAACCTTTCAAACACAGCAAGGCCTTGAAATTTGCTCATACTGTCTTACTAAGATATTTCACTTTCTGAATCTAAGGATGACTTTTACTATCCTTCACCACTGTGTATCATCTTTGTGGAGATTACTTGCAAGGAAATTTAATTCTATAAAAAAATGAAACTAATTTCTAGCAGCCATCTAAGTGGGTAAGAAATAAGGAGAAGGGCCCATTGAGCTCATCCTATTCTCCACTGACAAGTGTAAGATTCTGGGAGAAAGTTTTGGTACTGTGGTACAAAATTGGTACATTTGGTACATTTGGTACAAATGGCTAAAAATTGCTTATTATTACTTCCCTCTAAAGTTTACCCCTTTTTACCCCTAACTTTTTAAAGTTAAAGTTATATAAATAATATAATTTTACCCCTTATCAAATAGCATTTACTTCTCTTAGAACTACTCTGCTCTTAATAGTTCAAGTTCCCATTCCAATGCATTTCAGCTGCCTAACTCTAATAGTTGGGGAGTCTGAAGAGGTCTGAGTATTGGGCCACAAGTATATTCCTAAGTTTAGATCTTTAGAAAACATTAAACCAAAAACCAGATAAACTGTAGAATGCAGAATCTATCAGCTTTTTGTTTTGTTTTGTTTATTGTTTTTTAGTATGCTACAGTGACTTATGAAGCAGTGCACATGTGCTTTGATGCAGATGTAGCTTTTGGATGGACATACCAGTCCTAATCCTGCAGTTTTCCCAGGATATAAGGAATCATGGTAAAACACTGGTGCTCTCAGGCAAACTGTTCACAACTTTGTTTCAGTGTCTAGATGCAGAAAGGTCACATCTTCTTCATGTCTTCAGGAGTTAAATACTATGAGGCAGAAATTGAAAGGAAATTCTCTATAATTTTTGTAATTCAAAACAGTTTGCAGAATTTACTGCTAGAACAGAATGTTCAGGTTTGGATGTTGACTAAAGGATTAAAAAATGCAAGTTCTGTGAAACTGGTCATTAACTGGTGAAGAGGACTTAATGTTTACAATGGAAGGCCCGAAACATACACTTACTTTCTTTATCACTCCCTCTGTACCTTCATGCTCCTTGACCACTTACTTTCCATTCCTGGGACATTTCACTACAGCTGCATCCTGCCCCTTACAAACTGCCCTTCTTTGCTAGCATTTGGTGCCTTTAATAGAAGTTCCAATTCATGCTGGTTTGCACTAACTTCTATGCAGAAGAGGAAAAACAGTATCAGAGCCAAATGTTTGCATTTGCTTGTAGCCTAGGGAGAGATTTGAAGTTAGGTTTGCAGGAGGAACAGGCATTATCTTTTTTATTTTTACAATTCACAGTATGTTTCAAAAATTGTTGTGGCTTAAAGCCCACAGCTTAAAGCCTGTTGTTGAATTTGTGCTTCTTTTGATAAGGAAAAAATCCACCTCGCTGTGCTTGTACAGGTTTGAAAGAGTATAAACCATGGTACCAAATGCAGCTCTTTTATACAGCAGGCAAAAATACAGTGCTCACTTACTGTTTTCTAGGATCTTTGGACAAATTGAGACATGCCCTTTATGAAAAACTGTTCCCTGTTACTAAAAGAACTCTGCATGAGTTCTTGTTTAGTACCTCAGAACACAAAGTAGGGTGGAACAAGACTTGCATTTTGCAAATGATTATGCATTTGATCATCTGTACTTAATGCTGGCCATAAAAGCAGCACTTCCAGGTCAGTGAATTCTCCAGTGAAAAGTCTGGCCTGTGTGTTTCCTCACAAAAAGGCACTTCTGAGCATCTCAGGAGGGAAAGGATGGGAGTGTCTACCTCAAACAGCAAGGCTCCTGCCCTGCCCTCCAGTCAGCTGTGTGTAAGGAGGCATTTGCTATCTCAAACATGCCCAAGACGGAAAGCACATCTGTGTAGGTAATGCTCCTCTTCCTCATAGGTCCTTCCAGTCAAGAGAGAAAATCTTTCATAAGTCCAAATTTGACAGTAGTTTACAGGCTATCTGAGCAGGTGTCAGAAAGCTTCAGGTCTTTTAGCAAGTGATCTCTGCTATGCAAGGTAGCAACATCTACACTGTAGATGTAACATGCAGATAAAAGTATACCTGGATAGCACAGTACACAGACAAAGTGTCTAGGACAAGTCCAAGACGTTCTTGAGTGAGGATATATATTGGAAATTCAGAGTTATTATTTTCTTCTCTGACTGGCTGTGCAGGATTATGAGAAGACAATGCTAACATTGTTCAGCTGCTTTTAAAGTACAAAAAATACATTAAAAGTGAATGTAAGTCCAAAGCACTTTCTACAGTACTGTTGAAGCAAAGGTCAGAAAACAGTCACTGGACTATTATGAAGAGGCAACTATTGTGTGACTAGTTAATTTATAATTTTATTCTGAATATTTAGTTCCAAAATCTAAGTAAAGGATGTACAAAAGGACATAATTAGTTCAAAATGAAATAGGATTTGATTCAGGTGATTTTAGTCATCATTTAATATACTGAAAATAAATTGATACAATATTCTACCTACCGTCAGGATAAAATTACTATTTAGTAGAAAAAAGTAATAATCTATATAGTTATTATCAGTTGCTATTATGCACTTACTTGGACTCTTCCTGGAGAGTGTAATTTATAAGTAGCTAATTTTTCAAATACTCTATTTCTGTGAATTTCATTATATAAATATTTAATTTGAAGAAAATGTGTACATAAAATAAGTCTTAACACTTTTTCCTGAGTGGAAGCCTGAGCAAATGAATAGAAAGGAAATATAAGGACAAAGGCAGCTTGATCCCTACTAAGTAGTGGATTATTGCCTTATAATTGCTATATTTGGTAAATACAGCATTTCATTAATAGATCTGACATAAAACTGGAAAACTCTTATATATGCGCTGATTTATTTTATATTCTTTGCATTCAGAAAATTCTTTTATTAGTAAAATTCTGAGATTTAACTTGAATGGAGTTAACGTTACTGGAGACTGAATTTTTGCTTCTATAAAAACAGTACTCTGATCTCTATGCGTTAAAAACCAAGAAAGATGCAAAAAACTAGGGGTTTACAATATTCCTAATCCCATTCTTTAAAATACTCTGTCAACTCAGGAAGAGTTATTTTTACCCAGACCTACTGTATTTTATACTTACTCTGCCTCCTTCTCTCTGCTCACAATAAACAGTTCTTGCTGCTTGAACGGAAGGAGCCCTTTGATCCCTATCTGTTCTTTTGGGTATTGTCTGTTTGTTGAATGAAAGAAAATAAGGTGGAGCATCAATCCTCAGCTCATTCTCTTTTGGGGTCCAAAGGGGTCTGTGCAACCATCAGCCTTAAGAAGCCTTTTTGAGAAAGACACTGGGCAGCTTTATACTCTTCCTCATTTTCAGGCCTCTCTCCTGCAGATGGAAGTTATCTGATTACCCACCATTCAGTTTGGATCTTATAAATTCTAATGTGCCAGCTGTGCAACTCTGTACATAACTGTGCTGTAAAAGATGGCAGGATTATCAGTTCATGTCAGAGAAAATCTTTTGAATCCTATTACTGTTCACTGATATCCATTACTCCAACTCTCTTCAAAAGTGCTTGCTTTGGAGTGTGATTATTCAATTACTGTATCAAACTTGTTTCTAAAACAAAAAGAGACTGAGGCTGAGTGCATTTACATTTAAACAATTTATATACTCTCCTCACTTATTGTTTAATCCTTTTTTTCAGATGAATATTTCAGAAGGAATAAGTTACTCAGCCAAACAATATTTCTTTTTCCTATATAGAGCATTCTAGGAGTCAACACTCCTATCAAATTAAGTAAATGCTTTAATTCTGGCCCTTTAATTGTCACACTTGAAACAGAATAGTACTCTGTGTGAGCTAGTATTTAGCAAACTTATTCATTTCTGTTTATTTGAAAGGATGAGTAGCACATAAATTCATAAATATGGGAAAATATAAGCTACAGTTTAAAAAAAATTGTTAGTAGGGACATTTTACATAGGTTCAAGTATTGTTTGCTGAGATTTTTCAGCACAATTTGATAGCAAAAAGTGAAATATTTGAGAGAAAATATACTTCTTTCTGTTCAGATAAGCTTGCTTTTCATGAAGAGTGAAGCTGGTAGCCTTTTTAACTACAGAATATGGGTATTTTTTTGATCTGTAAGTCCATATAGTGCAGCTGCTCTGAGTAAAAACAGTCTTCTTCAATTAGAATGGTGGTGAATTTCCTACACTATTGTTTTGTTTTCCAGAAAGTGGTAGGACTTTAGGGCTCATTTAGATTTGTATGTATTTCCTTATTATAACAGACCTTCAGTTTTAAACTAGGCAAGATGCTGTATTTTCTTCCTCCTGTAACAATATCCTGCACCATCATCAAAGGGATGATCAGCTTATTTTAAGATACACAATTAATGCAGATAGAGACATTTTTCTTACTGCCACAATAGTTCAAGAGGCAAGTTTTCTCTCTGTGCAAGCTCAAGATGAGAACTATGTCAGCAACTATGCAGGCAGCTCAGCATGAATGCTGACAAATTTAGCATGTTATTGCATAAGACAGGACCAGCACTCCTGCTCTTGCAATCCTTCTCTTCCAAGAATTCTTGCTGTATTTGTCACTCTGCCATGTCTTGTTTCCCCAGCCATTATCCTGCAGCCTACAGTGTTATCAGACAGAGGATACTGATTAATGTATTCTACTAACTTTCCACGTCTTTCAGAGAGATGGTGACCATCTTCTAATAACCACCATACTGGGAACAGTGTTTGTGGCAATTAGAATGTAGAGAAACACCTCCTTTCCATATCTCATCTTGTAATGGAGTATTTGTTTAGTATTTGTTTTGTCATGCAAGATGCTGGGTGAATTTATTTTACATCTAGAATGCTGAGTAAAAAAAAACAACAAAACACTGGAAAATTTTAAGTGTGATGTGATCACAAAAACCAAAGTTCTCTTGCAATGTTGCCTACTCAATCTCACAGGCTAATATCAAAAGAGAAGAAGATCCCTTGTTTCCAGACATTATGCTTTATAATTAGTCATGAAAGAGACACTGCAGTTCTATCTATTCCCAGAGATGCATCAGGATTGGGGACTGTTCCAATATTTCAAGCATTGGCTACAAAAAAAATGGAGAGTTGCTTTTTTCCAGAGTCAGAGAGAACAGGCAAGGCATAATATCTACAAGTTACTCCTGGGGAGACAATTTTTCCACATGACAGAAGTGGAAAAATTTTTACCATGAGAACAGTCAGCCATTGACATAATCTCCCCAGGGAAGTGTTTGATTTCCCAACACTGAACAGTTTTCTGCTGGGCAAATTGCTGGGCTGTCTTGTCTAGACCGTGCATTTGCCAAAAGTTGGACCTTAAAGTCCCCTCCAAACATGATATTCTATGATTCCATGATCTAAATAGGGAAACACCGTCATTCTATGCATCTGAATTCTCCTCATAAAATTCTCAACTTTTTACTTGCATCCAAAGATGTATTTACATATGGCTTGCTAATGAGCATTTTCATTGAAGTATACCATTAAATAAAAGGTGCTGTGCTACAAATTAGTCCTGTTATGTAGTGCCCAGTCTCCAGAGTAGCCAGAAAGCAGTCCCACCAGTTGAATCAAAGTCTGGGAACACTGGCTCTAAAAACTGTCCTCATTGATTAATGTGTCTTTGCCTCTGCCTGTAGCAAGGTTGTATTTTGAAGTCAGACTTTGGTAACATGTGGGAGGAGAAGTATAGTCACTTTACTAATATTGACAAAGACTGTTGACTCCAGAAGGAAACCCCCATGAAAACAACTAGTAGGTAACAATACTCTTTTAAAAACACAAAGGGATTGTGTTAAATAACTTTGCAACACCTTAAGCCCTCCAGCCTTTTTTTCTGGAAGGCCAGAAAGCCAAAATTACAAAGGCACAAAGCTAGAATACAGCCCAATAACAAAAAGTTGGTGCATGTATCAGGGAGTGGGGGACCACAGAGAAGCCACAACCTGCTTAAACCTCCCTGTGGGAAGCCATGGGAAGGGCAGTGCATCAGAGATCTGATCAGTGCTCAGAGATCTGAGCAGACTGTCTACAAATCAGCCTGGATGCCCAGCTTCCAATGCATCATGCTGGAAAGACTGGCAGACGAAACAACTTTTGCAATATACTTCTCAAACCGCCTTGGCTAGGTGGGTGTCCTCGCATGGATCTCTGCTAGCACATTAGGCTCTGTCCCTGTCCACCCAGCTCACAAAGCACGGTTAAATAATTACCTTGGTATTTAAAACCTGATCTCTGTCTGTTCATCCTGGAAGACTAGATGAGGTCTGCTCTTGTTTTTTAATCCTGTTCTTCAGAGCCTGTTGTAGACTGGCATGGGTAACTGCAAACTGCTGTTGGAAACATTTAGTTTTGCAGTGCACAGAAAATGCACAGAAAACAATGACAGAAGGTGAATCACACTGTTAACCATCATGCAGAACTTCTGAGGATGGTAGGATTTTTGCCCTAATGATATCAACACCAGCAGCAGGCCTTATGGAAATGTGTCATTTCACAAGATGGGTGATACAGACCAAAGGAGCAGGGGCTTCTGGTTGGCAGCATCCCAAGAGCTGTAGCAGTTCTCTGACCATCCTGACACAGCATGCCTAGAGGTGAAAAGCCTTGTAAACCTTTGCCATGAGACTTAAGCAGAAACCATGGCAACAGTAATTATGGCTGCGCCTTATCAACATTTAGCTTTGTATTCCAGCCAAGTTTTAACTTTTCCAAGTCTAGATTGACCAACTGGCACAGGCACATTTGTTCATCTCTTGGCTAGGTATTTTGGATTAATTGCTTACAAAAATTATTTATGGAGTTATAGGTTCCTCTTTTATCTGGATGTTTCTCCATAATATTGTACAGTTTTCTTCTATATGTAATTGCAACTACAACCAACCACTCATATTGTAAATCATTATTTACTAGACCTATGCAAGGACTAAGATGTTCACTAGGTGAGTGATTTCTTCCTTAAAGACCTACCAATCTCATACGTTCCCCTGTATTTTATTAATTGCTAAAAAGCACAGGCAAATAGGAAAAAAACCCCCAGCACTGTGTGTGCTTTACCTCCAAGAGATATCATAAAAACTAAATTCCTTGTACACATCAATAAAAAATGTTATCATGGGAGATCTGCTATGGAAAAACCCTGCTGGACAGAAAGCAATTCAGAAGAGTAAGGTTATGTAAGTTAAAGAAAGGTCTAATGTTGTAGAGAGATGAAAGCCATACAAGTAATTTGCTTTCATTACAAGTGCTTCTGCTCTACATGGTACAAATTGCTCTTTCTGCTGAAAATGTAGCTTGAGCATGAAAGGCATATGCATAGAGATTAAAGGATACAGGATTACTTTCTGCATGTACCGTCCCTGTTCTATTTTTGCATTTCATAAACAACTTTCTCATAAAATAGCTGTGATTTTACAGGGCTTCATGCCTCAGGGCTCATCATCTCTCCTCCAGATTTGCATTACAACACTAGGAAGAACCTATAGACAAAACCTCATGGAATAAAAGTCCTTTCAAGAGCTACCTCCTTGCTGACAAGCAAACCTGATGCTAAGCCATGTAACTTGCACAGGTAGTTGTGAAAAAAAGCAAACACTACCTATCAGCAGGTATATTACATATACCTATGTGTGCAGCATCTTCCCAAACTAAGGCTTCACTCTCAGACCCCACAGCCTTAACCCACAGTCTTCCCTTGCTCTAAACAAGTGCTCCAATATAGTGTATATTACTCTTTCTCCATTTTCTGTATTTCCAGTTCAACATCTTGTACTTCTGAAGCTAGAGACATCACCCATCACCCATTCTGACCTCACTTCAGATCCTTGCCTTTTTTGATTGACAAGGTTCCTTGTACACCACACAAATGCAATCTAATTTCTTGAATGCTGCAGATAGATAGAAATATTGGTGGCCTTGACCAGAGTCATCCCGGTACTTGCACGGTCACGTTGTCTTTGTTGTACTGTGGATAATGCAAATGCAGTAGATGTCAATAGGGCAGCTTGGCTACTCTACAGGGCAGAGAGGACTGCAAAACACTGACTAGTGGCCATGAAAAATCTACCAGGAACTGTGTCATGTGAGCTCCACTAGAAAGTGCTGAGCCAGAGCTGTTATCTAGATTTTCCTCTCCAGGCATCTGGCATATCTCATAAGAGAGGATCAGAAGAATCTAAAAAGAGAAAGCTGTGGAGAACCTAGTAAAGAGCAATATTTCAAACGTTCACTAGCTTTTGTTAGACAGACCCTTGCAAAGGTGGAAAACATCAGCAACAGAATAAAGTTAAGGAATGCCTTCTTTTAACTGCATGCATAGTTTCTTTAATAAGTGATACAGGGCCACTATTACCTTCTGTATCAACACTATTCTAAATCTTCGATTCTCTTTCTCAGAGTTTTATTGGGCCTATTTAGCAAAATAGGGACTCTTTGCAAGGGGACTCTGAAGGAGATCCCAAAAGCATTGAAAAATGCTTTGAATTTCTTTTCTGAAACAAATTTTCATATGACTGTTTCTTCAGGAGAATAAGGTCTCTTTTAAATATAATGGAATATACCAGATGCTATGGTACGTTATTGAAATACATATTGCCAGAAGTTTCTGGTGTGTTGGTCAGAGTAGCATAACAAAAGCTTCTATTTATATTTTGAAGCCGTTCTTTCATCAGTATCTTAATCACCTCCTACTTTTACTCAGGGAATTTATTTTGAGGAGTACGTAGGAGAACAGGAATCTTATCTGAAGGGAAAATATGAAAGAAACCTGCAGGTTTCTGACAGCTTGTTCAGAAATGAAAGAGAAGCATGGAGAACAATGCCAATGAAGAAAGTCCACTGCTAAAAAAGCCATTTCTATTATGTCATGAGTGAAGACTTATTTCCTACAGAAATGTCTTGTTTCTTGGTAGTTATCACAGTGTCTTTGTTAATTTTTGAGATCAAATCAACTCCTGTCCATTTCTGACTTACACAGGTATAGACAATCTCCCCTCTCAGCTACAACACCAACAAAAAAAATCTCGTTCTGAGTGTTGCTCTGTTGCTCTGAGAGCATCTGTTTGGTCAGTAATACAGATGAAAATCAAGAAAGGACAGTCAGATAGTAATAGCTTCTGGAGAAAAAAACATGAAAGTTAGGCACCTGGGTAAAAATACTGCCAGAGACTCCTTGTAGCACAACATCAGAAATAAACCCTAAGAAAACATGATGAGTAATAAATTCATGAGGGTTTCTTTGTTTTGCGCATTCAGAAAACTTTGAAAAGTCAGTATAATATCATCACACATTCCTAAGCTTCTAGATAATTTGACTGTGTTTCATCACAATTAGTGGATGTAGTTTTTCTAGATCATTGTAAAGCCTTAGATATTGTCCCTCACAGCATCTTCTGCACAAGTAGTCTAGCTGTGAGATGACACAGTATGCTGGATGAAGAACTGGCTGAATGTCAGAACTTCAGGGGTTTTAGTGTCTGGGGCTACATCTGCCTGGTGAGCAATGACCTGTGGTATTCCTCAGGAATTCATTGTAGGACCAGTTCTGGGCAACAAGTTTATCAATGATCTGGATGCAGGTGTTAAAGGCACCATTAGCAAGTGTGCTGATGGCACCAAACTGAGAGGTGGTGCTGACTCTCTCAAGGCACAAGAGCCTTCCAGAGGGATCTGAATAGACTGGAGCACTGGGTAACTAT
>NC_031799.1:37283403-37347943 GCF_001522545.3 Parus major | reverse complement strand
CCATTCCATTCCATTCCATTCCATTCCATTCTCAGTAGTTTAGTCTTGCAGACTTAGGGACTATTTCTAAGGATCTGAAAAGGTGAGGGAATGTCCATTGTCAGAGGGGTGGAATTTAGTACACAGGACCTCATATACCCATCTGAAAACTTGTACGTGTACACAAGATTATGATTAAATATAGCAAAATTGTGCAAGATTGCCTTGAGTTTTTTTAATAGGAAAATATATCCACTCTTTCTCTTCAAAGCCAAGCAGCTCCTACCCTGGGGAAATGTTTTGAAAAGCTCTTGTTGCCATTTTTGTGACATTTAGTCTGACTATAAAGGTTATATATTGAAAGATTAGTAGGTGTTGCTCCTTTTTACACTTAGTCTTTTAGCTTACACTTTAAAAAAAAAGTAAAGGAACACTATATGATATCCACCATCCTATGTTGCAACCACTCTATATATTATATCCACATACAGAGTGGGACCTGAATGAAAAAGCTGCCCCAAATTTTGTACAGAGAACAAGGCTGAGGCACATGTGTCTGGGTATTGGCATGAACTGTCTGGCACCAGCTAGTCCTTTCCAGAACAATATTATGGCATGCCTTGGAATAGCCATAGGACATTAACTTCTCTAAAGGGGCCCCAGAGATGAAGGTAAACTACTCCAGAGCATAAAAGAGCTCAGCTATAAGAACTTAAGGCAAGCCATGCTTTAATGTTGTCCTCAAGGCCAGAGAATGGTCCCTAGCCAATTATACTGTAGATGTAAACTAGGCTTAGCTTGACAAAGTAAACCCAGCTGTTGAAACAGCTACCGAAATAGTGGGCTGCTCTTTCCAGGGTTGTCCCTTTTAATCTTTGTGTCCAGATTCAAGCAGCAACTTTCCATAAGTCCTTCAACAGGATCTCAGCAGTAGACATTAGCTACAGACTGTTAGCTGACAAAAGCTATTGAAATTGTTCTCTAGTGTCACACAACAGTTTGTTCTTAATATTCCAGACTGGCTAGCCAACAGCCTTTTAAAAACTTCCTGCAAATTTCCTGAAACATAATATAAAGGCAGTTCTGCTTATCCTCTGCATTCACATGATAGAGTAGTGGAAAGGTTAAATGAAGAGCTGCATGTCCTGATTATTAAGGGTTACAACTGAAGGTGAAGAGCATTTTAGACTTTTTATAGCTGCTATTTTTCTGCTTCTGAAAAGAGAACTACTTTTTTCAATTTGAAAAATACAGGTTAAAATGTTTGTCAGCACAGAAAGTGCATCTGCTCTGAGGAAAAACAGTCTTCAATTAGAATGATGGTGAATTTCCTACACTACTGTTTAGTGTAAAGATGAAAAAATACACAAAAGAATGAAATAGGAATTATGGGGGTGTCATATCTTTGTTTTCACAATCTAGAATTAAAGCAAATTATAGGCAACCTTCCACAGTCATTTGGTGCATTAAATACAAAACTTTTAAAGTTTCCAATATATAATCCATAGAATTCTTGTATGAGAGTCTCTAGTCTTGGTATCTTGGATATATTAACAACTGGATATACTGGAGACCAAAGGACACAGCTAGTAAATAAAATCTGTTCAGATTCTACATATTCTAGAATAACAAATAATACAAGTAATTGTCCCTGAAAATTGCAACATTTATGAAGTGTAGTGTGCTATTATAGTCCAGAGCTTGTTTTTGTTTATTTTTTTATTGAAGGTTTCTTAAATGGTCAAAAAAGCAGTAAGATAATGAAAAAGGGTAACTGAAATGTCATGACAACCTATCTTTGCTCTTGGCAATAGCAGCTGATGATATACAAATAATTTTAAAGTCACAGAGTACTAGAAGGACACATTTCTATTATGTCAATCATTCACTGTGATTGCACTCCTAAATAAACACGTCCTTTGAGATAGTATTGTTGCTTTCTGGCTTCAGGTTGCACTCTTTCTTTCTTTCTGTGCTTCATTGTAAGATATGCTAATTGTGTTAAGTCTGAAAGCAGGTGGCATAAAAATCTTTTGCTGAACTACTGATCTTTTGCTGGCCATGTAGGTTTTTAAACAATAAACTGTGCCTCCCTTCTCATAAGAGTTTGAGGAATTTTAAATGAAGTGAAACATTAAAGGTAAAAGGTCTTGCTTCATTAACTGTACTTCTTTAAAGTAGGATCCCAGTAACTGGGTTAGTTAGCTGTCTTCAGCCATAGCTGCATAAATTGAGAATTCTTGGTTTCAAAATAGAAACTTTGCTGTTTATTCTAAAACTGCATCTCTCCCTTGGATATGAATCAGCCACGTCTTAGTGCACTTGATTTGTCAGTTGGAGTGATAATGAGACCTCTGCCCAGGCAACATCAATATCTGTTTTTTAAACTGTCCCCTTTTCTCATCATCAATATGCATTATTCTGTTCAGGATATTCCACAGCAATTCTGCTCTCAAAGCTGCATTGCAAAACTGTGGGCAACTGACAAGGTCATATAAGCCAGTGTTCCTTCAGAAAATTAATATAATAAATATTATATACATGATATGAGATATGATATGATATGATATGATATGATATGTGATGTTCTATGTAGAGATTTTTTTCTTATTATCCTTAATCTTTAATAAGCTTTATTGTTATTGCTGGTTCCTATCTGATATGTAATTATTGTTTATCTCAAACCAAAAAAATCTGCTTCCATATTTTGTAATGATTCCCAAGAACTTCAGAGAAATTAGAAATTTCTATTACAGTTTGACCTAAATACATAGCACAGACACTTGCATGGCACAGCTGCTTTCCAAGAACACTTGTGTATTTTAGTCACAGTGATCTCTATAAGTGGATTTCTCTGTGCATGGATTACTGGAAATGGACCTGTTCAGACACTGTAAATTAAAAAACCAGTATTCTCCTTCAAGGATAAGAACCTTCGGAGGTCAGAAAGAACCTTGAGAAACAAATCTTGGGTAAGGATCATTTAGCATTACTGAAATTAATTTACTAAGACTTTTTTTTGCAGATGATCTGTGTTGAAAAATGTAATTTTTGTAGCATTTTCCACTTGCATCTGGACAGTCTTGTTTTGAGCACCCTGTGTACTGCAGCTGCACCCTGTGTACTGCAACTGTCTAGAGGTATTGGGTAAGGTAAAGATACTGTTCTTCACTTTTTGCACAGAAGAGTGCAGGACATTGTCAGTTCACCATGCAGAAAGGTAGCTCTGTTACTTCCTCGCGTACTGATTTTCCTCCAAACCAGAATGGACTTCTCTGTTAATTGATCTTAATTGTGCAAGTAAAGGTGCTTTTTCTTGCACCCTTAAAAAGCATTTCAGACTGCTACATGCATCCAGTTCAGTCTTTCTACTGGACTTGTTCCTTTCCGCTACTAAACATACTACTAGGTATAATGTATTTCAGGGTAGGGAATAGTAGTAAAAAAAAGCCTTTAAGCAAGAGAAAGAAAGAAAAAGACAAACTATGACTCAAGGTAATATTTTCCATGGTACTTGGGAGGTGAAGGAAGTCTCTTGCTTGTGGTAAAGGTATGAAAGAAATGCTTATATTTTAATACTTGAAACTACAGCAGGGTTTTTTTAAATCTTTTTTCACCAGTGAAAAACACAGATTTCTGCTAAAAACATATCCCTTCTGCAGATTTATAGATGAGAGTGTCTAAACACAAGTATTTTCAGAGTTTAACACAAAAATTGAATTTATTTCATGGAAATCAGTACTTAATTTAACACCTAATGCTCCAGTGACAATATTTGTGAAAACCTTTAATCCATTCTACTCAGCACAAAATCCCCAAATACTATCTAAACAATGTCCTGGAGAGAGGTCTTCATGCTATGCTGAATACAACAACTTGTCACAAGCCTAAAGAGTATCTCACAATATTTTTCTGTCTTAGATTATCAGGAAACCTATTGTGCCTCTCTCTTTGTCACATTAAGCAGGTAAATCATGGAAAGAACAAAAGTCTCTTAAAACCATGAGTTATATTTAAGAAAAACCTAATTTACCTAAATATTAGGCAGCCATCTTATAATAATGAAGAAACAACCTGTATGCACAGTGCAAATTACCATTTTCTCTGAATCCCGGACACACAGATGCATTTAAGCATCATGTTTCATGTGAGACTCTGCCTCAGCCTGAGCTCTCTCATTCTTCACCAGTGCTACTTGATTCCTGCCCTTTGATGTGCTGCTCTGCCACCCACTGGCCTCTCTATTCCTGACAGTGTAGTGCAAGAAAAAACCCGATTTTCCTACACACCTCCAATTGATTATTTGAAGCAAACCCACTTGAAGCATCTTTACAGCAAATGAAGAATTATTTCAACGTGGCACTTGTAATTTTCCAAAATGAAGAAGTCTGTCTAAATGAAATGTTGCTAAGGAGTGGGACATAGGCTATCTAGCACTCTAGCCTACCTGGGTCACACCTATCCTGGGTACCACTGGGATACCAATCTTTCCATGCACTTTGACTCTTCCATAATAGTGATGAGTAACTTCCACTGGTATTAAAGGAAAATATGAATGACATATATCTCAGAAGGCTAAGACCAGTAAGTGTTTAATTGTGGGCTGAACACATAGCTATCTAAAGTGAGGCTATGCATTCTAAAATCAAAACTTAAGAACTGGGAGGCCTTGAGTTCTACTTAGCTACATATATGAGTTAATACTGAATGTAGGAAGAGGAATTCCCACAGACTGGAAAGATCTCTCTTGCCTTTGCAATTTCCCTGTTAATGTCTTATGGCTGTGTTTTGCCTGTTAAAGACCATGTTGCTTGTCCATGGGAGCACTAACATTAGATAATAAAGCTTATTGCACTTCCAACTCCTCTTAAGTTATTGTTATGTTTTGGAAATTAAAATTATACTACTGAAACAGAACTATATACACATTTAAAATGTTTTGGAAAGCTTCTACATTTTTACAGAAAAATGTAAAACCTCCCCCCAGTATTAGAAACAATCAACAGATTGTTAAGAGTTTGTATTTTGACCTGTGAAAGAACATGGTACTCACTAATTTTTTATTCAATATAAGGCATAAATATGCTACCCCATATTTCCATGTTTACATGAAAGCACAGCTTTTTGTAATGTCATTCAATATTCTGCTATGATTAATGAAACCCCTTTCTGTAGCACACATCCAGATAACTCATGGACATCAGATGCTCATACTGCCCCTACCACTTAAGCAAGAGTGCTCATTTCTGAATTCATGTCCTGATCATTATAAGAACAGTACTCTTAAACAGCATCAAAAGGGATGCTGCTTTTGTCTTGTTAGATAGTGTATCCCTTGAAGAGAACTTGCCAAAGTACATGCCCCCACATCTGGCTTACACTTCTGCTTTCATTAATGAAGCATGGTAAGCATTAGGATGCAGTTACCCAGCCAACTTGACAGACTGGTTCATCTCTTTTATTAGAGAGCAGAATAGTTACCCTTATTTTAAGTGGCTTAAATTCTTCAGTGCTGAAAGATAGCTCTGTTTTCCTCTTGTAATAATGAAAAATATGTTCCTTTTAATGATGGCCATATTAGACATTCTCTCCGTCACTGTTACTTGGAAGCAATTACTTTAAATTAGTTTCCATGAAATAGAGGGAAAGAGAAGACAAAGATCAAGATGTAACATGATGTACACCGGATACTATGAACAAACTACTAATGAACACAGAACAAAGGAGGTGGGAAAAAAGGAATTCTCAATTAAAACATACTAAAAGTTATTGGACCCCAGAAGCAGCATCAACTACCACCAGCTGAAGGATCTAGGTGAATGGAGAATCCTTGCACTTTAGAAGCAGAGGCCCATCCCAGTGTCAGGACCTGCAGCTGTCAACTGCTGCACCATGAGAGGGAACTGGAGACCTGTGCACCATCCAGTGTCATTGATCAGAGCACACAGCAATTCAGAAAGAAGATCACCTTAGTTTCTGAAGTATTCAGCATGTAGTCCCTGTAGCTAATGTCCACCAAAAGAAGACATAATAGGACACAACTGCTTTTCAGTGGGCCAAAGGCAGGTTTCCGCTAACACATCTGAGGTAAGACACTGAAATACTGAGAAGTCCAGGGATTTTACTACAACAAACCAAAACCAGGGAGAAAATATATCAGACATTAAGAGAAATACAGATTAGCAAAATTTGTGAAGTTTATCTTCACTGACTCCTGATCCCAAGCAGCACCCTTATTAGCTCATTTGCATTCAGTGTTTATCTTACTGTTCCTTAGCTAGACTTAGAAGTTATGTAAATCAGCATAGAGAAGATACAAAATTTCATTTGATTCTAATTAAGTTTACTTAATGGGAATTCTGCCTTCAGTACAGAAGCAAGAGAATCAGACTCACTGGTTTTGCTGCTCTGTTCTGAAGTGCTTGCTCCACAGACCCACACTAAGGTACCGTATGTATTCTACTGACCTTTTTGAATCAAATATCCAGCAGAATAAAATATAGCATTATGTATAATTAGTCGATTTTAATGCAAGATAGTATACTCTACTAGCTAATACTTTCATATAAGACAATGTTCTAGTTGTCACAAAACTGGGAGAAATTTAGCCACAATTGGGCATCCTGATCCCCATTTTGCCCTGCCTGGCCCCTTGGGCAGGTCAAGAAGTGGCGACTGGGCTTGCTATCAGTTATCCACAAACAATTGCTCAATCATGTGGGTGTAGTGAACCACCTGCTGATGTTTGTTCTGTGATGGAGGGAAGCAGGACTTTTTTTTTTTATCTTGACAATGGATTTACAGTTGTTATCCTATCTCTACCTATGACTGATCATACTTATGTTGACACTGAGCCTCAGAGCATCTATAAAAGAGGAAAAAAACCTAAATTTCAGTATTTCTGTTCTCTTCAGACATGCTTTATCTTAGCTATCTTCAGGTCCACAATCAATTTGTCTTTTTAGCTCCTATTATACTCAACTTGGGGAAGAAGCTGTCAGAGCTATTTTTTTAACAAGCACCATGTCTGCCCATATCACCACGCCAATAACTGTAGATCTGGATTGCTTTCTGTGGATTGTGTGTGTCAGGCAAAAGTGAAAAGAAATAAATTAGAGGTATTATAGTAGCCAAGATCACAGATTTTGAATGAAGCTGTTTGGCACAGTATTTTAGATTCACATTTGTTAAAAATAGCTGTCAAAGTTTTATGTCAATCTGTTAGCACAATGTTCAATTTATCTTTCTCCTCAGCGAGGTTGCCTGGAAACAGGGAAATAGTCTGAGAAATCTTTTTCTGAAAGTGTTGTAACACTGGCGAAATCAATATGGCCACTTTGGTTTTATTCAGATATTTAGAACCTCTGAGATTAAAAACAAAAACCAAAACCAACCAAACCAACTTGAAGTGATCTTAAACACACCTGGTGCAACTAGCAATTTGGATGTAAGTCTTTGTTCATCACACAGCGATCTGCCACTTTCACAATTGCAGTGTTCACTAGTATCTCTCCTGGTGCAAGTAATAATCACATTCAAGGCAGAGTTCATCTTGTAAACTTGGGGCTGACTGGCTTCACAGGGAGAAATAAAAGCAAATTATTTGTAGCCACAAACCATGAAATTGCAGCACAAGGTGCAGTGAGACCACAGAAGCATCTGTACCGGAAGATAAACAGAAGTCTTATAGCCAGTGTAGATCATGCAAGTGATGCTGCTGAAGAGACACACACCCAGGTTTGTTGTCAGTTCATATACTGTTTTGTGTCATGCACAGCTGATACGGGCATGTAGGCAAGGACAGGCAGCAACAGAGTGATGACTGGGGTCAGTTATATTAACTGGTGAAGGGGAGAGATGATAATGGAATGTTTTTTTAGAAACAGTTCCAAGCTGCAAGCCTCTCATTTGACTTGACTGAACTCTGTGCTGATGCATGGCCTTCAGGGAACACTTACAAAACATAACCACCAGTCATTGCAAAGAGCTTTTAGAGGAAAACAGCTAGGTTGCAGGATTTTTTCTAATGCCATAGATTCACCAAAGCTTTATTTTTTTTTTTTTCTTTATTGGATTATAAAGAAGTTAAAGAATCCAATACAACCTTAATTATATAAAAAAACATAATCACACAGGTTATTCCCCTGAAGTTTTTGGGACACATGTATGGGTTTAAATGTACTGCTTGATCAGGCTCCACGAGATTTTGACAGCTGCATATTGACACAGGTGACCCTACTCCACACCACTCCCCACTCCCTGCAGTTGTGCTCTTCTATTTTCCACATTTCTCAGCATCTTGGTTTTGTAGACACCAGACAAGCACAAAAAACGCTGAACTGTGAATATGCTGAATATTAAGCCATGAATGGAACAAGCACAGGTGGATGGAAAATGTTTCAATGGGTCAGTTGTGCCATTGTCCAGTCAGGACTTCAGGCAGATGCAGGCAGAGCAAAAAAAGAGTAGGAGTAGGAGTTGGAGAAGACAGTGCCTGCTGGAAAACCAGGGTGAACTGTTTATATCGAATAATTAATATGCTGTGCTTCACTATTCTCATTCTTCACAGGTTATCTGCCAGCAGGTTCATTATCTTCCTTTTAATTTTCTGCAGTGAAAAAAAAAAAAATCACCAAAAAAAAGATCCAGCTTGATTTCTGCCAGTGATTTTTTTTGCCATCAGTGGGGACAGAGAGGGCACTCAGTATGCAGTCATCAGTTACACTGGTTGCTTTTGACCACACAAACATGCCTATTTTCTGTCTCCTTACATTGAGAGTGACATTTTTCAAAACAAGGTCCTGCTACAATTGTATTTACTCCAGGATTATCATTGACTTGATATGAAACATCCTGCTCAAATTGAATCAGTGCAGCCTGGGTACTCACACTGAAAATAAAAACAAAGCCTCAGTGAAGAGTTTATACTTCAGATACATGAATTCTCCTGTCGAAAAGGTTACTTACACATGGAGGACATGACAATAAAAGGCATAGGTCAATTCCTGTTCTTATTTGTATCTGAGAAGGAGAAGGGTAATTCATTTGTAGCCAAAAGTTGTTGCACTTTATATATTTAACAGCAAAATCTGGCACAAGGCAGGAGGGCCAAGAGCCAATATCAAGCAACCTTTTAAGTTTTGTGGCCCTCAGCTAGAGGTATGATGACTCAAATAATATAATACGCAATTTCAATAACCCTACAGGGAAGCTGTTCATGAGTAAATGCAAATTGTGGTGAACTTATGCATCCCTGGAGATTTACTCAAAGAGAATACAGAGATGATTGCCTTTGGGATGAATGAAAGCTGACGTACTCACTGTGCTATAGCCACATTAGCTTCTGTGAGCAAGACATGAAGAATGATGGCAACAGAAAGAAGAGAATTGTTCTCAGGAGGGTTCCAAAGGAGCTGCTCCATGCGTGAATGCTCGTCAGAGAAGCTGGGGTATCTCCAGGGCAACTTGTTTCTATGATGCTTATGCCCACACAACCCTATAGATGTAGGCCTTGGATTTCAGCAGTCTTTCAATATAGTCTCTGCCGGCACATTGCTGTAGCACTGTTTACAAGAGTTAATTCACAGAGAAAACTCAGCAGCTCTAATAAGGACACCAGCATATGCACTCAGAAGATGTATCCTCTTCTCCACTGATGCAGATGTTCGTATGCTATGGTTCTCAAGGATACAAGAAAAATTATAAGCATAGGCAGAACAAGAAACAGTCATCAGGAAATAATTATCAAGTAAAAAAACCCACATGGATTAGAATGTGGGGGTTTTTCAGGCAAAATAACTGTAATGATATTGCATTTACAATTTCCCAATGCAAGGATCACTCTGAACCTTTTTCTTTATAATGTATAACGTAAATGCTAGTACTTCAGGAGCCTGGGGGTTGTGTGTGTGAATTGCCGTCCTGTTCACCTGAGTTCCACCTCACCTCTAATAACCTACCACCACCTTTAAGGACCATCCTCTGTAGTCTACTCTGTTGCTCAAGGCTGGTGGTGTGCTGCAGTTTTACTCCCTGAAAGCTCCATTCTCCTCCCCAAAGTGTTGTAACACTTGAAAACAGAGCAGTGCTAATTAATTTGAGACAGAGACAAGTGAAGTGGCTACAAAGTAAAACAGTGTCTTTTCTGCAGTGCCTTGTCTTTGTTGTGTTCCACAAGATGGTCACCCACAAAAGAGGCCTTTCAGAAGGGCACTCTTAGCTGTTCAAGCAGAAGGCTTTATTCAGAGGGATCTTTAATTAGAGGCTGTAAGAAATGGTAGCGTGGAAAGTAGCATAGAATACACTTGGGGTTATAACACTGAAAGCAAAGGAGGAACTTGAACAGTGTGGCAAGATAACAGAAGAGGGATATGGGTCAGAAATTACAGATGAGCTTTCAAGATGACTTGGTTGAGCCACTCATTGAAATCGATCTTTATACAGCCTACTTGAGATTTCTAGCCCAGGCACTAAAAGCTGCATGGTAACAGGGTATGGTTTTCTGGTCTGCCTTGCCACTTTCAAGTATTTATTATGCACAACAGCTGCTTTGTGAATGGTAGTAAGAGTAGCCGAACTTTAATAGCAATATTAAGTTCAGTAAATCCCTAACTCAGATGATGTCTAAGACCTTACCATAGATTTTTCCTGTTTGGTCAGTCACATGGCTTCTGCATACACATGTTGTACAGACTAAATAGTCTGAAGCTCTCTGGGGGGAAAAAAAAATATCTTATACAGAGACAAGGTGGGTTTCACTGACTTATTAGCCCTCCTTCCTTAGGTACCTAAGAACAACTCGTCATTGCATTTAGAGTAATTACACTTGGCCAAGTCAGTGAAAAATTGCTTGTCTACATGAGGAAGTCCAATTTGAAAATCAATTTATTTCAGGAGTGTAGGGAAAGCCTTCTCCCACAGCATGTTTCGTATTCCTCTCCAAATCTCAACTGAACATATTGTTGTGTTACAACAAACCTGCAGAAACAAAAATTATTCCTTTTTGAGTTATCCATTTAATGGAAGGAGAAGGAAGGAAATAGCCTCTTATTACATTTGCAGAATTTATTTGTGTCTTCATCCTGAACAGTATTATTCTTTCTCTGATACTGAACGGGAAAGAATGCAGAGGAGATTTAAAAAAGAACCTGAAGGCTGATTAACACGGAGAAATTTAGAAAGCTGCTACGTCCCCGTGCTCTCCCCCTGCTCCCGTTTTATTAAGAAACTGCTAAAATTGGAGGGAACGCCAAAGATGACATCAGCACAATGGAGAACATGCTGCCCTCCTCAGGCAACCTGCTGTGAGAAGCTCTGCTGCCTTCAGGCCAGGCACTAATGCAGGACAGGCGCCACTACAAGAAATAGCACTATTTAATTTTAACAACCAAGACAGAACTCGGGAACAAAAAGCCAGCTACAGCAGCCCCCAGGCCGGTGCCGAGTCCGCTCCCCAGTGAGAGCAGGCCGAGGGCCGCAGCGGCTTGCTCGGCTCCCCTGACGGCCTTAAAATGGCGGCGGGCGAGCTGGGAAGAGGGAGGGGGCAGTGCTCCCTCTTCGGCGCCCGCAGACCCTCCTGACAGGGCTTAGAGTGCGCTGCCGTGAGGCGAGAGCTCTGTAGCTGTGTCGCTGACACGCACCTGCCCCTGGCGAAGGGAAAAGAGGGGGACATGCAGCACTTCGAGCCCTCCCTCCTCTCTCTTCGCCCGGAGCAGTGTGTGACAGAGCCAGCTGGGCAGAGTTGTTTGTGTCGGGGAAAGGCTCAGCCGAGAGAATAGTAATTAACAATTTAAGCAAAATACCGGTGGTGGGTTTTTCCGGTGGGGTTTGGTTTTGTGGTTGGTTTGTTGTTGTTGTTGTGGTTTGGTTTAGATTTTTGGTTTTGCATTTTTTTGCTTGTTTCCTTAAGACTTACGGACAGGAACTAATAGGCTATGTGTGATCTAATGGTACAATGGCTTTTCCTTCCTGTCATTTTTGCCTATGATCTTGGGAGCCCAGGATATAATCACCTCTTAAATTACATTCATTCTTAAATGAATATACCCTGCACTTGATAGACAACCAGAATTTAAAAATGCTCAAGAACAATTATTTTTCCACTGGTTTCTCAAGGTGCTTAGGCCTGACTGATGACCAGTGACAGAACCTGAGGGAATGGCCTGAGGCTGTGTCAGGGGAGGTTTAGGCTGGATATTAGGAAAGGGTTTTTTTACCCAGAGACGGCTGGGCACTGGAAGAAGCTCCCCAGGGAAGTGGTCACAACACCAGCCTGACAGAGTTCAAGAAGCGTTTGGACAGTGCTCTCCGCACATGATAGGACTTTTGGGGGATGGTGTTGTGCAGGGCCATGGGTTAATTTGATGCTTCTTGTGGGTCCTTTCTGACTCAAAATATTCTATCATTCTGTGAAGTCAGGTTATGCATGGCTCAGGTGGTAAGATTTGTTTGCAAAAGCACAGCCTAGTAACAACTGTAGCCAAGCCTTCTCATTTTTTGCTGCAGGCACCAGGGGATGCACAGAGACTGTTGTCAAGACAGCATACAGCCCTGCACTTGTTCCTGATGGACTCAATTCTTAAAGCTGCAGTAGCAAGAGACGTGGAAGTAGGAAATATATCCCACTGAGCTCCGTCAGGTGACTTGCTGACACCTGTTCAACTCTATCATGAGTCCAGACAGCTGGCTGTCAGGCTGAAGTGTCCAATGTGGGAGACAGGCAGCCTCAACAGAAAATTTTGTAGTTGCTTATGTTCACAGAACCACAGAATAATCTGGAAGGGATCCACAAGGATCATTGAATACAACTGGCTCTGCACAGGACCAGTCCCAGGAGTCATACTGTTTGCCTGAGAACACTGAGTGCTGTGACCACTCCTCTGAGGGTCCTGTTCCAGTGCCCAACCACCCTCTGGGTGAAGAACCTTTCTCTCATATCCAGCCTAAACCTCCCCTGGTGCAACTTCGGGCCATTCCTTTGGGTCCTATCACAGGCACCACAGAGCAGAGATCAGTGCCTGTCCTTCCTCTTCCCCTCACAAGGAAGTTGTAACTTCAATGAGGTCTCCCCTCAGTCTCCTCTAGGCTGAACAGACCAACGCACCCACTCCTTGTATGGCTTCCCCTTAAGGCCCTTTACCTTAAATAATAATCTTTCTCATATTGCGGCACCCAAACTGCCCCCAGCACTGGAGCTGAGGCTGCCCCAGCTCAGAGCAGAGCAGGACAATCCCCTCCTTTGCCCGGCTTATGATGCTGTGCCTGATGCCCCCCAGGACAGGGTTGTCCCTCCTGGCTGCCAAGGCACTGCTGACTCATGTTCAGCTGTTAAACAGGACCCTCAGGTCCCTTTCCATGGTGCCGCTTCCCAGTGTCTCATTCCCCAGTCTGTCCATACATCCAGGGTTTCCCCATGCCAAATGCTGAATCCAGCACTTTCTGCTGTTGAACTTGGTATGGTTGGTAACTTTCCAAGTCCTCTAATTTGTGGAGATCTCTCTGCAGGGCCTCCCTGACCTCGAGGGAGTCAACATCTCCCAGTTTTGTATCATCTGCGAGCTTAGTATCCCTTTCAGTCGTGTGTCCAAAATATTAAAGAGTACAGGGCCTAAGATGGAGCCCTATAGGTCCCCCACAGTTTCATCCCCCAGTCTCAGCCCTGATTTCTTCTCAGATCTGGAAAGAAAGCTCCTTTTAGCCTGATTTTTTGCAGACACAGGGAATTCAGTTGAAGATTGGCTTAAGTATTTAAAGTTACTGATTTCATACTGTACTTTGATCTGCCTTTCATGGATTCTGCTGCAGCTACCACTAATGAGAAGCTTCAGGTGTAAATCTAGGATGGGATTCAGGGTCAAGTTCTCATTTTGGTATAGTGTAAGGCATCTGTTATATATTCAGCACATGCAGCCTCTCTCACTGATACACAAAGAAATGATGGGAAATGAGAAGAAGGCATGCCACATACCTGACCTGAGCAAGCAATTTATATTCTCAATTACACTGCTGTAAAATAAGGTAGTTCATTAAATTCTAGTAATGCCAGGTTTATACCACTGCAACAGTTACATATATTTATAAAAATGTATTTGCATTTTTCTTTGGCATGATTCATCTAAGGCTTGGAAGGGCAGCTAGGGAGTTTACAGAACTTTCACAGTTAATCCACAGAGTGGTGCTGTTGGCATATTATGGGTATACTGCAGCAGAATATAGATGTTTTTTTTGACTGTTTAATTTAGCTACACTTTTGTCCAGGTGGCATTGTTGCTAAGGACAGAATTCAAACAAAATACATTTCTTTTCCAGGCATTCAGCCTTTCTGAACAATAAGGGCTCTGTTTTAATTTCAGTTCCATGTATCCATATTAGTTTTTGTGTTTTCAGCCAGATTCATGTCATGTTATTGTTGTTTATAAGGGAAAACTAGTGTTCTTTGGCCCTCTTTGGAGAGGACTGTCTGTCCTTGTCACATCTTTTGTCTTCAGTGCATAAAGAAGTGTGACCTGAGGGTTTTAGCTGCAGACTCTGCCGTCTGGAAAGGCTTCTGTCAGTGTGAGGCTCTGCATACAGGGGAGCCAAGCAGAGGAGCTAGGATAACCCTTCTTGCTCACTGACTGACATGTGTGATAGTTACTGATGCTCTCTAATTCATGACTGTGCAGAAACACAGTCTTGGGTCAAATTTCTCTACATTATGCCACCACATGCTCTCATCTAAATTCTGCCATGACAAGTTAACTCTCTGAGAAGAAAAGAATATTTTGGTTCTGATGCCTATAAACTCTTGGCCTTTCTGAGGCAATTACCAATAAATCTTGTTTATACCATTCTGTACCACACTAATAAATTACTCTTGGTCCTTTAAAACTTACTGCTGAATTGGTTATTGTGGGGAATTAGGCTACCTTTACCTGAATGACTTACCAGCTGCGAATTCACAAGAATCAAGTTCTTTTTATCTTGTCAGATAAATCAGCCCTCACAGGCCTTTCAGCCCTTTCCCACATTCTCTTTTCTGTCTACTTTGACTCCTTGATTGTTAATGTCAGAAGGACAGTAACTGCTGCTTCACAGAACAGTATGTCTTGATTTTTCTTGAGTATCACTGCTTAGTCTGGCTTGAATCTCCCCTAATTACACAATAACAGTGTAAGTCCAGACTTTTTTGTCATAAGTATGGAGTAGAATTTCAGACAGCTGTGGTTTGAGATCTCAGTTGATGTGGCCAGTTCTATGAGAATCACTCTGACCTGATTTTTAATCAGTGCTCTCTCAGCTGGCTTACAATATTTACAAGATATTTGTGTGAATGTATTCTGAGGAACACATGATATATTTTAATAAAAAATTAATTGCTATTCTAGAATGGATAAAAGATTTCTAATGGCTTAAAAATCTATGCAAGTTGAAACAAGAAGACTAGAGGACAGAATTAACCCTTGTTTGAGAAATCTGAAGAAATGCTGTGCAGAGAGTCTATATTTCTTTACAGGGAAAATGCTTATTTTATGTCTGTGTGGAAGACTATTATGTATGAGGGCTGCACAGAGAATATTGCAAAACATTGATGAAAATAGAACACACTGACAATGGAACGTGGACTATGAGTCTGGTGATTTCTTATTTCTGCATCAACATATACAAGGTCTAATTTCATAAAAGCAAGCCGTCATTTTTTCTTTGCTTATATTTATTTTGAGATATTCTTCAGTATCTAACTCTTCACTGTTTTGCTTATATTTTAAGTTGTTTATCACAAATGTTACTAAAATACACAAACTTTGCCAGTGGCAGGCTGTGAAAAACCTTTATTTGAAAGAGTCGTTTCTTCAGCTATGTCATACTTCCAATATGACTGCCACTGTTCTCTGAAATGCTGTTTTCAGTTGCCAGAAAGTTGATATCTTGAGGAGGGGAAATACTCTATGTTATGTATCTGGTTGGGGCATAAAGTTTAAAGCTAAAGCTTTAAGTTTAAGCTCAAGTAGTTCTGCCTTTTCTGGGAATGTGTACAGGAGAATAAACGTTTTTTGTTGCTATTGAGAAGACCTGCATGCTTTGTAGTAAAGTTCTAGATGTGGCAGGCAGATTGCTCTTTTGCCAGTTGATGCTTTCTCTAGCCTTGATTGGGCCAGGTTGTACCTTTGAAAAAACTTGATTTGTGCTTGCTCAATTAAATGTTTTATGGAACCCTGAGCTAAATTTTGTGTAGAGATCTCAGCTTGCACTGGGGCATCTCTATCCTCTGTCATACCTTTCCAGCTGTCCATACTGTATACCAGTATGAGGCCCACAGAACAGCAAGAGCATACTTAACTTCCAAGATGAGCATTTTTCAGTACTTGCCCTCACTCCGTATGTAGAGGGCCGCTTCCAGATTAAATGCTAGAATCAGGATAGCTCTCATCACTATCAGGGCAAAGCAGCAAAGGACATTGTTGAACAACCATTTCCTCGGGTAGAAAATGCTTTCTGCTAGAGTTTGAGAGTTGAATGTGGAATATCCAATCTATACTTTCCTCCATGGCTCGAAAATTACTTTAAAATACATGGGGAAAATATGTTTCGTATTTTCCTTCATTGGCTTATCTGGTTAAAGGTCAACTTACATGCATAAGCAAGGTCTCTTTTAGCCCAAAACAAGAATCCATATAGTCTAGAAATTCTATTTTTGCTGCAAAAGAGCGAAGTTGATAACATTACAAGAAATTTAACACTCCAAAGTTAAGCACTCCACTCCCCCAGTTTTGTGATTTGCAGTCATCCCTCCTCTAGCCTTATTTTCTATGACTTTTCCAGATCCTACAACAAAAAATTCAAGGATTCTGGAGACAGCAGCCTTATTTACTGGATAGTTTTCCTGCATTCCCAAACTGTCTATTCTCTAACAAAAATTTTGCAGTGTCTGTTTGGAAAAACATGTCATGCTTAAAAACCAGCAGAGTAGCATCTGCTCAAAGAGGCCAAGTTTTAGCAACCTTAGTATTCTTAGCTTCTATCTGAAGATTTTACACTGCAGAGTGTTTGGTTTTCCTTAGTTGAATGTAACTTCATGGATGGAGAAGAGGTTGTCAGATTAACTGAAGAAAACCAAAATACTGATGCAGGAATACTCTTACATTGTTTAAAGTAGAAATAAAGCAGATATCAGAACTGGGGGAATGGTGTGATGTAATCAGATTCCTCCCTTTAAATGTTTATTCAATTTCCTTTAAGTTCCATTTTGTTTCATTTTCTCACTGGTTATAATAAACGAAGGATTGGTAAGATGCAATTTTACAGAAAGGCATAGGCTTAATTTTTTAAAGTACTTAGTTTAGAAAATGACCAGTGTAAAAAAGTATGCATCTGTTTAGTTCAAGTAACAAGAAGGCATCATGCACTGGCCAGTTCCTAAAAGTTTGGGGCTGTGATCTTTGCAGGCACAGCTCCACTGACTCCCCTGAATAAGCCCAAATGCTCTCCAATTGTTTTTACTTTCTTTTCTCTCAAAATGTAATTTGGCATGGCTGCATATCTGATCCTGTGATGCTGTGACACATACTGGTGCAAAACCCAAGGACTGCAGATGAGGAGTGTTGTATATAGCCATGCAGAGTAAAACAGTGACATAAATTCTCTGTTAGCAGTTGTTACACATCCTAGATACAGTCAACTCTTGAATTGGGTAAGTGTATCTATGACTATGTTTCATGTACTCTTTTAACAAAGAAATAAAGAATGGGAGCTATTTTCTGGCCTTTAAAATATTCTCCTTCCCTGCTCTTAAACACTAGCCAGAATCAATGAGAGTATATTTGGAAACATTTAATCTATTCAGCAGTTAGCCTTCATTATTAGTGAATGGCTAAATTCAAATGCCCACCAGTATTCTTTGTAATACTAAAAGCCTGAATTAGAGAGAGTCTGAAGTTCTGCAATGTGAAACTCGTGGTTTAGGGTCTGCCTCCTAAAGAAAAGGGCTCCATGTCCTCTTCTTCATTGTGTGTCTTTTCTGTCTCTCGGGCTCTTGTGAGGCATCATTAACACTACATTTAAGCCAGGTGGCATTTGTCTGAAAACAGAGTCCTTTTAGGAAAACGTGTGGTTTTGCATAGGATGAGACAGGGGAGGGGAGAGTAGGGAAGTAGATTAGTCTGTTTTCCTATATACTTTATCCCAAAATGATGGTTCTTTTGTTTTGTTTTTGGTTTTTTTTGTGGGGGTTTTTTTTGGTGGTTTTTGTTATTGTTGTTGCTGTTTGTTTTTTATTGTTTTGTTTTTAATGACTTTGAGTAAGTATTAACATTTGCTTTGGGAATCTACTAACCTTCTGTGAAGATAAAGGTAACTAACATATGAAGATAAACTCATATATTCTTCTTTGATGTTCTCAAAAGGATGTAACTAGTTACATGTCAGGATGGATTCACCTCACAGCACCCATTTCATTTCCATGTGGTAATCTGAACCTTCTCTATTCTGGATCAGTCTGTCACTATTGTAAAAGCAGGCAGTGCCACTGTCATGCAGCCTTTCTGAAGTCTCTTCTGGGACAGGGGAAGCAGCCTTGGAGATGCACTGGGGAAACAGTGATGTAGTGTGATATGGATAACACTTTGTAGAAGCCAGAGGCCTTTTATTTTAGTGAAGGTGGAAATGTCTCTGGAGGTGTCTATAGGGGAATTGAGACAGTATTTCTTTTCTGAAAAATGTATGAAAGCATGGAGTTGTCTTTAGAGGCTGATAGGCTTTCTGAAAAAGATGAGTCATTTAGGACTGTGTTTGTCTTGGCTGGCTTGGATAAGAATAGAGCTTGTTGACTAAAAGGGAAAGGGAAGGAGTATTCAAAAGGAGATCAGCTGAAGGATGTGGTATCGCAAGAGGGGAAAGGACATGCAGAGGAGATGCAATCAAAACCAGATTTTTTTTGTGTGTGACAAATTAATACACTATTACACTCCCTGGAATCCCACCTTCTCCAGTTGTCAGGACTGTGGGCTTGTGTGTGGGCTCTTTCAATGCCATACTTCATTAATGACCCTTAAGGGGCTAACATTAACACCTGTTTGTGGTTATTTCCTGTCACTGTTTACTCTCCCAGATGGTACAAATACAATATGCCCAGTGTGTTAGGCATTTGGCAGTAATACATTCTTTGCCAACTAAATGCCATTTATGATACATTTGGCAACTATTTCATGGTCTGAATAATCTGTCCTCAGTCAAAACCAAAAACTTAGATTCTCAAAATAAATAGGAAAGAAATAGCTCAATTGTTTCTCTTTCATCTTTGAATTTGTTTTCTTGTAACAAAAGGGTAGAACTGAGAAAAATCTTAAAATCTAAAGGAGTGCTAAGAATGAGATGGATGCTCCAGTGCAGTGGGATAAGGGGTATTCATGTGATCCTGAAACTATTATTTCATGACCAGAGGATGTGTTGCTTTGTTCTGATGACTGAAAGCTACAGATATTGGAAGATACTGCTGCAAAGAAGAATGTAATTTCAGGTCTTGAATTAAGTCTTACTGTTGTCTGAGAAATATTTAAAGAAGTAACTGGAGGAATGATTGACAGTGTTTCTGGAGTGCTCTGAGTTGTCCAGTACTGGTCAAAATGTTTTGTGTGTGTGTGATGCATGTCTTCTGTTTTCAACTCTCCCTGAGGTGGGAACATGTCTTTCTAGGATTGCCATGTACCATGTCCTTTGGGGTTCTAAGGAAATATTTTATATTGACAAAAATAATAAAAAGAATCGTAATTACTTGACTTTGTCAGAGGCAAAAATGTTAATAAAATAGGCATTTGCTAATTTCTAGCCCAATGGGCAAAAGTCTAATAGGTGAGTAAATGAATACTTATACTAACCCATTGATCATCTGTTCACTAAAATAATTTGTATATAAAATGCTACATTCTGCACAGGAAAAGTCAAATGGGATGCTTATGCCAACAGTGGGTGTATAGATGCATTTTTCCAGGTGATATTATTTTGAGGCTGAATCTCTCAAGAAACAGCTGTGCCTTGGTGACAGCCATGATGGTAAAGCATTCATCTCTGGATTCTGCACAGACAAATATCCAAAGCCAGTTATTTTACTAGATCAAACAGAGCAAAGACCTTGTGGAGTTGTGAATGTAGTCATTTACTCCTGAGGTCCTTACTGTGGTGCATGTCTGTCTTTTGTGTGTGTGTGTATAAATACTGAAGTCAATTATGAATGCAATCCACTTTGAGGACAATTTAAGATACAGACTTTGAAAACTGTTTCTTCACTCTTAAGTTCTTATACATCTGAGTGAATATGAGATTATTCCTTCATTGGCTCTTGCCTCTATAATGAATAATTTGCCAAAGATCTAATCAAATCCAGAGATTCTGTTCTTGTAAGTAGAAAAGCTCTGAGAGAGAAGATAAAGAATAAGGCAAAAGCTGCAGCTGGAGAAAACCCCTGAATAGTCGGCAACCAGTTCTACAGTCAGTGTGGATCAATGAGAAGTCATCTTCTACCAGACTGTCAGGGAAGAGAGAAGGTTTTTTCATATAAGGCACATATATCACAAGCAAGTCATCCTTTTCTCATTTCAGTACAGCCCCTCCATCATCTACATCATGCGGGGGAGAGAGGCTTATGGACAAAGGGTACCAAATTACATAACCATTGCCCTTGTCCTCCTTGTCATTTTTTTAATCTCACCTCTTTGAGGTAATCTTTAGGTATCAGTGGATCTAGGATATGGCTGCAGTATGCCAAATATACTTAAGGTAGGAGATTTTTCTGTAGGTTTTATCAATCTTGATGTTCAAAACATAATTTATTTGCCAGAAAAGCAACTTTCTTTTTCATTATGTGTGGTACATGCCCACACCCTGGTCTTTCAGGTAGGCAATTAAGTGACTGCTTAAGCAGATAAAAGGTATTAGAAAGACAGACAGAAAGACTCAGGATGTCTGGCTTCAATAGTAGTGATTATAACCTGAGGCTTCTTATTCTCTGTTTGATGGCACTTCACTGAAGTGAGTTTGATAAAAGAGATAATTTCTAAATATAGAAAATCTTTCTCTGTTTTACAATGTGTTTCTGCAATCACCACTGAATACCTTTGCCCAGTTGAATGGGCACACAAGATATCCTTCAGATTCTGGAAATGTCAAGCAACTGACTCAGGAGTTGACATTTTCTATTCAGACAGCCAATAACCACTGGTTTATTTTGGACTGGTTTATTTATCATCTCCTGCTTACCTCTAACTCCATACTGATTACTGAGGTTTGTCTTCTTAAGAGCTTTGTGTATCTGCTTGTGCAGTAAAGAGCAAGGTGTGTGTTATGTGGCCCAGACTTAGATTCAAAGGAGCTGGAGTTGGAGTGGCTCTCTTTGTGTGTGAAGAAACTAAGGGATTTTTGTTGTTGTTGTTGTTGTTGTTGTTGTTGTTTTTTATTTTGTTGTTGTTCTGCTTGTTTTTTTGTTTTTTGTTTCTTTTTTTTGTGGTGGGGCTGTGTAGTACAAAACAAGCCTCTTTCAATTCAAATGTTTGACAGCAACTCTTAGAATATATTTAAAGCTTTGAAAGCCTTTGGTTTTCAATAAGAAATTGAGATCTCCAGCAATGGCTGTGCCACAGATTTTCTCAAAACTCAAGAATGGTTTCTCCTGTACTGGCATCAAGTAGACTGCTGGATAGTCCATTGAGTTTTTTCTGCCTTCTTTATCAATATAACTCACAAAAAACGAAATCATTTGAAATTACATGATGATTTAAATTCTGATAAATATTAAGATAGAATGGATTTTACCTGGCTTCTCTCACAATTGTGATGACATGGCTGTGCTGGCAGTATTAAGTATGTTTGTGCTTGTATATATATACTCAAAAAACAACAGGGCTAAGATGTTATTTATAAAATTCAGGCAGAAGAAATGTATTTGTGAGAGTTATTTCTCTCTTTTTAACTTGGATTAGCATTTGAAAGTGTCCACAAGAGTAATTTTTACAGGTTTGCTTGATCCATCTATTCTCTATCTCAAACAAATATCTTGTCTGACTTGGAAAAAAGTAAACTGCATGTCATAGAAACAAAGAGCCTGAGTGGGAAAAAGTGGTGCCATGTCCCTGAGGGATATCCATAGAGAACTATGGAAACTCTATGGGCTTCCAGATCTTTCCCTAGAAGTTGACTAAGAAATAATAAATGAGACATCCTTGTGTCATCTCAGATCCCTCTCTGTCTCTCAGGCATGCCACTGCTAGTTTCTGCTCAGGGTAGTCTACATAACAGTTACATATATTAGGAAGAGAGCTGGGAGCACCGTTTTTAGTTTTGGGCAGATGGAGCATCCTAAATGATGCTTTACTTCAGTCCAGACACTATTTAGCCTGGACTTTAACTGGTCAGCTCAGTGCAGGGGACATTTTTCAGTATGAAACTAGGATTTTTCCAGTCAAAGCCCATTTGCACAAGTTTGAATCCTTTTTATTTTTAATCACTGTTGTTCTCTTGTTTGCTCTCTTGTTGCTCTGTTGTTTTCTTGCTCCCAGTTAACACATACTTTTTATCAGCAGCAAATGGGAGCACTTCATTGATCACATTTTATTTCTAGTTTTAATGATATCTTCATACTGTGATTGCTGTGAATAATATGTTCAGCATGATTTTGTGGCACAGATTGTCATCAAAAGAGGCTTCCTGTCGCTCTGTTAGGAACGGTGAGAAGAACGACACAGACTCTCTTGGGAGTCGATCAGGAGAATTTCTCTCGGTTTATTACCTCAGCTCTTTTTTATAGGCCGATACGTGAAAAGTACAGAAAAGAAACTCTTATTGGTTAGTAAAATAACACATCACCATCATTGGTCAGTGGGGCTCACCACCCCTCCACCTTCTCTTGCCAAAAAACAAGGAACAGACAAACAGCACCTGCAAGGCTGTTTTCTGTCTCTGAGGATTGTTTTAATTCCTCCCCATGATTCCCCAGGCCACTTTCTCAGGGCAGACTGAGAAAGCTATGCGGCCTGCAATTTCCACCGGCACCGTGCTCTCTGTTTCAGAGTTAGCATCCACAATTTCCTTCTGGAAAAATCTTTGGTTTGGCTATAACACTAGACATTTTTTAAACAAAAATATTAAGAAGATTCATTAGGGATAAGGCTAAAAGAGAGAGAGAAGTTCCTGAATTTTCAGTGCAGGGAGATGACTGAAGTGTCATGAAGTGGCAGAAAACTGCCAGTGAAGCAGGTTTCTCATATTACTGATAAAGTTGGACAGGGGTTGCTATTCTGGCTGATTCCAAGTGAGCTTCTATTACTGTTCCTGACAGCCTATATGTGCTTTTGTGTCAATGTACAACTTCTGTTACCAAATTGCCCTGCCCAAAAAGCAGTACAGAATTACTTCTTGTTGTAGCTATGCTAATGAAATTTAGCTGGAGAATACCAGCAGCTGGGTGTTGTTGGTGGTCAGAGGGTTTTGTAGCCTTTATTGACATGGGTTTGGCCTGCTCCAACTAGGGCTCTCCTCAAGCTGTTTCCAAAACAACCTAGAGGAACAAAAGGTGGTAATTCCAAATTGACTGTTCATATATGCCTCACTGTCACAGAAGTGGGCTGTTCCGTTCCCATTCTGTGCCTGGAAATGCTAGTGTGTGTATATGTATAATTTAGTCAAGGGTGATACATCCCCAGTCAGGCTCAATGCAACCAACTTCCCCAATGTACTTGCAGTGCTACTGGCCACAGTGTTTGAAATTTGAGGATTTTTTCTCTGCTTCTTGTGCCTCCTGTATAGGAGGAGATTACAGCCTTGTGACTGCTATTATTTGCAATCGTCTTATGTGCCATGATTGATCCCCTTTTTCCTTGCTCAAATGTACAAACTAGAAGACTTCAAAGGAAGACAAGAGTTGGTTTTGCTATTGTCCTATTGCTTGGCTGTTCACAGAGCACTTCCAAGCATGAACAGCACATTCCGGTGCAAGCTTCAAACTGTACTTGTGCATTTGGAGTTAACCCAACCTGCCTAATTTGGCACTGTGATACAGAAACAAGAAAGAAAAATCATTATTAAACAGAATACCAACTATTGTCAGCCTGTAGGGTCAGTTGAATATCCAACATTGATCAAATTTCTGAAGGGCTGAGCAGCCAATACGTCTACTTTTATGTAAATTCCTACCAGAGGACTCTCAACCCTGTCAAAAAACAGGCTATATATGTTGCTCCTCAGATATGGCCTTCATGCATCTGTTTCTGAACATCTGGCTTTACTGAACATGTCTTGTTTAAAATAAAGTCCTCTGGTTCCCTGAGATGCTTCCTAGAGCTCTGGGGGTAGCACTCCTTTTTTCTACTTTCTCCCTGGAATTTTTCTGGGACTGCAGCCTAGAGAAGATCTGTAATAAGGCTGCTTGTGCCAGTGGATTGATTAATAAATGGCTGTCATATTTCTTGCAAAGACCTGTTCCTCATAGTAGCATGTCTCTATTCATAGGCGTGATGTTATGCTGAGAATCTTTATGGTAGAGGCAACTGTTATCTTTTATTCATCCTTTTCTTCCCTGATATCTTCAAGTCTTCAGGCCTCTCTACTTCACCTCTTAGTTAGTGAGAGTCATGACTTTCAAGTTCCTGTCCTTCATCTTGAAATCTTAACAGGCATTACATGTTGCCTGCATCTTTGCCTTCTCATCCACGGGGATTTCAAGTAAAAGAGAAACAGGTTGGTTTTTTTTCACATAAATATTTCCTGTGTTTCAAAAAAAGAGTTTAAACAATAAGACCCTTTGAAATTAATTAGTAGTCATTGAAATGAAATTTTTGCCCAGTGAAAAAGACCAATCAGCTAAATGATTTTTTTTCTGTATGTAGGAATCAAAGTAATACAGCCTAATTTGCAAGGATTAACATCCATATAACTTTGATGTCTCTTTATACCCTGTGAATATTTTTTTTGTATTTTATGAATAAAATTTTTAGCATACCAGGAATTTGGTTTTTCTCCTTTCTGCCTTGAAGATAATATGAGAGATATGGAAACTGTGGTATGCATTATTCTTCAGTTTTCCACAACTAAATTGAATAATTTTACTATGGCTGTGGTCTTTGTTCAGCCCTCTTTTCTGTTAAAACTCAATGATAAACAGCTGTTTGATTTGCATGAGTGGTGCTTCTGATTTAGGTCAAGACACTGAACCTGTGTCTTGGGAAGGAAGGTATTCTCTCATGAAATCTGTAGGAAGAGACCTATGGTCTCCTCTATAGAGAGACCTATACTGTTTGATGTAAGACTCCTGATAGAAATTGCAGATTTGCTATAGTGGGGAGGATTTTGTTATTATGTTTGGTCCCATGACTTGTTTCAGGCTTGTTCAGCATTCTGAGCTCATTACTTTATTTTTTATTTATTTATTTATTTATTTTTATGTTGGGACTGATATATTTTTGAGGCATTTCTTCATATTTTCTTCTTATTCCAGACTAGTATTCTTATTTCCTTCTTCATGATTAGCTGTCTCAGATAGCATTGGGACAACGGTTTTTCCTCTCTCTTACTAGGTTTCTCTTTCTTCAAAGTTCCAGCATCCCGTTTCATACGCTTCGTTCTCTCTGTGTGCTGCTTTGCATTTTTTATTGATTTTATTTAGTTGTGAAAACTAGAAAATATCAGAGTTGTCACCATCTTTTGTCCATTTTGTGGTTTGTCTGTAGTGGCTCTGAATGTTTTTATGGAGTTAATAGATGCCCTGCAAAACCAACCATTTCAAGTATGCTCATTTTCTCTTTCACTGGCTATTTATATTCTTCAGTTTACTTTACAATTTCATTGACAAACTCATATTTTTTTGCTTGAAGTTCAGTGGTTTGTCCTGAAAGATGTGCTAGAATTACTTAATATCACAAAAAATATTTGCAATTGCTTCATATTTTTAACTAAAAATTTAAGTTCTTACTTTTTTTTTGTGTTGCATAGGGAGTAAAATAAATAACATAAATGACACAGAGTTTATGGGACAAAGTCTGCTTTTGTATTCCTTCTGGACTGATCATCCATCATGCATAATAATCTGTTATTTCTCTGCAAAGATATAACTGTTTGAAATGCAGACTTGGGAGTACTGGGTTTCTAATGAAAGAGATTTTGGACTAAATCTGACCTGTTCAGACCATTAATGCTGGTGGGGAGACGTTAATTGCAAAAATATATACAGTATGTTCTGTGAGTCTTTTCTTGCCACATAATCTGTAAATAAGAAGACTAGATATGTTACAGAGAAGTGAATCTTTGAGATCTGTAGGATTAGAAGATTGACTATTGACTTCAAAGAGAACTAAATGCTTTTAAACATCTTGGCTTTGATATTATTTTTGGGAATGCTTACATGGCTGGACAATGGTCAATACAAATCTTTGACAGCAGAAATTGGCCCAAGTTCTCTGCCTTTTTTAAGGAGGTTTACAGCTTTCAATTTGCTTTATCAGCAGAGCAGCTATGTTCTGTTCTCTGAACTGAGGGTATTAAGAGCTGGAAAAAATTGTGAAATATATGTAATTTTGCAAGATATGTAGAAAAGCTGCAGTAGAAACCATTAGGAAAAAGGATGATTCAGAGATGTCTGTTGTGGCCTAACCCAGAACTATTTGACACAGCACAGCCCCATTGAGTAGGTTTTATGCAAACTATTCTACTGTGTAGTAGCTAATGACTCCACTTGGATCGTGTTTCACTTCATTTTTAGCCTGTGGACAACACCGGTAAGGGAAATGGTTATTCTACAGTCATCATTCCCTGACAGCAAAAGGTCCATCTGGGCATTTGGAAATGACACAGTAATTTCTTGACCCTCACAGAAATCTCCCAGGGAGTTTAGAGAGGCCACAGGCATGCAGACATGTTAACTGTAAGGCCACATCTTGATGTGAACTCAGTATCTACAGTACACAAGATGATTGTCACTGTGACTGTCAGTGTCTGTTCTGCAGTCACTTCCCACTTCCTCTTCCTCCTCCTTTGTCCTTTTTACCCAGTACAGGTGGTAATCATTAGAGCTTCTCCCTGTTCTCAACCCCCAAAAACTGTCTACATGACAATGAAATACTACCTTCTGGAGAACAAGGAGAATTAAGTTGAGGAAAAAAACTCTTCATGCACATGAAGCCTTAAAAGCACCTAGCACTGAGGGATAAGCCTTCAGTCAATTTGCTGCAGGCTGCTCAGTACTATTCTGCTGAACACCAAGGGACTCCACTCCTGACACTACAACATAATTTGTTGTGCTTGAAGCCCAGCAGCCTTGAGCTTTTCAGCGAGGCCACTGGAGAGCCCTTGTGAAGGGAACTTAGCTGAGCATGCAGGTAGCTTCTGGGGTGGTAGGAATGACAGGAAGCTCTACCCCAGAAGATGGAAAATTCCATCTGCTTATCTCTCTCTATTCCCTGAAATATCATGCTGGATAGTTATCTGTTATGTTATCTCATACATTATTTGCAGGTTACACCAATGGTTTCTGGAAGTCTAGCATCAGCAGACTTGGTTTTCATGTGATGTTTACATACTCTTCTTATCACCACAGGTATTATTTCACTTCCTTATCTTGAATGTGCTTGGTACACGAAGTTATCTGACCTCTGTTCTTCCTCTCTCCTCCTGCCTTCTTTTTTGGCAGCTGTAATTTCTACATTTTCTTTCCATAATAAACTTTTGTAATTTGATTTCTTCTTTTACAGTCCTATTGTAATTTTGTACAGGTTCCTACTTGCCTGGAAAGTAATTCCTAAAATTTCAGTTGTCCCTACAGGAAGTGTGGGTCTTGGCCTATATATATATCTATATCCCTAATGTATAGTATATATTACTGACATCTACATCTGACCAAATGATTTGTAGGATCACATGACAGACGTTATGGGGGAGGGAGAATGTCATACTCCCCTTTATTTTTCCAGTAACTTCTGGCTTCATTGTTATGTATTTCTGGTTGTCTGGTTTTAAATATCTCTTCCATGTGCTCAGTGTGTAACCCAGTTTAATAACTTTCACTGTTTGAAAAATATTTGTTTCTTTTTTCTGATAAGAAGCTCAACTTTTCACACTTTTTTTCTTTACCTATTTTTGCATTATCCAAAAACACCTTTCTACTGTCATACACTGAAAGATCAGTGTCAATCAAAAAGTTCTGCAGATAGGACCTGCAGATAGGACCTAAATATATCTGCAGATATATTTTCAGTGGCTGAAAATTAGGGGCCTGAGCCTAAATTTCCTGAGTTTATTTGGATTTTTATATCTTTAAAGAAGGCTCAATTTGCTTTTAGTGTTGGATGTTTTATATGTACCTAGGTACATGGCCAGAAGAGACTGTTCTGATCCTTCTCAAAATCCTCGCATGTAATATGTCCAAGGATCACACTTGGTGACCAGTGTTGAATTGGAAAACCATTCACTTGAATAGCCAGCTCAAGGAACTCAAGTCTTTTTCCCATCTGCTTCCAGAGTAGACTCACCATGATCTCTGCCTCATTTTGTTCCTAGATGGATGAGTATAGAGCTGACTTTCTTTATCTAAACATTGTTCTTTCTGTGTACCTTCCCAAGTGATCCAATTTCAGAGGCAGTCTGATCTTGTCATTATTTTGTGTTAGTCCAAATTTTATTTCAGTGCCATCTCTCTAGGCTTCATTACAATTTTACCTGTCAGTGTTAATTGTGCAAAAAGTTATTGCAAAAACCAGTTCCAATTAGGGTGAAATTTTATTACGTACTTCTTAGTTTGCCTGATCCTTGATAAATATAGTTTAAATCTGTCATCACCTTTGGTGACGGCAATGTGGAGTGCTCCTGGAAGCTGGGAGGCACCAGTGCACTGGTGCCTTCCAGTGCCTTCATTTTCTTCATAGCAAGATACTGTGAATCTCCAGCAGTATAGGTGCTGCTTCCCAATGCTGCTCCACTCTGCTTTCCAGCCCAACACCCATTTCTCTGACTACCCAGGAGACCCACTTATTAGACCTCTCTTACAACATTTCATTTTCAATTGGTTCTCTGGCATGGAATTTTCATCATATTCTAAGCCATCTCAGTCCATGAACATGAACACTTCATCCAGACCTCTTGTACAGTTTTTGGATGCAGGTTTTCCATACCTGTTTTTAGTTTTGTCTTTCAAAAATTGCTTGTTTCAGTAGCTGTTTAACCTGACCTTGGTTTTTTTTGGTTTTGTGAAGTTTTGTTATTGCTGTTGTTTTTTCATTAATTTCCTTGTGACAGGAAGGAAGTTTGTCTCTGGCTTTTTTTCAGCTATATGATGAAGTTATGTGGCATAGTTCTGGGATTTGTATTTTACTAACAGTAATTGATTTTTTTTCTGGAATGCCTCTGTTACTGGGATTGTTTTCACTCCTAACACTCTTAAAAATCTTATTGTCTTGAACTCTCCACGCCACTGATTCATGCCATTTTGTCATGCTACAAAATTTCTATAAGCCTGACTTGTAACTTAGTTTCCTACATGTCATTGTCCTTATTTACAGTAGAATTTGTGTATTTTATTTTCAACATCACCTAGGAAGAAATTTCTTTTTCAGGTAAAATTTTTTAATGCTGTTGCTCTTAGCCTTCTAATTGAAGTTTCCCTTCTCTGCCAGCTTCTACTCACAAGGAACAATTCTGGCAACATGTATTTGAGATTATACTCCAGGGGACACTGCATGCTGTTTTCCGATATGATTAATCAATCAGCTGAAATGCATGGAGCGTTTTAGTCTGAAGAAATAAATTTTGAGAGGTGGTCTGTTTGGTTATGACCCGCATAGGAAGGATTTCCCCCTTCCCTCACAGGAAGATATTTCACCAAGTACTAGGGGGAAATATTGGTAAGCAATACCAAGACATGAAAGTGGGGGAAGTAGTCAGGCTCAGCAGTCAGGCTTTGATTTGTCACAGATCCGTGCATAGAACAAGACAGGACTTCTGAAGCCAGAGGCAAATGCAGGCTGCAGAGGTCCTGGGCAGAGCTCTGGAAATAGAGGACTTGGCTTTTGAAGGGCAGCCCCCAAGCCCCGTTGTATACAGACAAGTGCTGGGCAAATGTGGCTGTGGGGAGGCATGGCCAGGGGGTGCCATGAGGAGGGCCATCAGCTGTGCTCAACACATGAAGATCCCAGCGCAGTGTTTAGTTTAGTTGGTTGGTTTTCAAGGGTGAAGAGAATGAAGAAAACAAGCTCTGATGCCATCATGTCACAAGACTCAAAACCCCCACACTGTGACAGGAGTGGTCTCCCTTCCTGTGGATTGTGATTTCATTTAGAGGGTCTTCACAAAGGTAGGCAATGTGGATGGGAGGTGCTTTGCAGGGCTGAAGTAATAGCAAGAAAAAATCAAAACTAGAGGGCTGGGAAGCCCTCTAGGAAATGCAAACATGCCTACACCAGATAGTTTTTCTGCTATGCTTCTCTTGGAGAGTCTCTATGTAAGGACAGCCCATGTGGAGGCCAGGATATGCTGTGATTTACCCAGAAAGTGCCTCTGGTAATTTCATTCCCCATACCACTGAACAACAGCATTGGCTATACTGGGAGCTATCCATGGGAAGGGCTGTTATCAAACACAGGTTAATTGCTTCTTTATTTGAAGGACTGGAATAGAGGCACTTCCAAGAGTCAGGAACAGCTCAACAAGAAGGATTGGAGGTGTCCTATCGGTATTTGCTTTGGCACATGCAGAAGTGAAAAATAAAAATTTTTGGATGTGGCCCAGTTTAATTTTAGGTCAGAGAAAGTTCTATATTCTTCCAAACTGGCTATTTTAATTGTATTATGAAAATATTCCTGCAGGTTTGGCTACTTCATGGGCAGACCAATTTCTCTGTAAAACATGTGTCATGGAGTTACTTTACCTTTAAGAAAAGTTGAAGTTTCTGGGAACTGCCTGGACTCTTTTCTCCTGACCAATTATCGGTCATTGCTGAGAATTGACAGCAGTTTAGGCCATCAACTTGTGAACCCTACCTTAAAGTGTAAAACTAGAGCTCTCTTGGTTCTCTTTGTTTCCTGGCTGTGAAGAGTGGCAGAGCTCTGGCCTCCCGTTCCCAGCCCAGGCCATGTGGCCGGGCGGGGACAGGGCTGGGCCTGCCGCGTCTCCCGGCTGGGAGATGTGGGCCCTGCGGGGGGTTTTCCCCGGGCTCTGGCCGGGCCGGGCCGATCTCTGGCTCAGCTGCAGGTTTTTTGCTGTAACTAAATTTACTAGAAACTGCTGAGTGAAGAAGGAGAGAGACTCTGGACCTGCAGCGAGCTGGGGCGGTGACTACACTCTCCAGAGCAGCCATGAGGAACTCTCCATCGCAGACGGCTCCAGTTCCTGCACCGGCCGAGGCCACAGAACTACCTACAACAGCCTGGGCAAGATTTTAACTCTTTCATTACCCAGATGAGACTTGTGGATTAATCTTTTATCCAGAGAGGAAAAAAAGAGTGATCAAAATGAAAAGAGACTTTATAAACTACCAGTGATAGGAAAGAAAAGAAACTTCAAGAAAGGTAGAGAATTAAGAAGATGCTTTAATTGAGCTGAAATATCTTTCTGTTAGACTATGGAGATGGACAATGAAGTCCTGAAAAGAACTCCTTTAATTCATGATAAGTATGTAGGGAGGAATAAAGTGTTCAAAGTGTAAACTTGAGTAATTATGGTATAGTGAAGTGCTGGCAGATTTGAAGCCTTGAGAGGCAATGAGAAAACTGTTGTCTAGTGAAGCTCACAGAAACAGATGAAGAAGACTTTTTTTGCCTTTGAATACTCATCCTTAAAAATGTTATCCCTAGACTCATGACCCATACACACCTCAGAGTGATGTGAAAATGGGAGGGGTGGGCTCTGATAACAGCAGCTCTGGGCAGCTGAGATCAGGGGAATGGAAAACTATAACAAAAATAGTTTTCGTGTGAGAAACTCTATAAATTAACAGGAAGAAACTTCTGTTTCTCTACAAAGACTGGTGAAAAGACTGTAGCAAGAATTGGGACTCTTTTAACCACCAAAGTTCCAAAGTTTTTGTCTCTGTTGTCATGTGAACAAGGGAATAGTGGGTAGATAGGGCATGAAAAGGTTTTTCTGGAAGTTTATTCTGGTGTTCTTATTATTGTAGTTTTGTCAATAAACTTTTTTATTCCTTTTAAGTTTTATGCCTGTTTTGCTCTTGTTCGAATCCATATCTCACAGCAAGAAATAAGTAATTTTCTTAGTTATTGGTTTTAAACCACGACAACATGTCATCCATTTAACAGGTTTTTTAAAGGAAGATATATGGAAATGAACAGCTCTACTTTATTTAGTTCTTTAAATTACAAAGCCATTTTTATTTTAAATTTTTAAAAATAATTCTTTCTCTCATGTGGAATCTTCTCTGCCAAACCAGGCACCTCAGCACTATTAGAGACAGAAACCTTTCCAAATGCTCCTAGGTAGCTTGAAGTGTGGTTGTATAGGTTCCATGTCATTTATTATAAAATATTATAGAAAGAACTCTGATGGGAGAGAAAAACTCTTAGGTTTTTTTCAGAGGAAGTGCCCTTACATAAACCCTGATAGGAGCAGGAGGGTCTAATGAAAAAATAAAAATTATTGATATTTTCGATAAATATTTACATTTTGTATTTTAGCAGGACTGTACAAATGTAAATCAGTTCATTTGTCACCTGCAAAGAAATTGTCTGGTTTTATTTTTAATGCCTATGGGTAGATGGCAGGAAATTTGTGTTACTTGTGTACATGGAAATATTTTCATTGCTGTATTCCTTTGGGAATTCTGTAGTTGTGCTGGAAAAAAAAGTAATAGCCTGAAGTACCACTGGTATGATGGTATGATATGCCTAAAAGTTTTTGCATCCCTGTTCTTCAGCTGGAGGAACTTGAGATTACTTGACTTGTTGCTTTCATTCTGTTTGATTTTCTTGGGGTTTTGGTTTTTTTATTAATGGGAGACTGGGAGGTGTATTGAGTGTAAACAGTCAAGGCCAGTAGCTCTTCAAACTTCCATTTGTTTGACAAAAATGTTCATGGTTTTGTAGTGATAGGATTTTAAAAAGATTTTGTACTGTTTAATGATTAATGTCAAACAGTTGGTCTTTCTCCCTTTGTTTTTTAAAGTTCTTATAGGTAAGAAAGTGACAGTAAATCAGCATTGACTGAGTGCAAAGAGATGTTTTTGTCAGATTTATACACCTACATCCAGACTTTTTGTGCAAAGAGGGTCTTGGCTCTAAAGGACACCTGCAAAATATTCCCTAAAGCAAGACAGCTATCGAGGCACTAAAAAGGGAGAAAAATCAGTTGGAAGCAAGTAATTCTCCAGTAATGGAGTCTGAAAAACTGCTGAATCTGATCCCACCATAGCAAGCTGCAGGGTAACACACTGCTTGCTCAGGGAAGTCTTCCCTGACTGTGGCAAATAGAAGGACAGTGGTAAGGCAAGGTATACAAATATCAAGTATTTCCAAGTCTCAATGGCTGCATGTGATCAGTAGAAGGATCACAGATTTCACTATGATGTGAACTTGAAAACCTGCTGTGGTTTGGTTTGACGAATCACTGAAACAGACATGGGTAAATACATTTTCCAAAAGCGGCTTTTATTTGCCCAAGCAAGAGACAGATGTTTTGAGTTCTTATCAATTACATGCCTAGAGTGTAAAAAACTCTGGGTCACCGGTTCTGATTTTGACCTTTCCATTCATAAGAGAAAGACTGAGCTCTCTGAGAATATACTAACACATGGAAACCAATTATTTGCTCTCACTTTAACTCTACAGACTATCAAAAAGAAAAATAACACAACACACTCTGGCTTCAAGGCATGTAAAATAAAACAGTACCGTATACACAGACTGAAGAGTATGTTTCAGGAGAAAGCCAGCACTTTAGTATTTGACATTAGTAAATATACCTTGCAGTAAGTTCAACCAAGAAAGACTATAGTTTTTTCATTCACATGGGATGAATATTCTTCTTTTATGCCACTGTTTCACCATGTATGCCACACCATATATGATACTCTAGGATAACCAGCCAACAAGGCATATTTTAACTTCCATGCATGCATAGGCAACATGGCAGTGTAAATACCAAAGCCTGTAAGTGAGCAGCATGCTTTACATGGAATGGCTGTTTCTGGGTTCCAAGGTCATCAGCTTACTCTGTGAGCAGAGGACTTGGCATGTTGGAGGATGTGGAGGCAAAATTGCTGTCTCAGGATTACTGATGTGTCTGAGACAAGGTGTGGGGCAAATGGGTTGTGGGAAACTGAAAGGAGGGTTTCCTCTATTCCTGGAAATGTCTCTGCCCCATCTCCATGAAAACATGGGGGAGCTTAGACATCCAGGGTGAGATCCCACAGAGATTTGTCAAGAACTAGGCAGGCCTGCATTTGGCATGCATCCATAGTCTGCATCACCATTCATGACCTGCAGCTTGGAACTGGAAGGAGGATGGTTACCCAGAGATTCCAGTCACCAAGAAGCTGCCTCTGTTATGACTTCACTCTAACAGGCACAAAACAGGGCTAGAATATCTAGACAAAGTACTCTCACCCCTGTAGCTTCTTTGATGTGCAGAAAATTAACTGCCCTTGGGTCAGCAACATTTTCAAGCAGCCTTACCTTGAAGTGCAGCTCTAATGATAGAAGAGGGTCATCTGCCTCTCCCAGGCTCCCTGGTCACTTGTGCAAGCTCAGGCAATGAGACAGTGCATCTGCTGGCAGCTTGAATGCCTGGGAATGAAAGCTATGGGGTTTCAACTTTGAATGCCCAGGATTGTCATTTAGAAGGACCTTGTTGTCCCCCTTGCTTGAAGCCAACCAACTCTCTTTATTTAGAGAAAATATTATTGTATTTTGTAAAGAAAAAAAGTCTTTGCTGACCCAACAACTTTGCTTGTGTTCTGCTAGCTCCGGTAATATCGATGTATGGAAAGAGATTAGCCCTGGAGTTTTAATAATATGTGAGCTGCAGCCTTGCTCTGCAAGTGGATGGGATTGTAAGAGTGTCTGCTAAAACTATTCCTGCCAAAACAAACACCAGGAAAGATTTCTTTTCCGTATACCAAAGTCTCACTTTAGCACTTGCCAGGGAACACTTTCCTCCTCCTGTCTTCTGCCTGTGCTGGACAAATAAAGAGGGCACAGCAGTTCTGGAGGACTGCCTGAAAGGTTGTAGGCTGCAGTCCTTAATGCAGTGCTCTTTGTATGCTCAGAAAGGGCTTTACTCTTTCATTTCAGAACTTTTATAGGACCTTAGGGCTGGGGCCTGCATTCTTCTGCAGTAAGCTCACAAAATTAGATTCCCTTTGGACTTACAAACCTTGGCCACGTTCATATTTTATGTGAGCGACTCTGCACAACTGGTTCTTCTGGTGTTTATTTTTCTTGATTTGAAATAATTCTTATTTTCCTCTGAGGAAACCTTGCCTGTTAACGACTGCTAGCTGTAGCATGCCATCAACTATCCTCAGGTCTTCTCCCATGGCTCTGTCTTATCTCATCCATCACCTCTAGACATGAGGTCAGAGGTTACATGAAGTAGAGGGAAAAAAATTATGCTTGTGAAGAACTGAATTGTTTTGCTTTAAAATGTTGTCCAGAGGTTAGTTATAGAAGCCTTCTTGGCTCAAGTGGTCTTCTCTCCTGTAGGAATGGGAAGTCAAAGTTTCCCAGTGGTTAAGCTGTAGCTTTGGGCATACTGATAACAAAAACACATGCTACCATACTGACTGATGATAATTAGAAGATACTCTTTGCAGTTGTGTGACTGCATTTATCCGTGTGTTTTTTGGGGGGTGTATGTGTATCTCTCTCTCTCTGTAGTTACAAATGTCTGTGAAAGTGAGATGTGAACCAGGATCTAGATCTGTTCCTCACAGCCCCTTGCCTCTTCAAGACAACACCCAGACTCTGAATCCAAGTCCAGGAGTCACTGGAGAGGAGTTGATTCTTCCCTCACACCAAGATGGGGAGCAGCCAGGAGTGGTGTTGATATAATGGTTGATATAATGAACTGATACAAGTTCAAAGTACCATTTTCCTTTGACTATGAAATTTGCACCTGTAGCTTGTTTTTGAGCCCTCAACCTTATGTTTCAAGATATTTACCATCAGGAAAATTTCCCAGTCCTTCTAGGACATGAAGCTCTCAAAGAGAATTTTGCAACTATGCAAAAAAAAATAGTATTCTGGATACCAACCAGATACCTTTACTTGAGTAGCCATTGCCCTTAAGATGAGGAATAGTTCTCTTTGATTAGACTTACAGTGATGACCTTGGTGACTATCCTATATTATTTAGAATATATGCATGAACCTTCTAGAAATATGTGGGACTCATTGTCAAATTTTTGATAAGATTTACCATCCATTACCTTATAGAAAAAGACACTTATGACTCCTGATGGGATAAGAGAATTCCTGCCATGATCTGATATTTAATCTGTCTTTGAAGATGAGTCTTGCATTCCCACTTCTGATTTTTCCTTTATTGTTCTTTTCCCCATGACATGTAGTAATTGTTTTTCTTATTAATTTTTTTATCATGCAGGTAGACAAAAAGCGCAGCTCTGCTAAGCTGCTGTTGTAGAAGGTAGACACTTACCTAAATTTGATATTACCTGTTTTCACCTAAATGTTGGAATGCAACCTAAATCAAACTAAACATTGACATCTAATATCAACATCAATTTTCTACCTCCCATAGTCTGGTAAGATGTAGAGATGCTTTAATTTGACATGTCATACTGCTTTCTCCAATGTCTTGGTGCTCAATTTATGAGAATCCAGTTGTAAAGTGTTACAAGGGAAACATCCTGTCAATATCTAGGTGCAAAGCAGCAAACACTTTGAAGATAACCATGCACACTCAGCAATTGGTGGTCAACTTCTGGTTCCACTGAAATTTCTGATGTCCATTAAAGTCGGATTTGAAACAAATAGCCTTGTAAGTTTTTAAAGGAATTGAAGATTTTCTCAAGCTGAAATGCAGGTTAACAGAACAGAGACTGATAGTATTTATACAAGCCAAGTAAGAGGAATTTTTTATTTTTTTTTTTTTTCCCCTTTAATTTTTTTCTAATGATCCAGACAGGTTTTATCTTCCTTTGAACTGACAGAGTGGTCTTGAGAAGGTGAAGAAGACCTATCAGGTTACCCATAGATAAGCAAATGCAGAAACATCTTTAAAATAAAGAAATTACTTCCGTATATGAGGTGAAATTTAAAATATATTGTTTTATTGACCCAAATTACCGCTTCAATTATCTCTTTTTTAATGCTCCTTCTTAAAAGAGAAGTTTGAGAAAACTCTACTGTTGTAAATCTTATGACTGTATGAGCACAGTGCTAGAGCATTGCCATGGTCCTTTGACACGTTATCATCCTAGTAAATGATCCAAGTGTTGAAATTCAGTGTGGAGTGATGGCTTTTGTAAAGCTTTGCCATGTGTTTCAGCTCTTCTGGAAAGTACAGCATTATCTGATGGTATGTCTCTTGGAGAGGAATGGAAGGAGTCAAGGAAAAAGAGAATATGGGCTTTGTACAAGTAATGATATTTAAACTAAAGCTATAAATGAGGAAAAGCTTCCTTGTAAGCGTGTACAATTAAGACCCATACTGTTTCTAAATCCTTTTTTTTTTTTAGAATTTTATGATAAAAAGCATTACCATTGGTTTTGGACTTATATAATAACTCTAGCCACGGAGAAAGTCACAACTAGTTACTTGTGAAACAAATTATACCCCTCTGCAAACTTCACTGTATAATTTGCACTGGATTTGTTTGTGAGTATGCACATGCTAGTTCAAGTACTCCATTCTCCCATACAATTCCCATACAAGTGGCTATCACTTTAGTGAAACGGTTGTGGCTCATTGTATCTCCTGAAGTCAGAAATAATTTGTCATAATGGAGTTCAAATTTGCAGTCAGTGCCTATAATAAACAAAACATGGCTATCAGAATTTAAAGGGATTGGATTACAGTAACAAACAGTACTTTTGAATGTGATTAAATAACATAGATATCTCCCCATTTGTCACTTGTGGTTCATTTTGTTTACCAAATACAGTTTAACCAGTTACTGGTTAAACTGGTACATACCATGGATTGATTCCCTACCAAGAGCACATTCCTTTGACATGTACCCTTGACATTTTCACTTACTTTCTGTGTGTTTGCATGCATGTTTTTATATGTATTCTCCTAGCTGCAACCTATAGATACTATTCAGCACAGCCATAGTTGCAACTGGACATGTCATAATTTCTGCTTACATTTGCACTGCTATCAGCCTCACCCAGCTGAAAAATGCACTGTGTGCCTCCAAATGATAATGTTTGGAAATCTGACCGAGGCTCTCTGCAGGCACTCAAAGCTAATGCTAAAAACTTGCAGAGTTATCTGTACATATCAGATGAAAACAACTTAGTTTTCCCCTAGCTGATTATTTTGTGTGCTGGTGGTGAGTTCTAAGAAGATCTAGGCAGCTGCCTTCTGTTGATTATATATTGGTATCCCACCTCAACTGAATCTAAATGGGGAAATCTCACCTGGAGTGAAGTAGTGTCTATTAAAAAAAACACAATCAAGGTTTTACACCAAAGAAAATATTTCTCATGGTGGGTAGTTTTCTGCCTCATTCCATAGGAGTTTCCACTGGGATGATGGTGTCCTCTTCCAGATGTTGGTACAGGGTTGGCTCTGGTGCTCTGGGGTTCCCAGCTAACCTGGGGAATAAACCTGCATAGGTGAAAATACCTTATCTAACCCTTACACAGCTGGACCCCTCACAAATTATTCTGGGCAAGGACAGTGAAGTTGTTATGAGTTTGATCCTGCACCAGGGTCCGTAGGTTGCAGGGAAAAAACTTGGCCTGGGGACTAGTCTGAGCCTTCAAAGCCTCAAATGCATCCTTCAGCTTTGCTTTCTTCCTACCTTATTCCTCACTGCATGTCTTAGATCCACATCTCTGGGATCCCAACTTCTCTGTCTTTGCATAGTTTTCTGAGCCTCAGAAAAGCCTGTGCAGGGTGTCAAAACTGCTGCTACAGACTTTCTTTCATGGAGACTTGGCTTGCTTGAAGGGTTGGATGGGATGGATGCTATGGCTCTTAAGAAGGAGTATTAAACAGCTGAAAATTAAAGGCATGAGTGCTTCTATATATTTTCATGTGTGTAGGAAAGAGATCAATGGTCTTGGCATCTCTTATTTGAGGAAGTATTGCAGTGTCATGGACTTCACTAATGCTCAGTAGTGCCTTCAGATTGCCCTCAAACAATAATGTCACCTGAGGATCAAGCCTTTTTCATGTTTCCACCACCAGTGCATAAAATAACTTTCCTGCGAGCATTGTAGGAAATGTGATGGATGTGTGGGAAAGTCCCGTTTTCAGAGTGTACTGAGTTTTCAGTATTCACTACTAGCAACAGCATTATGTGGTAAAGGGGGCAGAAAGAGAGAGACAAAAGGGTTTCTGAGATACCAACAGGGTTTTTGGACAGTAAATAGGGCTTTCTGGTGTTTTGCCTTTTGCCCTTGTGTAGTTTAGGTTTGCTGTCAATGTAAGTGCTGACATTACTCCAGGAGGGCTTGTTTCCAGTTGTGCCTGTGCTGATGGATGAGATTGAAACAGGTCAGCTCAGCTTTATCATGTCCTTCAACAGCGTCTGTAATGAGGCAGGGAGGAACATGCTGAGAATTCAAGGAGCAGAGGTTTTTCCTCTCTGCTTTTTGATGTGAGGTTGGAAATATCAGAGGAAAATAAGAACTTTATAAAAACTGAAAGCACTTTTAAGGCAGTTACACCACATCTTATTGCTACTTCTATCTTATGCTACAGATCTGCAGTAGGCACTTATGACATTAAAAATTAAACTCATAGGAGCAAATGTGGAGGGGAGCATTTGTAACATGCTTCATTTTCTTTGAAAGCAAATAGTAAGCAGGCAAAACTATGACTGACAGGATTAAAGACATGCTGGTAGCAGTGCCTGAGTTGAACTTCCTGGAGAATATGGTACATAACATGAAACTCTAGTCATCCCAGGTCATCTCCTCTTTAGGACCACTTCTCCCTTTCTTACAGTACTTGGGACAGACAGCCAATCCTGCTGCAGTTTTTTAGGAATGGACTGACAGTGTGTTTTCTCTCTTTTTGTTGTAGGACCTGTGACTTTCTACCAGTTTCTCTCACACAATTGGAACTAGCACCTGGCTGTTAGTTATGGGTGAGAAAGCAAGCTAACACACATGGAAAAAGGAGAATGCTGTGAAGACATTCCAGATGCTATGGCCTTATTTCCTTTCTTTCCCCCCCAATTTCTGGTTTTGGGGAACAGTCACCTCCAGAAATCTCCTACCAAGGGACTCAGAACAGCAACAGCAGGAATAGTCTCCAGGATTTCCTCCAGTTGTGCTTGCTGGTGCCCCCTTTTACCCAGAGATCAGTGCTGCACATAAGGTCTGTGCCCATAGGTAGCGGTATGAATTATGCCTAGAAATAAGTACTGCAGCATGGAGGAAACCTTTGTGTGGAGCAGCCCTCCATTTGGGCAACACTGGTTGCCAAGTAAGTGTCATTGTGATTTGTTACTCATTACGTTGGCTGCCCGTGAAATATGAAGTTGTATTGAATGTCTCAGTTGTAATCTCCAGGATCCTGAAAAGACTTGGCAGAGTTAGATGAAGCAGTGTCTCTCTCATGGGAATGATGTACTAGAACAGCTGCTTTCCCCAGAAAGAATGAAGATGTCACTTTTGAGCCTGAGGGTGAAAGTGAATTGAAGAGGGGGGTCCTTTGTAGCTTTTGAGATGTTCTTGATATTAGGTGGGATGGTTGGAAGTGCTAGGTCCTTGTGGTCTGCAGAACAGATCCCCTGCTCACAGACTCATCTCACCAAGGGAAGAGGAAGGAGCCTGATGAATACAGAAGTGAAAGGAAGTGTGGCACAGAGAATTCATTAAAATAGAGAGATTTAAAATGTTTATGAAGGATGGGTACCTACAGTTTGTTACTTCTCTGTATTTTTTTTCCCTACAAAAACATCTGTTTTTTCAGAAGTGCTGAAAGGTCTGGATCACTATAATGACATCAAACATTAAAAGTTGAACATCAGGCACACTCTTTGGAAAAGCTCAATCTTACTCTAATTCTATAGCTCAGCCAGTGTCAAATATGCTTTTGGAAGCCGTTTGTCCCCTTGTAGGTAACAAACTACTCTGGTACTTTTTTGTTAATAGATAGATGCAGGGAAGAAACCCTCATGTTTGGACTCAGGATTCAGCTTTCATTCATTTTGTATCTGTCTTGTATTTATCTTTCATCTGTTGACAGAAAAATATTTGCTTGTTGCTATGTGAAGGATTATTACACAGAAATTTGACTTCTGAGAAGGTTTGCTGGCCATCTGTGGTCAATCTAGACATCTGGTTGTGCTCCAAGAAGATCAAGTGGAAAGCCAGGTCTCCTGTTCTGCATTTAATTATTGCTAAGAAGTTACAATGGGTGCATTGTGCTGCAACCTTTGCAAGTGTCACTGGCGATTAGACTGTTGCAATACTATTTCAGTAACACAATACGAGGCTACATCTAAGATTTATCTGTAAAATACCAATGCAGAATTTGGCAGCTTGGTTTTGGTTTTGTTTCCAGGACACATTCCTCAAGGAACTCATGATGTAAATACTTGCTGTTCATTCTTCAAGTTGCTGGATGGAGTTTTCCTCTAGACAACCTGGTACTTGTCTCTTGGCCAGGCATCGCTCCTTTTTGTCCTGAAGTGCCATGGCAGAGGTAGAAAATATTAAAAAACTTATCTGGAAGTACGAAAGAGGTTAAACCAAGAGTATTTTGCCCTGAGGATAGCAGCCTTGGTCCTCGTACTGAACTCTGGATTTGAAAGACAAATTTATTGAACCCAAATATATTCAAAGGCCTGTCTATTTCTTAGCCTTTCAAGAGGATAGAGAGGTTTGCCAGTGGGGCACCCTCAATAAAATTGGTGGATGTTTAAATAATCTCCAGTCTAGGGAGGGTCAACATGGCCTTTGTATATCCACACAAACCTGATAGCACTTTTGAAAGCGGCATAAAGTCACATGAATAAAAGGTGTTTCACTGGTCATTTAATTTTTCCAGAGACTTTCAAAAGACTTTTTTTTACCAAAATCTTTTAAGGAGCATAACATGAGGCAGAAGATTCTTAAATGAATAAATAATCAATGAACAGTAAGAAATGGAATGTATGAATAAATCACCAATTCTTGGAGCAGGTGGATTAAATGGTGATCTGTGGTGGGACCTTTTATGTTCAGTGAGGAGAAACATAAAAAAATTTGCTGATGAAACTGAATTACTGAAAGCAGAAAAGATGAGGGACATCTGTAAAGAACTGTAGAAGGACCTATTGGATATCTTACAAGGTAGATGAAAATAGGGAGGTAATGGTCTTAAATTATCCTGCTAAATAATCCTGCAATTAAGTATCCTGCAGTTTCTGAGCTAACCAATACAGCTCAGGATTAAGATTGTGGGTACCCAACAGATCCAAGAAGATACCAGCTCAAGGCTGAGGAAGCATATAAAATAGTATGGTGTTACGGGAGAAAAAATAGAATGCATCATTTTGCTATTCACTTAAGTCCACAAATCTGTCAGTTGTTTTAGTTGGAAATTAATTGTTTTGGAAGTGAAAAGAGACAGAAGAGATCAATAAGGGTGCAAAGCATCTTCCTAATGAGTTGTCACTAACGATGTCAGGGACACCCTATGAGGTCAGTCGAGTTCATCTGCCCTGGTGTGCTGAGTCTTTCCCAGGCTCAGCTGAAGCTGTGGTTGGGGATAATTTCTGTCTATTTGTTTTAGAGTTGTCCCAGAGAGCTGCTGTGAAAGGCACTAATTTTTAGTGGATGGGAGGAAAAGTCTGTAAAAATAAACAGAAGTAATTTTGTTGAAAGTATCCACTCCACTACATAGTGGCAGAATCAACCCTTCTGTAAACACATTCAGTTACTTTTCTTTTCAAAATCTTTTCCTTAAAAGCTAGTTTTCCACACCACTTCTCAGCCACAATCTCACTATTGTAAACAAGGAACATGTAAAACATAAGCGTACTCACTTCCATACAAACCAGCAAGCTGCAGTTGCAGAAGTGGAGTTTTATCTCTGCTCATAGCAGAAAAAGAGAAAAGTTCAGTACAGTCAGCCATGTCTGGTGGACAGAAGAGACAGAGGATGAAGAGCTATTTTCAAGATAAAATGCCATCAGTTATGCTGCCTAGATCGAAGGTCCCAGATGCAGAGGGAATGCATTTCCCACTTATTTTCTTTTTTTTTTTTCAGCTCACAGCCTCCCACTTGTTTTTTAAATTAATTTTTGGCAGTAACATAACTCCTGGAATCCTGCCACTTACTGCTTTAAAAATTGCCCTTGAAAAGAGGGAGGCAGGGAGAAAGCAAGGGGTAGAGGGAGTTTGAAAACCTAATGGAGCAGATTGCAAGGATACATAACTAACATTTTTTTCTGCAAGATAATACATGATTTATTTTTCTGACGAGCCCGTTTTTGTGTTAGGCCCTGTGGGAGAGAAGATAACTGTTTAGTAGAGATTACTGTGTATTTCAAAGTACCAACAGGACAGCCAGGCAGAATTAAACATATTGGTATTTTATGAGGATTTTTGTAAAGGAGACTGTCTGTGTAACATGATCATTCCTTGAATCTTTAAAGCATGAAATGTTTATAGTTAAAAAGATGCAACCATGGAAACATAGCCATATTGAAGTAGGGTAAAGATTCTTCTTATTTTGGGTTTAATGGTTTCACATTGCTGAAGAAACGGCATAACATCCTCATCCTGCTCCAGCAAGATGCGTTGTCAGGTCTATGTTTGTCCCTGACAGTGATTTGGGCTGGGTCTCAACATATTTTCACTATTGTACCGTTTCAGTTTGCCTTCAGTCAGCTGGGATTAGAAGAGCTTCTCTGCCTGCTTCCTCTGTGTCCCATGGACCCACTGCTGCCCACATCTGGTGCCCAGCAGTGCCCTATGCAAGCTGGGTGACCATCTTGCAGCAAGACTGGGACTGATGCAGGCTCTTGTGGCACTAGCTCCTGGAGAATTCAGAGTAAAACATTAAGGAAGGCTCTCTCCATGCTTGTGGATCACTTGAAATTTTGAAAAGGATAGATCAGTTCAAGTGTGGAAGAGATATTTCTGGTCTTTCTGCACCCTTTCTGCTTCAGTGGAGCGACCTGGGAAAGGAGGATGTGTGTTGGCACCTTACTTATAAAAGCCAGAAGTATACATGCCAGCTGCTGGGGTATAGTGATGGTGGTGAGCTATGAAGTTAACATTTATGAAAGGATATAGGTGTGTCATTGTCAGTCACTGCACTGTGCTTACCTGGAGTCAGAGTCCCTGTACTTCCTCATATTCTGTTTTACATTGCAGGGCTTTGCCAGCTTCTGGTCAGGCTCTGGGCAGCAGCCTGCACTGTCATGCTGCTCTTCATATAGCTCCTCAGCTTCCTAAAAACAATTCCTTCCTCTCCTAAAAACAATTAACACTGATGTGAGCTTCCTCTTTATTATTTCCTGCTGTATTTCGTTCATTCAGCTTTTCCTTAATTGGTTTAAACTGGAGGGGAAATGCAAAATTTACCCATGTATAGCACTGAGTAGTTAGATAAGCACCTCTTGGTCCATATTTGTGATTGAAGAGCAAAAGAAAAAAAAAAAGAGGGGAAAAAATTATTATTGTTTAAGGATAGAGATGTTTTTCATCTAAATATATTGCATCACTGACATCATGATATTCTCAAGTAGTATATCTATAAATGGATACTGACAGTTGATTTATTCTTGCATGTTGAGCTGTTTTTGAAGTGACATGTGTGTAAAAGAAAATGTGAAAGATATTATGGCATAATATAAAAGGAATTGTTTTAATAATTGACCACATGGTTTTAAAATTTAATCATCTCCCTGAAATTTTAAAAAACAATAACATCATGCTGTTGCACAAGGCCAACTTAAATGATGCTGATGAGACACACAAGTAAATCTTATTGTCTGCATTGTCCTACAGAAGGGGGAAGGAGACTATATATGTGTTATCACACAGTGCAGCCTCTGCTCAAAGCAGTCCTCAACACATTCATCTGCTTCAATGCACTGCCTATCTCAAAGAACTAAAGGGTGCATTTTAAGGCAATGGTTTAAATGTGCTTTTAAACAGCACAGCACTGCAGGCTGTGAAGCAGCACAATCATCCCTTAGAGGTCAGTCAATGGACAGGTATGGACCATGCATAACCAGCAAAAATAAGTCATAGCTCACTTTTTTTGTGTTGTAGCTGCTAATGCTACTGAAAATGTAGCAGTTAGAGCTGATAATGGTGAATGAGGACTAGTTTTTTTGTCCATCGGAGTCTGTAAATTCATGTTACCTGCCTGGACTGTCGCATGATGGCAAGCTTCCAGCAGCTGCAAGTAGTGTAACATACGAAGATAAGACCTGCATAGTGGAAGTGATGATGTACGGGCCAATGACTATGTCTTGTGAGGTTTTCCTTGGACAAGGTGTCGAGGAGTGGCTGGACTGCATTAATTGACTTCCTGGAATGCATTTGCTGGTCTAGCTTTTCCCCAAAAGGAACCATTTGGTGACCTCTGGGACTGCTCTTGCCATGGTGAATCAATGGGTGGGAGGTCTCCTGGCCCTACCTAAAGCACTAATGTAAGAGACACCACAATGTTCACCTTAATGGGAGTTGAGCACATGGTCCCCAGGGCAGAGAGGTCCCTGCATCACAGCAATACCTGCACCACCCTGTTCCCCATCACATCCTAGCATTCACATGTTGAAGAGCCCATCCCTGCAGCTTTGTGGATAACTGAATTGCCCCTGGTAAAAAATAATGACATTGGTTTCACAGCTGCCTGTTTCTATATGTGTGCAGTCTCCTTCTTATCTCTGAGGCATTTTTTAAATTCCCAGCACTGTGCCCTGTTCTCTTGCTCTCCCAAGCATCTCACATAACTCTGTGTCTCCCTGCCATGCAGTGCTGAGGAACTAGTTACTGTATTTCTGAGAGAAAGTCTGGAACAACCTTAATATTCTGTCTGAAAAGCAGCTGCTGGTCTCAGCAACTGTCCTAAGGAATGCTTTATAGTTGACCTGCATCCTAATGTGTCTAATATTACTGAGGACAGGATAACTCAGATCTGTGTGTCTGTATAATACTGTATTGTGAGAGACTTCCACCTTTTCTCCTGCTGCAGAGAGAAAATGCATATTGCTGGAGAAGGCAAGCCTTTCAATTAAGTTTACCAAGTGTGTGTTTCATTTTTAGGATCATACCAGATGTGCTTCTGAAAACTGAATATTTAAGAGTTTGGGGTTTTTTTATAGAGCTCTATTAAGGGATTAAAAATATTGGCATCATTATAACAAGCAAGGAAACATTTATTAGTCTGTTGAAAAGCATTGCAAGCCCAGATGAATCCACTCTTGCTTTGCCCCAGACACTGCATTCCTGTAACTCAGGGAGTTGGAAGAGCCACCGTGACAGCTGGCGTGAAAGGGTGAAATGACAGGCTGGTGTTTCACCCTTAAAAAAAAAAAAAAGTAGACAAGCACATATTGGGAATTATGTCTTTTAGGAATTCTAACAACTCAGGTGGGACAGGGACCAGGTACCTTGGAGTTTCCTGCTAGCCCTTTGGTTTGGGATGGCTCTAGTGAGGTAAACAAAGACACATTGAGTCATAACAGTTAAAATCCAAGCCTAAACTTTAAAAATTGAGCAAGATGTCTAGAAAACAGTTTTCTATTTTTCTATTATTTTTAACATTGTATTGGTCAAAATTACTTTATTAATTAACACTTGCTTTTTAGAATTGCTCTTTATAATGACAATCTCTCATAAAGAAGAAAAGGTTGTAAAGGCAAAATAACTGACTTAAGTGATAGCCTATCATAACATTATGCTTTTAAAAATCTGCTTTGTGTTGTATTTTTCTGGGACAAGGCAGTGCAGGAGTTTGTAAGAGAAAATCTTATGTTCTATATGGTAGAGAAAAAAACCTCAAAAAAGCCTCTATACAGTGAAACTGGAATGTAAAGACTGTTAAACTGGATTGTATCTATCATTCATCTAGTCTAGAATCCCACATCTGAGAGCTGTCAGTGCCAGATGCTTCAGACAAAAGTGCAAGAAACTTTCAGACATGAGATTGTCTTGATTCCTGATAGTTACAGTTTTGCTAAAGCTCTGAAGAGTATGTTTTAATACGTCTTGCAAAATTCTTGTCCTTGATGTTTTCAAGGTTTATACAAGCATCAAGCTTTTACTGGTGACCTAGGGTCTGCTTATGGGGAAAAAATCCCAAGGTTCAATTCCATCTTGCATGAAACATTTTTTTTGTACCGTTCTGATCATTGTGTTGCATATAAACCTTCTTGTGAGGGAAGATAAAGAACAGAAGCTCTTTACATAATTTCTTCCTATAAGCCAGTGCTCTATGTGCATTCTATACTGCCCTGCTTTCTGTCACAGCTATGAGATGAAAACTCTGAACTTTAAAACTAGAGGAGAAAGAAAATATGCAGGAGGGCAAAATTGCTCATATTTTTACTGGGTTGAATTCTTTGAAGTAGACAAATATTAAAGTATTGTTCTAGAATAAAACTTAAATCTGTAAAATGAATTACAAAAATGTGAGTCTTTGCTCAGTAGCAGTTTATAAAATTATGAACATTTGGCTTGGAATTTTTTTTCCATTTGAGAATCTGACAATGCAGTAAACACCTTGTTGATCAAAATTTGATAGCAATAACTTTTTGTTTCAGCTTTGCTTTTTGCTTCATCTGTAAAAACTGCAAGAGGATTTGATTTTGGAGGAGAGAAGAGTTGCTGTAGACCAGAATGTTTGATATTTTGTTAAAAGGGGTGTTAATATTGTGTTTTCCACATTTTTTCAGAATAAAAAAAGTTTAGGGAAGGAGGCAATATCAGTGCACATACTTTTTATGTGCTTGGAGGTTGCTTAACATGTCTCAGCCAAACAGCTTAGAGAATGGCAAAGAGTGAAGAGACAACGAGATTTGTGCAAAAGTTTTCACGTAGCAGAAGTGTTCTTGATTCCTCTATTTCTTTATAATCTTGCAGATTATTTCTAGAGCATCCAGATGCTTAAAATAAGTTGTATAAGGAATTGTCACTGCCACATACTGTTAAATTATAAGGCTTACAATTCCTGTGGTTTGAAAATGTGTTTTTGTTGTTTCAGGGGAGGAAGGGAGGATGGAGATTTTTATTTTTGGCAGGATGCCTTTACAGTGAACAGAAGACCAGAGCAACTATGAAAAGTAACAAAACAAAAGCAGTCAACAAGATAGAATTGAATAAATGAAAACTTGGATACTTCCCTTTTTTAAAATCTGACTTTTTTCTTGAAATCATGTGAAATATAGTAAACTTTTCTCTAGTTTTTCAAGCAGCTCAGTAAAGATCAAGGTGTTTAGACAGATCTGCGTACTTTTAGGAAGTAAAAATATTAACGTTTTGTTGTTAACACTTTGTTAAATATTAAGGTTAATTTGAATGGCACATACTCCCAAGGGCACTGGCTACATCCTGGACTAGGTAGTGAAACCATCAGATGACTGTAATTGGTTTTCTCCATGTTGTTCATACTTGTATGAAGTAAAATTCCACACATTTTTATTGCCTTTATTTCAGCTTAGGCTGTACTTGACCACAGACAGCTTGGCTTTCTTGCAAGTATGGATATTATGAGGGAGACAAACCATATTTGTTGTCCAGATTCTACTGACCCATGCAATATTCAGTAATGCTGTTGTGAGTATATAACAAATGGAAATCAAGAAAGAGTCCTGATTTCAATGTTAAAAGCCCATGCCAGTCCCACTAAGAAAATAGGTAAAAAATGTACTACTTCATACCTCTTCCCTCAAGCTGTTGTTGTATTAAACCAGTTTTAGCTGCTGGGAGCTTTCATATTAAAAAATGGAAATTTACCATATTAAAAAATGGTAAGTAATAGTTTCATGGGGGTACTAAGAATATTTTAAATTAAGTGAATAGTTAAGTTCATTTTTACACACTGTGGAAAGGATATATAAACTGTTTTGACATGTCCAGATGCTTGTTTTAGAATTACTGTCTTTCCAGACATTGCTCAATCCACCTGACATTGGAGAAGTTAGGATTTTTCACTAGTTCCTGACATAGTGTGTTTTCATCCTGAATTAAGAAACTCTTAACTTTATTAATGTTGAGTCATTCATGCTAAAAATATGGTTTTTTTCCACAGTCCAATCTATTCCAGTAGACATTACTCAAAGGAGAATGTGCAACCTGATACAAATGGAAGAGGTTGGGAGTGGGGCCATTAAGAAATCTCTCCCTCAGTGATTTTTAACCACTCTGCCTTGAGGAGAGCCTTACTGTTTCAGACATTTACAGTTCTGCTATTGTTAAGAAGCAATTTTCCATGCTGGTTTATGGGACTTCATTAGAGGTTATTAGAGAGTAAAGATTGTATTCCTGCTCTCCTTCAAAACTGCACATTTGTGCTCTTTTAACAGATTGTATTTAAAGTGATTTAGGTCAGATCCATTTAAAGCAATTTTTGATTTCCAGGAAGTCAGATCTTGTCTTTCTATGGAAAAGCTTTCCTTAGTTGTGCTACAGTGTCACGGAGAAGCTGAGGCTGTCCCTGTGTCAGCAGAGGGAGTTGGACAAGACCATCATCATAGATGATCTAATGTTGGCACAGGAGGACAATTGCCTACTGACAAGAGGCTTCTTCCAGCTGACAAAAGAAGGTCTCATCTGCCTCTTCATTACCACAAGGTTCACAGCTAACATCACCAGAATATTGCACACATTGGTTTATTGACTAATCCTAATTTATGAACTCTTTGCTGGTGACTGTGTGTCATCACGACTATCCCCTGTTGTTCCTTGTTTAAAGCTTTCTGCTCAAGATTGGTCTGCCTGTATCATATGACACCACAATGTCAATGTTGCGGTCCTAATTTTCACTACAGTTAAATCAGGTTGAGGTAATCCCTGGATTTCATTTTAGCTCCAAACATGAAACTCTACTCTGCTTTATATTTAAACTCATTTGGGTCCAGTATACCCATTTCTTAATGAAGGGAGATGTAAAAATGCATGATGTTTATTAAAAAAAAACATTACTTCATCAACAAAAGGTGCTGACCTCCGAGGTGAGCCAGTGGGACTGCTGATTTGAATGACCCTTCTGCTGTAAAATCCTAACACTTGGATGGATTTTACATCCCTTTTGATGGTTAGAGAGAGCACTCTATGAATGTATTGATATTGAAATTAGTTGGATAGAAATATTCTAACCAAGTTTTGAGTACTAGAAAGCAGGCATTCTTTTTTGCAGCATCCTCTTCACTTAAAGGATCCTTCCTGTAATCGAGTGTGCTGATTGTCAGGTAAACACAGTTTTATCATACACACCAATTACATATTCATTAGCTACCCCCACTTCCTTCACCTTATTTGACATACTTGCACCCTTTTGGAAGGTCCTTATATGATTCTTTGGGGTCTGTCCTCAATGTTCAGTGTTCTGTTTAGGTGCCTGTTCCTCAACCCCTGCGTCTGAGTTAAGCTCAATATCATTGTTTTGCATAACTTCTGCCTTGTCAGCTTTGCAGAGCTGAGCTGGCACCCTGCTTGTGTTTTGCATGACTTCTGAGTTACATCCTTTATCTATTTCTTCAAGGCTGTGCTGTTCCACTGTCCTTGATAAGAGTAAAATATTGTTCTGTTCTACTATCCTTATCAACTGAATAAAATGCTGTTCTGTTCTAGTCCTCTTATCAGTATGGGCATGTAGGAAGAGATACAGGATTTCCCTTAAACAACTATATCACTGTAGAAATTATTTATCTTTCATTCAGTGTGAGGCTTTTGGCTTATTCAGATGTAGGTCTTCATGAAGTCATTTTCTTTATTTCTTCTTTTTGTCCCCAGAGCGAAGAGACTTTAAGTCACAAGTGGTGAAATAAATGTATCCAACTTTCTTACTCTACTCTCCCTGGAAAAAAATGTTGCAAGGGTATTTCACCTTTTCATGGCTTGACTTCCCCTCTAATTTTGTTTTGCTGAGGTTTTTATGTTTTGGGTTTTTTTAAACAGGAAATCAAAATTACTGTGCTTTTCTAGACCTATCTGCTCTGCTTAGCTTGGATTTGCTGTGTCTGCTATGAGCCAAACCATCTTCTGTGCTGCCAGAGGAATGAGGCCTGTGTGCTCCACACCAGGGCAAGGATAAGTATAGAACCAACAACAGCAGCAGCAAAAAATCAGAGAAACCTCACATGATATACTTCTGGAGATCACCATTCCTTTGTGGTGTGAGGGGATGTTATGTGGCTTTTTACAGGACATTTGCACAGTAAACCTGTGGCCACTCCTCACCTTCTTTAATACGTGTAAGTCTGCATGGGGCACCCTGTCCTGGGCTGAGGTGTGACCCTCAAGCTTGGGAGCTCAGGGGGACCACTGCATAGCAGAAGAAAAAGGGATGCTTGAAGCAGAGCCTGATGTGAATGGCAAAACAATTCCAAATGTGTGTGGGGTGCTTGCTGTTGTTCCAATTTCTTTTTTGTTGCAACTTCTTTACAACTTTTCCACAGTCAGCATTGCAGCTGCCAGCAGTTTTTTATGTGAAATGCTTCTGATTATGTCAATGTCAGCAAATACAGTGTCTGCAGCCTGTCTGTAGTGTTTCCAAAACTGTGTTAGCTTGGACAGAGGACTAATGGGTCAAAAATGCTTCCTGAAGTTGCGATGGTAGGGAAAGCTACAGATGGTATATTACAAGATGCTGAAATGAACCATTCACTGAGTGGGGGTGAAAGAAGGGTCTGTGAAAGATGATGCTGTCAAGGAGGGTTCATGTTAAATAGCCACCATGATTTTTTGCAGAGCTGAAAATCTCCCCTGCATTTTGCTCCCATGGTGTTTTTTGAATAGGCAGCTAGATGTGCCAGTGTCTGCTTAGACTTGGGAACAGAGAAGGCAGCAAAGGATGCACTGGTCCTTTACCAGAGGGATTAGGATCTAAATCCTTGCTCTACCAGAGATATTTCTTCATCGGTGATGTCTCATCAGATCCTGAGAATGAATAAGAGTACAGGTGGGAACAAATATTAACTTGCACAGTTACATTAGTTGCTGTTTAGCCATGGTTCAGGTTTCAAGTACAAAAAAGCCAGCTGTAATCCACCCACCTGGGTGTCTCAGGCCAGCACAACCAGACAGACTGCAAGGGACAGAGATGGCTAATGTAGGAGGGAAACAGGGCATTCAAGAGGAGCAGACATCGGTAAGCAAGGAGAAGGGAATGATCACAAGACGAGGGGTGGTGATGGTGCAGGAAGGGACAGGAGGTGTGGGTTAGCCACTCTGGGAGAGGGGGTGCAGGCTTGCAAGTGTGGGGTGGCAGAGCACAGAGCATGTGGATTCATAAGGGAGACCTGAGCTATTCTGAAGCCAGACCCTGAGTTCCGCATCCTTTATGATGCTACACCATATTATACAGTGATGTTCAATCCCTGTGTGGCATTTAATTTATGGATCTCAAAGCAAGCTCTTGAACAAGGTACTGATGTCCAATTATCTGAAAAGGCTGAAGAGAGGCAAAACAGCTCACCTTCAGAGCAGAGCTAAGGCTCAGCCTCCAACCACCCATTTCCTGAGCCGTATCTAGGCACAGCTCTGTGGCCCCAGGAACAGCCCTCAGAGCTTTAAGCATTTGATTCTTGAAATTGTTTCCTGTTCTTCCACTCCTCTGTAGCTTTTGCTTTTGGACAGAACTGGAGGCAGAGTGTTGGGCTAATCCAGTACATAAGTAGGAGCTCTGTCCTTGGGTCTTTGTATTCTGAGTGATTTAACTGCAGTCACAGAGGAGACATACGCACAGCTGCCATCAGCTTAAAAAGGTCTGCTGCTTGCTATGTGTATTTCCTGAAGTCCTGTCCTGGTCCACTCCATGAGGCTGAGGGGTGCCAGGCACAAGGAATCTCACTGAGCAAGTCCACCAGTGACACTGGGACAGTATCACTGTCAACTCAGTGCAATCTCCATCTCTAGATAGATATCTCTGGAAGTCATTTGCCATGAAATAACTGTTTCCATCTGTTAAGGAAACTTAACAGTCTGACCATGCAGGAGGCACTCTGGCAGTCACAGTCCCACCACCACAGACTGTCACTGCTGAGACTGCAGCCCCTCCAGAGCAGGCAGCTCCAGTGACACAACGGGAGCCCCACATGACTCCCTGCACACCCCACTGTCCCGCAATCAGACCAGGCTTCCTGACGTGTTTGAGCCCAGGTTTCCCATGGCAAAGTCTCAGATGTCTCATCCCATAAAGCAGTAACACAGTGCAGTAACACAGAAACAGCTCACACTGGTGCCTCCAAGGACAGCCCACAGAAGAGGAGCCCCTGGGCCTTTATATTCTCACAGTCCAAGCATGGAAAGTCTCAGCTCTTCCTCCTGAGTTTCAGCTCCTGCTGTGTCTCTGAGTGTCTGGTCACCTGATGGGTACCACAGGTCCCTGAGCCCTTTATTATACAAGGAAACATCACCAGTTCACAATTTTTTCCTCAGGCTCGATCTGCACCACTCAAGCTGCAGCAAAGTGTGCTGCAGCTGCACACTGAGATATCTGCACTATATGTATTCCTCTACACCATCAAGGAACACCAAGCTTTGAAGCAAAACATGGCATCCTCCATCCTGTTAACTCATGGGCAGGGCTTTCAGACATACACCTCTAGTCCACCCACTACAGCTAGTTCAACATATTATGTGTGTACACTTTTCTTCTATCACCTATCTAGTTGTGTTTATTTTTGCCTGATGATGTGCTCCTGTGTGTCTCAGGTGTGCTGGAAACTGCAAACAATGTGAAAAAGAATGAGATTCAATGAAGAGTTGTCCTCTTACACATAAGCACTCTTTTTTTCTCCTCCAGTTCTCATATGACTTCAAAAAAGCCACTCCAGTAGTGGTATTTTCCATTCTCTTTACCTTTTATGATTAATTCCTGGAGATTCAAAGGGACAAAGTGATGATTGTCAGCATAGGTCAGCATTGGACAAGTAAGACTCACAGAAAGACTATATATTTTTATTAATGGATAATAAAAATTCTAATCTACCTTCCAATTGTTTGTCTTGTTTCTAGAACATGATCCTGTCCTGAAGGACCTTGTACCACAAATGTACGAAAAGGTGGTGTCCTTCGCTTACAAATGAAAACCTGAGACACAGCAAGAGTCACCAGTAAGAAAGTGATCTTACCTCATTGTCCTGAGGTCCTGTGTCAGCAGGTCCAAGGAAGGGCAGCCCTATCTTCCCATGCCAGCTGTTGCCTGTCCTCTCCTGGGACAAGACCCTCTGGGTTTGTGGGCTATGGTTATCTATTGGCTACACTGCTTGTGAGAAGGGAAACTCTGTGACTGCACTGAATTACAGCTCCTCAAAGAGAGACAGGAGTCCTAGGGCCATGCCCAAATACCACCCTGATGGCTTGACATCCTCCTACACCTCCCTGCTCATGAGATTTGTGGTCTGGAATTCTATACAGATTACTCTCTTCTAGTCATCCCACTTTTCCCCTTCTTGTGCTGTCTGCTCCCACCCAACCAAAATTAATCTCCCTAGTAGCAGGAACCTGAATCACTGTGAGGGTAGTTAAGACACAGAGCTGCCCTTGATAGAGTAAACCCCTCAGAAACATGTGTAAGTAGAAGACAGCTACATGGCAGATGTTTATATATATGCACACATACACATATACACACACTCTCCTTTCTAAAGTCTTGACACGTGGAGAGCAGCAACACATGCAGCACACTTTGTATTGTACATCAACTTCAAACATAGCCCAAATCAACCGTGGAAATGGCAGCAATTATGGTAAGTTGAAACCAAACAAACTACAGCAACCTAATAGTTTCAATGGCAAGAAAAAAAGTCCCTCATCACCCAGCTGCAGGGGCTGATAGGAAGACAAGCCTCAAGGCAGCTTATGGTTGGTTTCCTGGCTGTCAGCAGCTATCAACTTGGATACTTGATATAATGAATAATCAGTGTTTGAACTGATGGAAGTGACCTTAAAATGTACTAGGGAGGGGGAAGTTTACCCAGTATGCTCTGGGCAGTAGAAATTGTGGTTGGAATACATTTACATGTATTTAAATGTTTGTACTGTGGGGTACAAGTCAAAGACATTGAAAATAAAATTACTCACTCAATGGTCAAAATATGGAGATATATGGAACCAGGGAAAGGGCTCTGTAGAAGACAACAGCAATTTAAGTACATGTACCTGGCAAGTTCTTTTGAGGCCTGCCTTTCTTTACCGATGGCAAAACAAGCCAGGGAGAAGCATGGGGAAAGGTCTTCAATGGGCAACTGAAAAATGGTATTGAAGTTGTCAGCTTAGTAGTGTTTTAACAACACAGGGAGCAAGGCTCTCAAGAAAGAGACCTGCCTGACATGGTGATGGCAGGAAGGAGCTGGCCACCTCTAGCTACCTCCACATTTGTGCTACTTAGTGCTTCAGCAGGGAAGATGGGCATCTTTCAGTGACCATTCTTGAGACCTCCCATGGGGTTAGACCTGTGGGCAGAAAGTGGGAAGAGCCCCAGAGTCTGAAAGGGGGGAATTGGCTGGCTTTCCAGGCTCCCACTACATCTATTGGAGGCATCCAGATTTGAAAAACTTGACAGAAATGTGCTTAGGTTTTTGCCAAGATTTATGTGAAATTGTATTCCTGAGTTGCTTTGTCCTTTTTAGCTGGGCTGGTCATTTGCAAAAGTTGGGCTTTAGGGAAAAACAGTTAAACCTACAGTGGAGATGTTATAGCTGGACAGTTAGCATGCAAGAGAAGCTTTCTAGAATTGCAGATGCATGAAGGGGCAAAAGCAGGGGTTTTGTCATGGATCTCTGCTTTCATCTCCAGCACTGCAGTCCTTTAACTGAAAAAGGACCTCTTTCAAAATTTGGAACGTGGACAGATTTTTTCTAAGAGACTGCCACTCACTTAACCCCTCTTCTGGCTCTTTAATTTGGGTTAAATTTAAAGGAAATAGCTTGAGGTTTGGAAACAAATATCTCTAGGGAGCAGGTCACTAGTATGGTATGGAATGAAGCCAATAGCTGTAGAGATCATCTAATTTGAATCAAAGTAGGTAAAGAAAAGATAGGAAAACCAAACCTTTTCTATATGCATTGCTAGTGCTCTGCTTTTGAACTGCATTGTGTCTCACAGTGCAATGTGCAATGACATATAAGAGGTCTAAGGCTAGCAGATAAATACAGCCAAGTTTTTAGGCTTTGTGTACAGCTGCCTAGTGAGAGCCCTGCTACCTGCTTTGCATCTCTGTGATTTGGGGTGTTTTTGCTTCTCAGGCAAAAAAGGGTTCATGTTCCTCAGATTTACCATGGGGCTGACAAGTTGGTAAGCCTTTACTGAAGTACCATTGAACAGCTGGTGCAGTAAGGTTTGCACTTCTGCTTACCCAAATGTAGTTTCTTCGTGTGCCTGGCAAGACCACCACTGTACAGAGACAAAAAAGGCTGGTGGGGATGGTGAAGTTAACCATGGTTTGTACCAGTACTGAGAGATACTCTGTTCTACAGAGACATAAGGTTACAGCCTTTCTTTTTCCCTTTCTGCTCTCTCTCAACCATCATAAAAGTGTTTCCTATTCTTACCTAGTGGTAGCATTAGAGTCTGTGATGTGGGGCAGGAAGGCTGAGAAATCAAAGTCCTCTTTAAATCCCCAAACCACAGTAGGAGCACCAGTGGAAAGCCACACTGCTCTTCTAGTCCACTTCCTTCCTGACCAATCTTGGTTGGGGTTAAATATACAGGCATGATTTTGCATTACTCAGACACAGCTCCCTTTTAAGCAGGAGTGTCTTCACATTTCCAGCAGTGGTAGTGATTGATTTGATGAGGACCACAGACCCTTGGCAAAGGGGCTGCACCTGCACTTGCCAAACCTTCTGTTGTATTATGCTGAAGTGAGGTTTTTATACTGTAGTCATGAAGGGACTGATTTACAGAGAGGCTCTGGAATGACCAATTTGCAGAGCAGGTCTGCCTGGTAATTTTAAAGGACTAAAATAATTTTGAAACAGGAAATTAGGAATATGTACAACTGAAATTCCTCTCTGCTCCCTTGAGTTTCCTTAATGGCTCTGTTTTACCTCTGTATGACCACTCTTGGCTTTCTCTGTGTAACACAAATGGTGTTATTCTGTCAGAAAGAAGATGGCATGTTACCCCAGACAACCACAAATCAACAAGAAAACAGAATCCTGTATTTTTTTTTATTTTATTTTTTCACTTAAGCACATCTGCTCAAATATGGCAATTCTCTGGTGTAAGGAAATCCAGTCATTCTGTATCTGGCAGGTAAAAGTCATAAAGAATAGAAGTACCCAGACAATTCACAGCCCCTGTTTCTGTAAGGAATAAACAATGCAGAATGATACTGCAGCAGATGTATGTGCAGAATGATGTTTGCAGTAGTCACGTGGAAAGAAAGCAGCATCTCTCTTTTTGTCCCAGCCTCCTTATTCAGAGAAACAAGGCTTCGAATTCATTTGCAGGAAGATGAGCCAGAGGAGGCAGGGAATGATGCTGGGGAAGCTGAGTACTCGTTATCTTAATGATGCACCAAGCCTGGAACATTTAAAAAATAGATGTAATCTCTGGAAAAACCACAGAACAGACAAAAATATATGTGCTTATCTTCCAGTCTGGTCAAAAGAGACAAGTCATTCTAAGCACTCCTTCAAAAGTATTCTTTTTCTCTGTAAAATAGAATACTGCAATTCTGCTGAAAAGTGCCCATGAAAACCAAGTTCTACCAGAATGCTATTTTTGTGAAAGAAAGCCTGTTGCTTACTTAACTGAAATCTCATGTTTTCACAGAATTTGTGGGCTTGGCAGGTCTTTCATGAAGTAAATATTTACATTTCTTACCACAAAGTGTCAACACTGCTTTGGGCCTGACTCTTACCTGGAATATAGTTCATTTTTATTATCTCGATCAATTTCAAAAAGTAAGAAATGACCACAATTTCAAATTAAATTTGGTAATAAAAATTAATTAATGGACATAGATGTCCAGGCAGCTCACACTGAGCTTGAAGTGTCTTCAACACTGAGTTACTTAATACGCTCGTAAGTCTGTCATTAAGTCCCTAAGTGTATGTATCACATCTAAATGTTTCTTTCAATTCCAAAGCACAGGATAAGGCACTATTTTTAGAGTCCAGATTTATCAATGCAGACTTTATTGGACCATCAGTCAGGTGAAGCAACCAACAGTAAAAGAAAAGTGTCTGGCAAACACTTCTGTGGATAAGCATGTGGTAACTGTGATTTGTGGTGACAGGGTTTATATTAGATGTAAAGAGATGGAAGCCACAAATATGCCTAGATCGCCTACAGGTTTCCTGAATTTAAACAGGAATAACTATTATCCTCAAATTCCTATCAGTTGCAAATCACCTGGGCTTTGCTTCTTAATGCCTTTGATACTCATAATTCTCCTAGTAAAAACATTTAGGCAGCCAGTAAGAAGGCAGAAACGATAACGTGATTTAGGTGACTGGTTGCCCACATAAATAACAAAAAGAGCAAATTAAATTAACATTTTCCAAATAGCTCGAAGCATGAATGTAATTCTGCCAAAGTATTTGGTATGTACTTGCAAATAATATATTTGGGGAAAGGCACATCTGTTTTCTAACTAATTTGCTGAGGATAAATAGCATAAGCAACAAGTTTATAATGTAATTTAGGGGCTTAATGATGCAGATAAGCATCTAGTGGGAGATTTATGCCTTTGTACTTTTAAAAAATTCAAAAGGATGTCCAATGTACCACTTCAGGTTGCTAAATACTTTTCAGATCTGGTCTTAGTTTCAAAATAACTACGCATTTGCAACAAAGGCCTTGGCCTGGGTGAGTGTGTAACAATGCACTTTTTGCCAGTCCATGCAGGTGTGGGCTGCAATGTGACGCACATTCTCTGGCAGATAGGTTCATATCCCTGCAGTTACAGCAAGACCACACTGAATAATTAATAATGGCTTGTCAGAAAAATATAAATCAATTCCTCCACAACAGCACTGGGGTTGTGAATTGAAGGGGGAACAGTAACCCTTTACATTTTGCAACCTTACATACAAAACACTTGAAATTTCTATAGCAGGGCTATACGTCAGGGGGGAAAACAGGAAAATATTTTGTATTCTGTTTATATTAAAAAGGAAAAAATTAAAAAAAAAAGAGGGATTTCTGTGTTTGCAGAAGAAAAATTAGGAGAGAAATCATTCCATATTATAGACATGCTAAAAAATTGAAGGAGTGCAAGATTGTCATTAGAAGAGTAAATTATTTCCTTCAGTAGATGGAGCCTGATCTTGTCGTGGAAAGAAAGGAATCTTTCTTACAGCAAATTAATTCCAGGCCTTACTGTAGATGTTAGTGCTAAAAACTTTTCACAAACAGAAATATCTCAAGAACACAATTTCTTCAGAAAATCCTACATAATTCTAAACTGGAGTTGGCTGCACACAGAAACAGTTGTTTGGTGGTGCAGATGCTGATTATTTCAGCATTGCTTCAGCTAATCTTTGACATATAGTTAAGGTAACCTGAACCATGCCATTTAAAATCAAAATAACTATCTATGTAGACTTTTATATCTCTGCTGACAAAGCCATCATAAAGAAACAAACCAACAAAAGAAAGATCCAAACATTTGTTTTCCTTAACAGTTAACCCTTTAATGGAAGTTTCTTTCAGAAAAGCTCGTCTGTAAGAGAGAGTTCACATAAGAGCACACATAGTTTTCTAGCCCTGTGGGCTTTTTGCTGAGGATTTTTTTTTGCCTGGTTTTTCTTTATTTATTTTGTTTGTTTGCTTTTGGTTTTTTTTTTTTTTGTTTGGTTTGTTTTGGTTTTGGGGATTTTGTTTTGGCTTTTTGTGGTTTTTGTTTATTTGTTTCCTTTTGTTTTGTCTCTAATTTTTATGGTACTAAAAAAATTTAATTTTTTAATTAAAGAAATCTTTCTCCTGCAACGAAAATATATATTTTCCCTAGCCAGCTTCTCTGGAAAACTTGTTGTTTCCCTGATCAAGTCCATTAACATCCTCTGTGATTCTGACTGAGCCACCACTTCCTCCCACTCGGTGCCAGTGTTGTCAAGTGTGATCAATAAGGCTTGGGCTGTAGGCTGGAGGTGCCTTTGCAGCACATAAACATCTGGAAGTCATTCCCAGCTGGAGTGGACCGTGAACACACTAGGCAGGCAGGATCCTATAACGTCTCTCCTGTCTCAGCCTTAGCTGCCTCCAATGGCCAGATAATGAGAGCACTACCGCGAGTGAAAGTGTTTATGTGTTTATGTGACCACAGGTATGAGCTTTTTCTGCTGCTGATTTCTTACACACTCGCAGACAGTGAGCAGGGACATCGTGGGGACAGGGCAGACCCTGAGCAGTGTGATAGGGTTTCAGCATCTGAAACCAGCACCCTTACCTTCGAGGCGGATGTTGTAAGATGCCATTCACTTGCTATGCTCTGAGAAAGTGGTGGCTCCTGCAAACATGTCTCATTGGGTGTCACTGTCAGAAAGGTCAGAGAGAGCTACCACTGGAAAGCCTTCATAAGTTTTCATTATTTCCTTTAGGCCCTGGGCCACCGTCTCTCCCCAAGGAAGCTATAGGAAGGTACACCAAGGAAGGTATAGGAAAGGATGCTGAGTGCCCGAAAGAGATGGATTCATTACATGAAACCACTGCACACAAAAAGGCAAATAGGGACTTGAAAATGAGGAGGGAGAGACATGAAGTCCCTATGACACTAAGTATGGTATAGTCATGAGCAAGAACATAACAAAGAAAGAGGTCAAGCTTAGCTTGGACTACTGTCCTAATTTAGCCAGCACGACTGAGCAAGGACAAGGATACAGAGAGAGTGGCAACAAGGACTGTACCCTCATAGCATTTTGAAATTGCTGCAAGGATAACATTGCATTTGAAACAGTCTGGTTCTCTGCTGCAGCTTTTTGTCTGGTAAAGATAAACCCTTAAAACTGAGCAGCTTTCTCAAAATATTATCACAAACCAATTTTGCAGCTTGTTTCCTCTCATATGTTCTGCCTAATGTGCACAACTACAGCTGAGCCAAAAACTGGTAAGGCAGAAACAAAGGCATAGTTTGTTGCATGATGCCTAGCAACTATTAAAGCTTTTGTGGACATGGGTGATGAGCTACCTGTGTTTGAAGCAGACTTAAGGGCATGTTAATGCTGAACCTCCAGGCAAAAAGAGCTTGTTTAACTAAGATATTACTTCTAATACATTGAATAAGCGGAGATTTAGCTGTGAAATACTATTGGCTGAGGATCTGGTTTACAGAATTACGTGTTTTTGTTTTCATAATCCTTCTTTCAAGTTTAACAGCAACCACAAAATGGCATTATGGAATTAAAATTACGTTTTATTTTTCAGGCCTAATTAAAAAAAAAAAAAATTCTGTCTGTTTGAGTGGGTATAGATTATATTTTACGGAAAATGCATTAGGCTTAAGGAAGTGTTGCAAATTCTTCATCCTCATGCTGAAATTCTGTCTTCATATCTAGTGTTATCTGAACCTTTTTTCCAACCGATTTCACATGGAGATGAAAGCCATCATCAAAAGACAGGTTTTCAGATTTTTCAGTGAAGCAGTGTGTCTACAGACGTTAGAGCTGAGGTGAGGGAGGATGGGCCTATCTCTATGGTGACACAACGGGTGTTATTGCACTGCACTGCGCTCTCTGTAACATACTGAGGTAGCAGTCGTAGGCTAAGCTAACCCCTAAGGAAGGGCAAACATTTTAGGCATCTGAGCAAGTGGCTAAACCTTCTGTGTTTCTCTGCATTTTGTTGGGCTAGCCTCAGCAGCTAGTTCTTCACCAGCATTTCCAACATGCTGGGTAAGTTGTGTATGGTGCATGTATGACAAAAGTCCATGATATGAACAACGCAAGCAAGAGGAGCAAACCCTTAGAACATATGTGAGCTTGAAGATGAGTAGCTGGTTTTAACTTTGTCTTTTTTATTTTTTGAGAATCTGGAAGAAGAGTGCTTTTCTCCCTGTTCATGTTTGTGAATGTGTGAAGATGCTATAGTTGCCATGGCAAGGAGGAGCATCTGAGCTACAGAAGGATCACAAAACAAGGCTGTGCTATGTCACACAGTTCAGTTAACCTGGGCATTATTATCTAGTCACTTTTTAAAGCAGCTGAAACTTCTCACTGGGAATTTTATTACCTATGGTAATGTAAACTCTATGCAAATAATTTATATATTAGAATCTATTAAAAAAAAAAAAGGCTGTATCTTTTAAGACTTGCTCCAATTCTCCCAAGTGTGTTGTCATTGCTATAGCAAAACTTTCCTGACCTCATGAAGAAGAGAAGGAGGAAACAGGTCTGCTCAGTGGATAAGTGACCCAAATGCTTCATATTCATCAAGCACATAGTGCTCCATGACAACCATTAGAATTGCAATTCAGAACAGTTTTTGCAGATGGGATTTTCTCTGGCTTACAACGCAGTTTCTGTGTTGAATACTGCTAGCATCCCTGCCCCACCCTGTTAGCTGGCTGTCCCTACTCCTTTCAACACTAGTCTGCTTGCTTAAGCAGTTTCAATTTTGCCAGCATTTTGCTTGTGGCAGCCTATATTTTCTTGCAAAAGTTCAAACTTTTGCTAATGGTGCTGGAGCCTGTCCTGTGTTGCAGTGATTGGAAATTTCCAGGCCGTGGATAGACCTTTACAGCCCCCAAACAGCTGCAGCTCATAACTGAACTGTATTTGCTGCTGGTCTGGCTTGTTGCTGGCAAGGAGGAGGATATTAAAATCCAATAAAGATACTATCAAATTAGGAAATACTGCACAGTGTGCTTTTGTTTCTTTTAAGGATGAAGAAACCAGATGAGAGAAGACTTAAGTTCCCTCTGTGCATATATGCAGTGCAGAAAGAAATTAGATTTAACTGACCCCTTGATGATAGTACTTGATATCTGACTATATTTAATCACATATAGAAAAGACAGTTGCACTTTTCAACAGCTGCTGTTGCCCTGAGCTTCTAGGGGCTAGTGAAAACATTAGGTCTGGAAAGAAATTTAGTCCCTCTCTCTCTCCCCCTGCCCAAAATCTGCATTTTTCATGACTTTTGGAGTTCCAGGGGGATAATAAAACAAAACAAAACACGTTCTTTACTGTGTTCCAAACTTTACTGCTGTTTCAATTATGTCATGGCAGTATAGGTGGAAGCAGATGGCCAGGAAACAAAGTGGGCCCTGCAGGTGTCAGAGCATACATCACCAGCTCTGAGATCCCACATCAGTGGGACTATCTTTGCCCAGCCGTGGAGGAAAGGCCTCACTCACTTCCCAGGTTAGACTGAATAGCAGCATGTTTTACTCTTTTTCAAAGTTTCAGGCCAGTTTCAGAAAGACGACTGACCACTGACTGGATAGCTGGCAAAGCTTTTAGCAGTCTCAGTACACAGAGAGCAGTTGGGATGATTAATGGACTGAACTCTCTCCAGCTCTAAAGGAGATTGTTTATGAACAGGTTCTCATCCTGGTGTCAGAGTGCTCTGATCCACCCAGATCAGTGCTAAAACCCAGGTAGGATGTTAGGGATGTGGTACACGTAAAGTCTGCCTTTCCAACCTAAACATGTTGAGGGATGATTTCTGATTTTGACTTAAGCTTCTTTTATATTCCTGGTAATTCTCTAAATGTGTCCACTTCTGAGTGTGACTGACTGATACAGAAATAGAAAAGAAAGTTTATAAGTTTACCAGGAGGTGTTTGATACTGCCATCAGTATTTTAATTAAAATTTTAATTAAATAATTGCTAATTCTCATGATCCTGTTTCAGCAATAAGCTTTAATATGCATTACATAAAAACTTAGGCTACCATTTAAAAATGATTAAAATTTAAAACCAGACTTCTGAAGGGGAAAGAAGTAGAATATTCTGTCATCTACTGCTACACTTTACAGATATGCAAAGACATTAATTTTAAATGTCCAGATTGGAAGGTGTTGCATGACTGTCTTGGTTTGAAAGACAGGTGTCATCTAAAGAAAGCAGGAGGCTCCTTTGGAATGGAGAACATTACCCCCTTGCTCTCCAAACTATTATAACTTTGAAATGAGGCCTTTTCAGCCGAGGTTTGGGAGCAGGAGTACCAGTTCTTTACTGGTGTGTGTGTGTGTGTGTGTGTGTGAGCAGGCAGACACACAGTGGCGGTGCCGACACAGCAAACGGGAGCAGAGCCCAGCGCAGCTCTTCCCGCTCTTGGGGCGCTTTCCCCGTCGGGGCGGTTCCGCTCGCAGCCGGCAGGGGGCGCTGGTGGCTCCCGGCGG
>NC_031799.1:37179463-37283328 GCF_001522545.3 Parus major | reverse complement strand
GGCGGGCTGGGCGGCAGGGATGGAGAAGGGAGCTCCTGTAGGAACCCCAAGGGGCAGCCGATCCTGGTGCCACTCTGTATGGCAAAAGGAGCTCTAGCTTTTTGCTAGAGGGGTGGGATCTTGGAGCAGCAGCTGCAATATCTGCCCACGGCAGAAGAAGCAGCACCGGGCTGGGCTCCAGCGACAGCAGCAAATTCCCACCCCAAGTACCAGCTTGACCATCCTCTTCAAAAGCCGAGACAGCAAGGGATCTAGGCCCCAGCCCCCTTTATCCCAACCCAATTCTTACAATATCTCTACCCCTCTGAGAGAAACCCTCGTATAGGAGAAATACAGCCAGGTGCCCTCGTCCCCTGAGCTTGAAATCCTTTTCTCTCTCCTGTGTAGCGGTTGTTCTGGTTTCTTAGCAACAAAATGGGAGAAAAATTTCCTAAGAGAAAGGGAACAAAAAGGGAACGCCCTAACCTCCAACAATGACATGGACCAATATTAGTGAAAATAGCCTTTTTGAAAAGGTAATTGAAAGTATTAGGTAATTTAAAATCCAGCTTTAGAAGGAGAAGCAATTTGCGCAAGCCCTAAACCGCAAATGCAGGGAGAAAGATGTCTGGTTTCCCTTGTTAGATGCGTGTGTCATCCATGTTAATGTTAACACCAATTGTGCATGGGGAGTATGTCTTTTAATTTTAAGTTTCAAAATGCACAAAAGGAAGGAAGCAGCTCAAATTACTTTCCCACCATAACACTGAGAAGGCCCAATGGTTGGTGGAATGGGGCAGCCAGTGTCTCAGCCATAGGGCTTCTAGGTAAATCTATGGAGCATTTAGTTGTCACTGGAACTCACAAACTTGCTGTATTGCAAGCATTAAATCATCATTCAATTTGTTAAGCCAGTTATATGCTCTTTTTAAAATGATCACTGGGAATATTGTCTACAAACATGGGTTTATTCGTAAACACATCACTTATTCTGATTACTACTGGGAGTTCTTATTGTGTAAAGGCATAGGCACAAGCAGCTTTGCTTCTTTTGAAAATATACTTTCTGGTTTAAATTGTGCTCATAAGTTTGCATGTATAATAGATGCAGTTGCACAATTCACACCCATGTGTGATACTGATATACAGCAAAATAACTTGACTTGAAACATATGGTCAAGAAACCTCCCAGTGATATTCCCATGCAAATATTTTTATGCATTCCTACATGTGTACTCAAGTACATGCTGGCATTTTGTACAGGCTGTGTAATTACTTCTGTAATTAGGTTTATATATAAACCACAAATCAAACTTTATTCTTTCACAAAAGCACTTTAAATTTTACTTTTATAATTATGATATCTTCATAATTATAGATAAAGTCCAGGGGCATTAGTAAAAAAGAAAGAATATTTAATGATCTTAAAACAAACTGGCAAAATAATATTGGTTCAAGAAATATCTTTTGACAACCATGCATGATTCAGTTCTGGTGCTGATTATCACAGGAAGTTCCTGAGGCCAAGAACATGCCAAGACCATTTAAAAAGACTGGATATTAATGCAAATAAAAACCACCCCTAATGGTCATTGTTGGTTATTGTCAAAATATTAAAAGAATGTTTGATCTCTTGTTGCCCAGCTTAAATCAATCTCTTTTGTAAGAGCAAAAGGTGGGGCCCTATGTTTGGAAGATGCAGTCTGAAGATGAAGTGTTTGGTTGCTTTCCACACCACCTGCTAGGAAAACATATTTATTCTTCTGTGCTTTCCCAGGCCACCCCATAACATTGATTTTCCTGCTTCTTTTCCTTCGATCACAGAAATTCCACTCCTTAGGAAAAGAGAATCAATGATGGATATTTCTTCAGTTTTATCAAATGCTCCAACACCATGCATTACAGAGTAAAAGTTCGTTTTGGTAATGCATGGGAAGTTCACTAAGCTCTATTTATACAAGCTCTACAAAAAGCAGTTGTGAAAGTCAAGTTCATGGTAAGGTTTAGAGTTGAGCAAGAAGGTTTATTTTTTTGTTTTGTTTGTTCTGGTTTTCTACAGGTATTTAAAAAAGTCTGCAGTGTTTTGAATAAAATATTATAGAAAGGAACACCTCATATTTAGATTCAAATATTGGTTGCAGTCTGAAATTTCGGGAGGGAAGAGAAAACATTTGTAAAGCATTGTTTTAGATCCCAAGCCTAGATATCTGACCATATGTTGATTAGTTTCCACCTAGGGGTGGTGGGGAGGAATGGGTGCTGTGAGCAGTCCAATGTCCAGGGCCTGGCTATAGACCTGTGAGCTTTGGGATGCTGCAGGCTGGTGGTGAATCATCCCGTGCTTCTTTCTGCCTTCACTGCATGCCAGCATAAATAAAACACCCTCACATCTGGTTTGCAGGAGAAAAGAGAGGCTGCCCTTGCCTCACTGTAACTGTCCTTGTGGCCCTGTTTCTAGAGAACCCTAGTAAAGCATTAGAACTGTGTTTGCTTCCCTTGCTTGAGCATAGGGGCTGCTTGTTTTGTGGTTTAGTCAACTCATAATTCATCCAATTTATGCATAAACCATATGAAATTATACAAATCTCCTACGTAATTGTACTAGACAAACCATTTTGATGGGAACTTGATGGCAAATGGAAGTACTGTACAAAATAAAGACAGCTATTTGGTGAGTGATATTTTTTTTTTTGATGAATGACTAAATTCCTTGAGTAATGCTTTCACTGAAAAATGTGCAGCAAGATTTACATTATTAATGATTGATCTTTTCTTCCATGCTAATGTTCATTTTCCATGTTTTTCCTGTTCATTTTCCATTTTTTTCCTGTCCTCTTCATCACAAAAATTTTCCTATGAGCAAGAATATGATGGATGTGCTCTAACTGGGAATACACAAAAGCCAAAAAGGTAACCACATTCAGCAGAATTTGATATAAGAAAAGCTTACTGTAAGTTCAAAGAATTCAGTTAAGGTCTAATTGCCATTCCTAAAACTTACTTTATTTTTGTCACCTGTTCTTTCATGTTGTTACTAGCCATTTAAGATCCAGAATATCAGTCTCTGGTGAACAGAAATTCCTGGCATTAGTAGCTCTGTCTTTATTGGAATTCTTAAATTTATACATTCACAAATGAGATGTAGTCTTGGTTTCAGAAATGGACTGTTTCACTAGTATTTGCATGTCTGAATCAGAACACAGAGGAACAAAAAGTTGAGCATAAATGTTACAGTTTCCACCTTCAGCTTTTTTCCTGGAAGTCATCGATTATTGTCTTCTCATAGTATTCATGTGATGATCTAAATACAACCTAAGTAGATATGAGCTCATGGGAACATATTGCACACTGAGAGCTGTGTGATCTCAACTTAACTGTAAGCACAGTGTAAGCACAGCATAGGCAAAAAGTGGAAGTGCCACTGTCTGAGATGGCATCTCCCTGACATTTCTTGTTTACAAGAAGCAAGCGTCTCTGATCTGATGTTTCATAAGAGTACAATGCTGGAGAACTGACTCTTTCTGCAGCTGAGTGCCTTGGATGCTTACAGAAAGCTTCAAAAAGCACCAGAATTGATTCAACTTTTGTACAGAAGACTTCAGCCTCAGACCTAAAAAGATTACATGGTGGAGGACATAGTGCTGCCTACATCCACATGAGCTGAGCTATATTAAGTTGCTTTTGAGGAATTTTATTGCTGTTGCTTCCCATCTCAGGTATCAGCATGTGGCCTTGAGGACCTCCTTTCTCACTGCTTTGAGAAGGGTTGCAAAGCTGTGCTATGATCGCTAGAAAAGACATAGTGCCATTATAGAACAAGACATGACAGTAATATATGAGGCTGTGAAAGCCTGTCATTTGCAAGGCTGTAATATGCACTAATGCAGTGAAAGAGAGAGCAGCTTAGATTCTATGGTGGTAATGTGCACTTACCATATTTCTCTGGTCTGGAAAGAGACCACAACACTTTATTTTGACAAGGGATAATAGGCATCTTTGAGAGTGACTATGAAAGAATATTTAGCTTGAGATGTCAAGCAGTCCAACATGCAACAGCAAGCTGCTAACATCTCCTGAGGTGCCATGTTCTCTTGTGTGAAAATTAGATCTCTGATCTTGCAGCAATCTTTGCAAGAGTTTCAGAAGAACACTGTTTCAGAAGAACAACACCACCTAAGGCAGAATATAATCTGTTTATTTAAAACAAAATTAGGAACCAGCAATGTATTATTCACAGTCTTCAGTGTATCCTGAGAATCTTGTGTGTTTCTCTAACTTCTATAAATACAGATTCAGCTTGCCACACACAGAGAACTTCATCTGAATCTTGTCAAATGAGTACATTATTTACATTTCATCTCATCTTAAAATGTGGCTTTCTCTTTTGAGCTTGTAAGTGCAGTAGCAATGCTGCACCAACATTAGCATGTGTTGCAACATTGTGGACCACATTCTTTCCTGACTACAGCAGTGTCAAATGAGAAAGCTTTTCTTCTTATCGAGTGGAATTTGGACCCTCCTCAAAACAAAAACCAGGATCCATCCTCTTATATTAAAAAAATCAGGATGCCAACCTGCACTAATTAATCAAGTTTTCTCAGTTCTCTTCTCTTGCTCTTTCCCCTTTTCTGCCTGAGTAACCTAAAACCATGCATGTAATTATCTAACAGATATTTCAATAATACAAAAATTATTTTACTAATCCCTCCCCCCTTTTATGACAAGAATCTTGTCCTGAGTCTATGGCTCCACTCAGTGTGTGGAGCATATATATTATATAATATTTTTAGCTAGGCTCAGTGGCTTTTTTTTTTTTGTTCACAGATACACAAAATGAAGAAGTCTGTTTGTTTCTGTCTCTATTTTTTTTTCCAAGTGTAAACTAAACAACTGCTTTTACATCTCTTGCTGGTTAGCAGCCAATGTAAATGCTTATGCTAGGAGAACAAGCCCATTTCCTGCCGTTAAGGCTTTTTTGTTTATCCTAGAGCTACTCACTGCCACTGCCTGCCCCTGACAGACTATTAACCCCTGTTTCTAGCAGGAATACCAGATGTGGGTTTCTTAAGCAAATTACTGGTTATTTCACCACATGTCGTTCTTGCATTTAAGTGTTTCCAGCCTCTCAGAACATTCCACAGAAACAACATCACATTTTCCTTCAACCTGTTAATTAGCATAATTATTTATCAGCCTGAAACCACAGCTAGAGTTTGTTAAGCAGCAGACAGATATGCACTGGATAGTGGCCCAAGAGACTAGAAAGAGTGATGAGAGGAGGGAGGCTGTGGGAAGGCATGCTGTTTGCATTTGTCTCCATCACCTCCTCTGAAGACCTCTCCAGCTGATACGACACATCCCTCTTTCATGCTGCAGGCAGAGGAGGTTTCAGGGTTATTTGTCAGCCAAGTTCTACCCAGCTGTAACAGGGAGAACTGGCTCCAGATGATCACCCCAAAAAGAGATGATATGAGAAGTATGCACCCTTTGCTATCTCTGGCAAAGTCCAATCCTCCCCTTGGCTTGATATGTTCCTTGTGTGTTTATTTAATCTCCCTCACTGAAAGGAATGATAAAATTGCAATATTTGTAAAACTTTTAGGTTGTAGTTTCTTCAGTCAGCATGTGAGATAACCAAGAGAGTCTTTGTCCAGCCTTGTGCAAGCAACATTCATCCTTAGGTCAAAAAAATACCTTGCAGAATAGTATATTGGAAAAAGCAGATCCCAACTACTCATTAGATCCAAGGAGAGGGAAGAAACAATTGGTTGATGCATTTAAAATGTTCAGGTAACCCTTTATGCAAAGGGTCTGGATCTGGGCAAAGTAAGCCTCTCTTGCCCCAGGCCCCGTATGAGTCCAGTGCTAGAAGTGTTTCTGTAGGTCCCTGTATGGGGGGGATTGCACTCAACTCCTGAAGAGTTAGGCATGGTAATTTTCTACATGAATGTGTCTAGGTTGCTTTTATAGCTCCAGCAAGTCCTGTACCTCTGCCAGCAGCTGTACTGTGGTTTATGCATACCAGGTAATTGACAGGATTTAACATAAAAATTATTAATGGTGGTATGAAATAGTTATGGATAAGTTTCTAAGTGGCTACATTTGGCTATGAGCTGCAGTAGATTCTATTTTTTTTTTTTTTTTCAGTCAGACTTCAGAAAAATATTACTTGGCAAATGAACTAGAATGTTCTGTGACCACAGTTCAAATATGCTGGTTTTCCGAAAAATGTTCAGGACATCCAATTATATTCCCAAGCCTTCCAGTTCATTTGCAAGACTAGAGGTATAGTAGAAAATATCCAAGAACTAGATTGCTCTCTTCATATCCTTCCATAATGTGATCTGTAAACTCAATTCACCTGGGCTGTCAGCAGAATTTCTCTCAGTGTTTGACAGCTTTTTTTTTCCTTAGTGACCTCTTCCTAGCTATTTCATTATATCTTGTATTTTATCTTGTATCTTTGAATGTGCATGAAAAAGAATTGAAGGGTTTTTTCCCATAGAAAAAAAACCCTACAGCTCTGATATTATTATTTGTCATGGGTACAAAGCTGTCTAGGCTTATGTTTTAATATACTTAAATAAAACAATGAAACATTAATAATGTTTGTTATTCAAGATTAGTTTAGTGGATGCTGCAATATTTCAGCAAAGAGGGACAAATTCACTTTGATTTTCTTTCTCTTAGTTTTCTCTGCATCGACAAGAGATTCAAAATCTTTTACAAAATTGAAATCCTATTCCAGATTTCTCTAAAACCTTTCACAACCAGTAGAAAAATACCTACTGTGATTTTAAGTCCTCCCACTCAGATGCCATTTTTTTTGAGTGGATGGAGGGTTTTTGTGGACTTTAGAAAGTGGAAAGCCAAAGCAATTTAGACTAGAAACTCAGTAAGGCTAGCCCTAAATATCCCTCAACTCCTTTTGTTCCACAGAGATGTTTGACTAGTAAGTAGGGTTGAAAAGTTTGAAGAAGGCATTATTTACTGCATTATTTAATACAGTACAAATTACCACTCCTATTAGTTTTTTAAAGGTCCTAAAATGTAGTTCATAACATTTAACTCTTGTTTCTCTCTAAGAAACAAGACAGGTGGCCTGCCCAACCTTGAGCTTACTGGGGGAGCTGTCTTCAATGTTCAATGTCCTTTTTTGGGGGCTGTTCCTTGACCCTTACTTTTGAGTAAGCGCAGTATTGTTTTGCATAACTTCTGCTTTGTCAGCCTTGCAGAGCTGAGCTGGCACCCTGCTTGTGTTTTGCATGACTTCTGTTTCCCTGAGTTACATCCTTTATCTATTTCTCCAAGGCTGTGCTGTTCTGTTCTGCTGTTCTTGATAAGAGTAATATATTGTTCTGTTCTACTATCCTTATCAAGTGAGTAAAATGTTGTTCTATTTCACTTTCTATTGTCCTTATCACCTCAAAGCTATTTAAATTTTGGGGTTTTTGTGTGTGCTCTTAATTTATTATAGGCCCCAGTCTCTGCTGGAATGAAAAGGACAGCATTGCTGCAGCAACTGTAATGAAGGACAGTGGATGAACACTCAGGTTTGGTGCTGGTGCAGGCATTCAAGCCCTGTGCCCTAGCCACTCTGCCAGCTCTGGCACCCTCCCCATCCATTCATTTGTTGTATGTGTCAGGGGCTCTGCTTCATGGCCAATTATGAAGCCAAATGCTTTCCAGGTGGTTTTGCAGCTGAAGTAAAAGTTTTGCTCTTGAGAAACCTGAACTGATGCTTGGTTAAAGACAAAACTGGTATTAATTTATATGCTAGATCTCAAGTGAGTTCTTGCTTCTTGTATTCTTTTACATGTCTTCCTGCAGCACTTTCCCAGCGGAGAGAGCAAACAGGCAAGGCTGGGTATGCTGCCTGTCCTGGTTACCTGTGTGCCAGAATCCTAATGGCACACAGGTAATTTAATGACAATCCTAATGGCCAGCCTTTTATTTGGGCACCCACAAGAGATCTGATTTTAGCATTGCACAACACCTTCAATTTATCCAGGAAAGCAGTGAATTAATTGTATGAATATTAAATTTATCACTATTTTAAAATTCAGATCTACAGAGGCTTAAAGAAATAAAGAAAAAACACAGTTCTGAACATAGTTGCATATCTGGTTGGCATGGCAGGACAGACTGATAAAGGAAGAGTAGTGGATGTTGTCTGCCTTCAGGATGTCATCTGTTTTCAGCAAGACTTTTGACACTGTCTCCTATAACATCTCACAGGAATGCTCAGGAAATGTGGGTTAGAGGAATGGACAGTGAGGTGGATCAGGAACTGGCTGAAGGGCAGAGCTCAGAGGGTTGTGATCAGCACAGCAGAATCCACCTGGAGACCAACAGCCAGTGGCATTCTCTGGGATCAATAATGGGACCATTCTTGTTCCCCCTGTTTATCAATGACCCCATGAAGGGATAGAATGTACCCCCAGCAAGTTGGCTGATGGCACTAAACCGAGGGAGTGGCTGATCCACCTGAAGGTTCTGCTGCCATTCCATGGGTCCTGGATAGGCTGGAGAGTTGGGCAGAGAGAAACTTATTGATTCAACAAGGGCAGGTGTCAGGTCCTGCACCTGGGGAGGAGCAGCCCCAAGTGCCAGCACAGGTCAGGGGTTGCTCCTACAGAGCTGCTCTGTGGAGAAGGATCTGGGACTCTTGGTGGATCACAAGTTGTCCATGAGCTGGCAGTGTTCCTGTGGCCAGGAGGGCCAAGGGTGCATTGGGAAGATCACAGCCAGAAGGTTGAAGGAGTTGCACCTCTACTTGGCCCTGGTGAGGCTGTGTCTGGCGTGCTGTGCCCAGTTCCGGGCTCCTCGGTAAAAGAGAGACAAGGAGCTACTGGAGAGGGTCCAGCAGAGGGAACCAAGGATGATCTGAGGTCTGGAGCATCTCTCTTACGAGGAGAGACTGCAGGAGCTGGGCCTGTTTGGTCTGTTTAGTCTCTTTACACTGAGAGGGGATCACATTAACACATATAAATATCTCAAAGGTGGGTGCCAATAGGATGGTGCCAGACTCTTTCAGTGGTGCCCAGAGACAGGAGGAGGATCAGTGGTTATAAACTAAAACACAAGAAGTTGCACCATTACATGAGGAAGAATTTCTTTCCATTGAGGCTGGCAGAACACTGGAACAGGATACCCTGGGAAATTGTGGAGTCTCCCTCTGTGGATACATTCAAAATCCACCTCGATGAGTTGCTGTGTAAGCTTCTCTAGGTGACCCTGCCTGAGCGGGGGGTTGAACTGCATGACCTCCAGACATTGCTTTCAACTCTAACAATTATACGATTCTACGTTTCTGTGATGTACTGCTTTTATCATCATTGGATGTATGCAAATTCTGTTCTACTCAGCAACCACCAGAGTCTGTGAGAGAGTGAAAAATTAAAAATTTCCTTCTGTGGTACTCACTCTCACACATGTGTACAAAAATAACAATATCAGTTTGGGTGCAGGGAGGTGTGATGTCAGGGTGCAAGCTCTGACTGGCAGCACTTTTCTGCTGAAAACCCTTAGGGGAAGATGTACTTTATGCCAGCAAATTGAAGCATCTGCCAGAACTATTCCTTTACTCAAAATATGTTTTTGGCACTTCTTTACAAGCACAGTAATTGTCTCTGTGTTGGACATGTTTTAGTATACTTCAACTCATGCAGGTAATGAATTCCTAAAGTAATTTTCCATGAAACTGCTTCAAATATTTTCTGTAGACATGTGGAGTTAACAGTAGTGAGTGCTCAGAGTGACACATAAGAGTTGGGCCTTCTTACATGTAATAATGTCTAGCTTTATTTTAATATATTGCAATATATTATGCTATATTTTCTTTTCTGGACAGAGACCGGGAATATAGCTCAGACACTGAGGATGCAAAACTACCCAGGCTGAGAAGCATGGCTTTGCTATGTTGTGTCATGGCTCTGTGACAAGAGATGCCTTGTAATCTACAGGCCCGTGGTGCGTGTTTAGAAGGGAAATATTATCTTTGCAGTATTTAAATTCAAAGTTGAATATTCAAAGTACTGTAAAGAGGTCTCCTTACAGCAAACATCAGGATAATTCTGATTCTCTTTATCAGAAGTGTCACAAAAATGTCTCCATTTTGTACCTCTACATAGAAAAACGGAATGACCCCAAAATGCTGCAACATTTCATGTTATCAGTCCTAGTGGTGTGACATGAAGCAGTAAGGCATTTTGGATTAATGGGAAACATTTAAAATCATATTTTTATGACCCATGTGAAAAAAAAAATTAGGTTCTCAAAGTTAATGAGTTGCACTTAAAAATTGGAAGTTTTCACACCTTTGCTCTAATTATTTTAGTGTGTAGTATTCATGAAAAAAACATATACTTAAAGAGGAACTGATGGAAAATCTCATCTGAATTTTTTGTTGGACCTCTTAACCTTCTTCACAGCACTTCAGAAGCTTTGCTTCTAGCCAAATACAAGAACAAAAGGATATAACAAGTAAGTTCACTATAGCAAATTTCAGTGACATCACTGATTTTGGGGTTGGATCAGGGCTGGTTCTAATTTTTTTTCTGAATACCTTAAGAGTCCACAGGAAATTTGACGCTATTCTACACAGAGATATAAGAACAAAATCAGTTTCCCATGCAAAAAGAAATTTAGGAGCATTAGCATCTGGAATCCTAAGGAAAGTAGAAGCTTGTTGGCCAAAGACAAGATATGAGAGATATCTGCCAGAAAAAAAGATAGCAGTAATTTTATTTTTTTTTGTGAATTCAAACACAATTCTAAGCTCATCTGGGGCTTAGAAATCTTTTAGAAAATTTGTGGTGTATCTGGGAAAACCAGAAAAAAGTCAAAACAGACTTTAGGACATGATAAAAAGGCTTTGTGGATTTAAAAGTGTGGTATCTTTGTTATTTTTTTTACAGTATAGTAATATTTCCTAGGATAAGCACACCTGCCATGCTTAATTACATTTTCTTACAAACATAAAACTGACCAAATTATGCTTCACTGGGGGAAATTCAGAGAGAAGCCTGTAAACTCAATAGAATAGCCTATAAAATCAGCTGAATTAATTCAGATTTGCCTACCAGTAATTCAGAGCAGAGATTGAGTACAGTTGGCTCCAACCTACGTAAAGTGGCAATGTGGAAGCACGGGAAACCAAAGTCTCACCAAATAAATAGAGTGACTCAGGAAAGATTGTCACTGTATTATGATTCTCTAAGCAGGTTACTCACTGTAAAATAAATTCTCTCTAGCCTTGCGTCAATACAGAAACCGTGCTTTTACTTTAATTCTTCTTGCAATGACCTCAATGTTAAAGCAGGTTTCTGAGCTAGAAACTCAGGATATTTCTTGAGGTCACTTTTTTTCTCTGTAGGACTTGTACAGCCTTTCCTTTGTGTATGTACCTTTTTTTAAAAAAAACTTTCATGTGTTTTCAGGAAGTGATATCATATGAACATGCTGGTAAAATTAGTCTGAGGCTTTTACTATATTTATATACAACAAAAGAAATCTTTGTCAGTAATTACTTGAAAAAGTATTATTGGTCCCTTGTAATTGTGTAGCCAATGATTATGGCAGAAAACCAATAATTTTATGTAGTTATAACTAAATACCAGTACAACCCTCATATTATCAATAATCAGTGTAATAAAGCTGGCTTATTGTTCTAGCATTAAAAGGTCCCAGTATATACTTGAAACTTTTGTTAGCTGGAGCTGTGTTTCAGCTTAATATCATTTCTGGTAATACTGTGATAATAAAAAAAATACTGGCTTTCATATGATGCACATATGCTGGAATGGACAGTCTCTGGTTTTCAGGCTGTCTCATTAGTAAAGCTGGCTTCTTCAAAAACCACTTGTATTTTAATAAATTTCAGTGCCTGTGTGTATTATTTTCTCCAGAGAACTTTCAAAAGATATCTGGCACATACAGTGTATCACCATTTTTTTTCCAATCTACTGCAGTAGGATTTTATTTACTGGACTGTATAAAAGAGGCCACTTTGAAACATATAAATGCCGTATAAAAGACAGATAATGTTGATTAAAGAAAGGTTTGATTGTTTGTGGAACTTCAGAATCTGAGCTTGAATTTCATGTTCATGTATTTATTTTTCTTCAATACAAGAATATTTCTGGTAGTGGGTATTACCCAATTTTTATTAACTTAGCCCTACATTGGAAGTTGTTCCAAATTCCCAGGGCAAATCTCTATTTACTTTTTGTGGGGAATGTGAGGATTTAATTTACACTTGCCATGCTTTACAATGCTCAAAGAGGACTGATGGTGAGTACGGTAGCAGAGTCCAGCTTTTCAAGAGAGACCAGTCCCTGAGCACAGCTGCCCTGCTGCTGAAGCCTTTCCCATGCCCAGAAGCTCCCAGGATGAGCACAGCTGTGTGACAGCTCTCTGGGCTTCCAAGCACAAAAGCTGCTAGGAGTTTGGCAGTCCTCACCAGCACTGCCCACAGGTTTGCAACAGAGAGGACAGGCAGCTCCTGTAAATGGACATGAGCCCATGCAGCTGTGTAGCTTGTATTTACCAAGTCTCTGTCAGATATCAAAAGAAATAACACTGTCTAATGATTTGGGCACAAGCCCACCACTCAATTCCTGCTTCATTTAAAACTTTTCTTCTACCACTGCTTTGATGTTTGGCCATGGTACTAGCTTGTGTCTGTTCTTCCACAGGTGAAGTAGGCATAATAGTGTACTTGTATCAGCTTGAGAAGGAGGCATATGAAGGAGCCATTTTGAAGTGACACTAAAGAAAGCATGAAAATGTAATAAAATATAATTCCACCTGTCTTTTGTGACTTCATTGGAGCCAGGAGTTCGCTTTGCACATCTCCCCACATGACAGGGTAACTTGCAGAAAGAGACACAGGGTAGGAAATTACATCTGCAAAGTTCCTCAGCAAGACTGACTCCCAGAGGAAGCTCTCAAAACCAGCAATTCTGTCTCAGGAAGGCTTTTCCTTTCTGGCAGATCCTTGCCCATGGGGAGATACATGCCTGAAGCTTCCTTCCGTGCACAGGATTTAAATTGGACTAGACTGTATTACTATATCACTGCTATAATTTAAGAAAAAAGTAGTGTCTTCATAGGTGCAGGATAGCTGCATAATGTGGCCAAAGTGAGAACATTCTACATCACTTGACAGTTAGTTTTTCCCTTCTCAACCTACTGCTCAGTTTAGTAGCATGAATCAACATGCATGCAAACAGAAGTTGGTCTGACAAAGTTTGTTCACAGTAAATATTCCATGCAGATGAATATCATGTCAATCTGAAGAATATTACTATCTTGCTATTATATACAGTGAGGATGTTTCAGTACTTTCATTTAGGTCCCCTCTAAAATATTCTCAACCCCTGAAAACCACTGTGTCCTTTTATATTCTATAATAGAATGAAAAGAAGCATTGAGGAAGGCATGTAAGAATGTTCTTGCAGTTAATGACTCTACACACATGCTGAAAATTAAATGTACACTTTGTGTTTTCCTAGTTGTGGGCCAGAGAAGGCAGCTCACAGGATGAAGTCACTAATGAGTATAGTGCACAGCTCACAGCACTCTGCAGGGATCTTTTTCTCCTCTGCTGTACAGCAGCTTTAAAGAAAAAGACTGGAGTCTTCCTAAAGTGCACAGGTGTTTTGCACAAAAGGATAGCATGATCTTTGGAGGGGTTTTATGTCATGACTCTTGAAAAGAGTCACAGGGAATCTGATAATAGCAGATCTCATGGGCAAACACAGGTAACACTTACATCCTGTGTAGAAAAAGAGGAAATAGAGATCCAGCTATGCTTGTCAATACTATACTTCTTTTCAGTGTTTCTGCATTTCTTGGTTTAATTGTGTAAGTAAAATGACACACAAATGGTCAATCACAAAAACTTGTGCCCTTTCCTGTGCTCCCATCATCTTTTGTTGGGCAATAAAAGTGGAGAAAATTTGCCTACCCTTTCCAGAAACATCATAAACAATTAAAAAGGAAATGTGGACATTTCTTGCCCAAAATGGAAACCTAGTCACCTTAGAGGTTCCTTCTGGTTGATAAGAAAAAGCAAAATGAATTTGTTTATTCAATTTGTTCTCTCCCCAGGACAAAAAACCCCAAAGAAACAAACGAACAAAAACCCAACAACCAAAAAACCAACAAGACAACCAAAATCACACAGCATTTAAAATTTTGTTTTAATTTAGTTTCCTTGGATTACTATTTCAATGCATTAAGTATTATGTGAAGCCTGAGAATTTGAGAACTTGTGTTAATGAGAAGAGGCCAGGATTGATCTTGCCCAGTGCTTCTTTGGGTTATTTCTTTGTGTGTCTCATTTATCAGACTGTAGGCCCAGAGAACATTATGCATGGTAAGGTACATGGAAATCATGTACTCAATGCTTTTGTGCAGAGGGAGAAAACACCACATAAAGAAAAATATATGAGGTTTATGTTACCTTTTGGACCCACATGTTGACTTCATGTGCATTAACCAGTTCAACCAAATCCCAATTAGGATCAAGCAATGGGAAGGACACACTGAGCAGCTGCAGAGTTGAAGCTAGACTCAAGTTCAGGAAGCTGTGCAATGCGCAGGAAATACAAAGTACAAAAGTAAGTTCAATGGGAAAACAGGAACGGAGAGGAAATAAGCCTATGATTTGTAATTTAAGCAAATACAAGTGGACCATGGCTCCTACAACAAAAAATCATGTCGCTTCTATTTACAGTGCCTGTATGGAAATTGCCTCTGAAAAAGCCAGTCCCGGAAACAGAGGAGCAGCCATGATACAGAACAAAAAGCCCTTAAGGCAGAAAAACCCCAAAGTACTGCCCTTTGAGGTCTCAATGAGTACCAAGGTCTACCCTTCCTTGTCTTTGTTCAGCTGCAATGCCCTATCACCTGCCTCAAGGAAACCTATCTTTGTCTGTACAATCCAGCTTCCTTCTCCTGTAATCCTAAGGATTCAGAGAAGCAAGAGATAGTCTTACATAAAACAAAGGTCTTCAGACTACAATCAATTTTTTTTAAATGAAGTATCCAAGGACACTCTCTGTGATTATCAGGAAGAGGCTGCAGAGCAATTGATGAGCCTCCAGAGCAAGTGGTGTTCTAGTTTTTCCTTTAGTCTGATCTATCAGACTGGAAATCAGCATAATTACATGTTAATAAAATATCACAGCCTGTATCTGCAAGGCCAGGGTAATGCACTTCTACCATACGAATACTACTTGTTAAATTATTTTCCCATTCTTCCCCATCCAGTTGCTCAAGTGTACTGGTGCTCATTTTGAAATAAGCCTGCATATATTTGTTGTCTTAAAATCCAGTGTTTCAATTCACAGGTTTCTTTATTCTCCTCTTCTGCTATGTCATTTGTGTCAGGGACTAGCTTGGGGGCAGGGACCAGCTCTGGTAGCTGAAAGCCTCATTCTGGCCTTGAGGCTGCTGGCGTAGGTGCCAAGCATGGACCAAGTGCAGCCTTGGCACTGTCTTCTGGAGGAAGTGGGAAAGTACTTCAACTTCAGAAACTTTGTTTCCCTTCCAAAAGCTAAAGATAAGACAGAGGAAGAAAATAAATGCAAAGGAAAAACATAGTGATGGAAAATAATAGGCAAAATTGGTTGGGTATTTATATTTAATGCATTATTTAGATGGTGATGTGTGAGTTTAGATGTAGGTTTGATGTGGGAGTGGAAATATCTGTCATTTCCTGGACACAGGAAAGTTTAGCTTTCTTTGTGGTGTTACCTGTTGTAGGATTGTACTGTAGTTGCAGCTACAGGATGGATCAAGCTTTGCCCTTGGTGATATTTTCCCAGCTTTGTTACGGGCTCTTCCTTCTCCTGTTTACTGTCAGTTTCAAAATGCAAGCAGCAGTTCACAATTTCTTACCTGTCCTTTAGCCCTGAACAAGTCCCTGGCTGTTAAGTGGCACTGGAGAAGAAGCTTTTAACAAGTGTTTAAAATCACCAATTAATATATTTTGTTTTCTCGTATTTTGATGTCAGGCTAGCTGTTTCTCAAGACCCCACAGACCTGCGTGAAGGAGGTGCTGTGATGATGATGTCACTGCTGAAGGAGGACAGACAGAAGGGGAAGACTTAACTCTCTAATCTCCCCCTCACATGTGGCTTTCACCATGTTTAATTTTTCAGTCTATTTTTTTTGTGGTTTTAAATATTTTAAAATCATAAACAAATAAAGATTAGAGAAGTCAAACAGTCTGAGTCTGCCTCTGTGTTAGCATAATGGATACTTTCATAATATAAAAGTTTGTTTCTAAATAAGGCAAAGATGAGTTCTGACCACATAAGCTGGAGCAATGAGAAGAAAAAAAAACTTTGCTGCTTTTGCCACTGGTATGTTCTAGGGAACTTTATCAGCATCCAGCAGGGCTTTGAGGCAAGGGACAGTTTCTGAGACATGCAACTGAAATTGGTCAGCAGCATAATGCAATGCCTTCTATGAACTGTCATTGTAAGAATGTGTTAAAGCTCTTCTCCCTGAGTCAGGCAGAAGTACACCCTTTCCTGGGCAACTTGTAATTGATGCCCATGAGCTCAAAATTGAATAGCTGGTCCCTATTTTAGTCCTCCTTTTGTCCTTTTTTGACTAATCCTTTTTCTCAAGAGCTTTTGCGAATGTATCTTGTGTCACCACACTTGCTTTTGCTGCGGGGAGGGGTAAGATCCTTTCAATGCCATTGCAATCACCATAATCACACTGAATTCAAATTATACTATCCAGCTGGATCAGCCAGAGATACAGATAGAGCAGAGGGGGTTTTTGTGGCCCATGAAAGGTCTGCAATTTCTCTGCATCCAACACATCACTGTCTCTAGGTATTTCTTTGTCATCCCTCTCTTTAAGAGAGAAAAAAAAACTCTCTTTAAGATTCCTCCAAGGTCTTCTAAGGAACATAGATCACCTTCATGATAAAACTTTTGTTGTGGCATATATCAGTTATTAGATGCAAAAAAACACAAACAATAGAATTCTTCTCTGTGGTACTTACACAGGAATGTGCAGAACCAAAGTGTACATACTGATCATTATACTGCTCCAAATACCCTGGCACTATTTTTGACAAACATAACAGAAAAAAATATTTTCCATTAATATTCATTGGCAAAGCATTGTTGCTTTGATTATATGAGAAGATTTTTCCACAGATGGTAGATGAAGTAAGAGGAAATCAGATCCTGCTTTGCAAATCAGACAGTCCAGAACCTGTGGGGGGATGGAGCTGTGGCATTTGTCCCGGCTATGGGAGGCTGTGCCTGTGGAGCTCCCTTGTTTAAATGTCGGCAAAGCATTATTGATTAGCACCTGCTCCCCATGTTCAAGTGGGACATTGTGAGTTTATAGATCATAATGTTTCCTCAGGTGCAAGAACTGAGGTGGTGTGTTTGCACAGTTATTGTTAAGCTGGGAATGAAATTAATTCAAATGACTTGTGAATCTCCAGGGAGGCAGGAAATGGGAAGTACCAATTTCCATGAGGTAGAGTACACTTGGCCAAAATGGGTTCTTGGTTACACCTTGGCCTTTTTATCAGTTGCAGGACCCTGCAGAAATGGAAGTAGAGTCAGGATCTGTCCCAGAGTCTATTTGCCTCATCTTATGTCCCAGTATGAAATGCCATTTGCTTCCCTTGCTTTTCTCCCCCTGCAAATTTTCTCCTCTTCTGTTTTAATTCCAGCTAACTTATTTTTGGCCTGTGTACAGTGGGAAGCTGTCCAGACTTTTTCCACAGACTTTATTCTCTACACCGGCAATCACAGCTGTCATGACTTCATAACTATGAAACAGTACTGCAGGCGGGAGTAACAGGCCCTGAATTGTATTCGCCTGGCAGGAGATATAAAGTGGCAAATGCAACCTGTGTAATTCTTGACCACATGCTGTGTTATTGCAGAAAAACACTTTTATCACGCACACAAATCACTTTACTTATTTTTTTTTTTCTTTTCCTTATTTCATTTTCCTTTAGCTCAGAAGGTCAGTATTTTCAACACACTCTAACCACTAAAGAAAAAATGTGCTCAAAATAAAGTCCATAAATAAGAATTGGTTATACTGACTTGGGCTGAATACATGTAGTAACAAGCTGGTCCTCTAAAGGCCATGGCAAAGCTCCCACTGACTTTATTTGGGCCAAGAGTTCGTTCCTAACCTTCATTTTCTCTGCATTAAATGTGTTGCTGGTATTATACTTTGATGAAGGACACATGAAGACCTACTTATACAGAAGTATTATTATATTTTCCTGTTTTCAGTGGAAATTTTCTGAAAAGAATAATTTGAAGAAATTACAGTTAAATGTACTGCGGGTTTTTTTTCTTACAGTTTCTTGAAAATAACCTATGATCAAACTCGTGATAACCAATAATGGCAAAAGGGTCAGAAATACTCCACCCACAGTAATTAACTGTACCATCACAGGGGGCAAACTGAGTACTGAAATGCTTTTCATTTACTGACATGCTACAGCTCTGAGTTAATAAAGAATGAACAGTTTTCAAATTATTAAAGTGAATGTATCTATCAAGTATAAGTATTTTTGCTTTGTCATTTGTATAGCTATAAAAAAACTCTCCACTTAAAATAATTGTACTGTCGCAATGACAAAAGTGACCATCTGTAGACAAAAGTCCTTCATAATATTTCTTTTAAATATTTATTTTAGATTACAACTACCTTGGCTGAGGAAACATTTTTCAGCTACAACATGTTGATTGTACAGTTGCTGAAGAACGCACGTAACAGCAAGGTTGAAGTTTTACAAGCTCCACAATAATGTCCAAGCTATTAAACATCAAGCAGCAGCAGGTTTTTTTTGCCTAACCTGAGAGCTCTCCAGGGAGAAGCCATAAAATATAGCCCTGTACAACATGTCATCCACAAGGGCTATACTGAGTTTTTGGATTACACTCTACGTGATTAACACTGATGTCTAATATTTGCTAAGAGTGTTAGTGCAGATGTAACCAGTGTAAGAACATGCATTCAATCCCTTTAGTATAAACACAGAGTCAATCTTGTGAAGCAGACCTAAGATTGTTTACCAATACTAAAATCAAGCATTCCCAAGTCTGGCTGTTTTTTAAGAACTTCCTAGAAGAATCACCAGCAACACAGACCATAACAGAAAATCCCTTACTAGACAGGGACAATAGAACTGAAGCACAAAGAGCAGACCTGAGGATTCAGAGGATGCAAAAGATGCTTTGGTTCAGGTCATAGCTGGGAAATCCAGCCACTAGTGCAAAGAACAGAAATGAGAATGAATAGCAAAACAGAGTTCATGATTTTCCTTATCTTCAGCCAATGAATTGCTCATCTGGGATCAACAAGCAAGTTCTTGAGCCAAATCGCAGACTTTGTCTTGCAGTATTGGGGTGGTAGAGGTAAATACAGTAAGATATCACAGAATCAACCATGCTGAAAAAGACCTCCAAGATCAAGTCCAACCTATGACCCAACACTACCTTGTCACCTAGACCATGGCACTGAATGCTGCATCTAGTCTTTCTGTAAACACCTCCACAGATGGTAACTCCATAACTTCCCTGGGCAGCCCATTCCAATGCTCAGACACCCTTTCTGTGGAAAGTTTCTTCTTAATGTCCAACCTAAACCTCCCCGGGTGCAGCTTGAGACTGTATCCTCTTGAAGTGTCACTGGTTGCCTGGGAGAAAAGGCCAAGTCCCATCTGGCTGCACCCTTTTTTTAGGCAGTTGTGGAAAGCAATAAGGCCTTCCCTGAGCCTCGTTTTCTCCAGGCTAAACAATCCAAGCTCCCTCAGCTGCTCCTTGTAGAACTTCACCAGCCTTATAGTCCTTCTCTGGACATGCTCCAGCATCTCAACATCTTTCCTAAATTGAGGGGTGCAGAACTGGACACAGCAGTCATGGTATGGCCTCATCAGCGCTGAGTACAGGGAAGGAATTACTTTCCTGGTCCTTCTGGCCATACTATTCCTGATATAGGCCAGGATTCCATTTAACACTGAGCATGAACACATGCTGGCACCTATTCAGTCTACTGTCAATCAGTACCCCCAGCTCCCTTTCTGCCTGGCCTCTGTCCAGCCACTCTGACCCCAGCCTGTAATGCTGCAAGGTGTTATTGTGGCCAAAGCACAGGATCAGCACTTGGTCTTGTTGAACCTCATATTGTTGGATTTGGCCCATTTATCCAGCCTGTCCAGGTCCTTTTGCAGAGCCCTCTTACCCTCCATCAGATTGACATTAACACCCAGCTTGATGTCATCTGCAAATTTGCTCAAGGTAGACTTGATCTCCTCATCCATAAACTCCCATGAAGGATAGATTACCCATATGTTCTGCAATTCAGCATGTGAAAAACAGTTAATTCTCAAAGCCTTCCTCTCAAATGGGCTTTGGATTCTGCACACCATGGTCTGGACTCAGGACCAAGTACATTTTCCATAAAAGCAAGCCTATGTGGAAGTTCTTTACTAAATTAGGAGCACTGTCTCCTGACAAAGAGAGTTTTCTGATGCCAATCCTGTTTTCATTTAATCAATCCTGAGAAAATGAAAAGCTAGACTGATTGCCTTTACAAGAGCAAGTTTTGTCTTAACTGTTGCACGTGTGCTTATTTCAACAAAACCGTGTTTTAAGCTTCTGCACATCAACCAGCTGATTTCCTTCCTTCTTGCCTACAGACTGCAGTGTACCTGGAACTCATGTCTGCAGTGCTGGTGTCTGCAGCCACTCTCAGTGGGCTAAGAAATTTATAGTCAAAGCAACCAGATACCTCAACCTATACACTCACCTATGTGACACAGACCCTATGGCACCTTTTGCCTTGGAAGACAGGGAGGTCATTTGAAAAACCATTAGAGCTTCACCAAGGGAAAGTCCTGCCTGACCAATGAAGCAGCCTTCCATGCTGGAGTGACTGCATCAATGGACAAGGGAATTGTTACATATGTAATTTATCTGAACTTCTGTAAAACCTTTGACATGGTCCCCAACAACATCCTTCTCTCTAAACTGGAGAAGGAGGGAATTGATGGGTGGACCATTAGATGGATAAGAAAGTGATCATGTGACATCCAGAGGGTAGTGGTCAATGGCTCAGAGTCCCAATGGACATCAGTGGCAAGTTGGATCCCTCAAGGGTCTGTATTAGGACCTGTGTTATTTAGCACCTTCATTGATGACATAGACAAAGGGATCAAGTGCACCCTCAAAAAATTAGCAGGTGACACCTGAGTGGTGCTGTTGACACACCTGAAGAACAGGATGGCAGCCAGAGACACCTAGACAAACTCAAGAAGTGGATCCATACGAATCTCATGAGATTTAACAAGGTCAAGTGCAAGGTGCTGCACCTGGGTTGAGGCAACCCCCAGTACCAGCTGGGGGATGAACAAAGGGAGAGCAGTCCTGGGGAGAAGGCCTTGGTGGTGAGAGGCTGGACATGACCCAGCCATGGGCACTCCCAGCCCAGAGAGCCAAACGTGTCCTGGGCTGCATCCAGAGCAGTGTGGGCAGCAGGGGAGGGAGGGGATTCTGCCCCTTTCCTGGAACTCTGCACCCAGCTCTCGGGTCTCCAGCACAGGTAATACTTGCTGGAGTGAGTCCAGAGGAGGGTCATTAAGTGATTAGTGATTAGATCACTCCTTCTACAAGGAAAGACTAAGAGAATAAGGATTGTCCAGCCTGGAAAGAGAAGCCTGGGTGGCCTAACTGTCATCTTCCGGTACCTGAAGGGAGCCTACAACAAGGAAGAGGAGAGACAAGAACATGTAGTGACAGGACAAGGGGAAATGGTTTCAGACTAAATAGAGTAGGTTTAGATTAAATATGAAGAAGAAATTCTTTACTGTGAGATGGTGAATACTGGAACAGAGAAGTTGTAGATGACCCATTCCTGGAAGTGTTCAAGGCAAGACTGGATGGGGCTTGAGAAATCTGCTCCAGTGGAAAGTGTCTCTGCCCATGGCAGGGAAGATCTGAAATCAGATGACCCATTCCAACTATAAGGTCTCTTCAAACTCAAGCCATTTTATGGTTCCATGTCAACCTTGTGCTTTCTACTTCATGCCCAGACTCTTGATGGAGATGTCATCCATCTGTAGACCCTTTGATACAGTCCCCCTGCTGACATTCTTTCTGCTTAACTGGAGAGCTATGGTTTAACTATCAAGTGGATTGCTGAAACTGTCTGGATAACTGTGTCAAAAGAGTTACGGATAATGGCTCAATGTCCAAATGGAAATAAGTGGTGTCCCTGAAGGGTCTATACTGAGCTCAATACCACTTAATGTTTACATCAGTAACATAGATAGTGGAATCAGGCAACTTGCTGAAGGCGCCTTCAAAAAGGCTGTAGATGACACCAAACTCAATTCACTGTAGAGAGAGATGTTGTCCAGCGACACACTGACAGACATGTGGAGTGGGCCTGTGTGAACCTTATGAAGTTCAACGAGGTCAAATTCAATCTCCTTCTTGGTCAGGGCATTCCCCAGCATCAATACAGACTGAGGGATGATGGCTGATTGAGAGCAGTCCTGCAGAGAAGAGCTTGGGGGATATCAGTGAACAAAAACTGAACATGACCCAGCAATGTAATTTGCAGCCCAGAAAGCCAACAGCGTCCTGAGCTGTATCAAAAGATGTGTTAGCAGTGGGCCAAGGAAGATGATTCTGCCACTGTATGATGCTCTCATAAGACCCCACCTGGAGTGCTGCATCCAGCTCTGGTGCCCAGGACACAGGAAGGACATGGAATTGTTGGAGAGGATCCAGAGCAGTGCCACAGAAATGATTAGACATATGGAACACTTCTCCAATGAGCTGACACATATATTTAAATTCAAAAGTAATACTGTGGCAAAATCAGTCCATAGTTTCTAAAGAATTTAATGCCAACTCCAACAATTGGACAACCGTCACTGCATTTATTCTCATTTTGGTAGCCATGCTATAGTTAATATGTCTGACTTTTATCCCATTCAGTTTCATTTATTTTGGATATATAGTGCCATACCTCTTTAAGAAGTCATCCATTAGGGCATTTTCATGCCATGTCTACTTGCCCCATAACACATAATGAAATCTGGATCATGAAGAATTGCATAAGAGAGTGCAAAAGATAGACTGGAAAGGACAACCCAAAAGATACACTGCATTCAAAGTGTAAGGAAGAAAGAGTTGGTCCTTTCAGCAAACAGTGGTGATGACCATTTCCTGCATATAGATGGGGAAACACTCCCTCATTTGCATATATTTAAATTCTTTCTATATTAGATAACTATGCTGTCCCTTTGCTTTTTTACAGCAGAATGTCAAAGAAATTAGATGTGGAAAAATGTCTTCCTCATTTTTCCAACCACCTGACCATTCCTAAAACTCCTTCTCCCTTGTCTGCAATCTGGGTTTTATTCCAGCCTTTTACACTTAATGCACGTTCTGTATAAAGTCAAAAACCAGAGATCACAACTCTCCAGTTTATTTTCTCCTCCTAATGTAGCAGTTGATTGCTGGTAGTTCAAATCTCCCATTACTGCCACTTGGCCTCTTTTACATGCTTTTTTTTTATTTGTACAGTCGTTTCACAGAAGATAAATCACAGATTAGTAAACCCACAGCACTGATAGCACAGTGTTATTTACTGGATCATCAGCATGAGAAACGAGATATATGTGATTAGGTCTGTCCCTGTGCTGCTTCTGCAACCTTCCTAGTGGAAGAATACAGCAGTGGGAGGAAGCCATTTGAAAGTCTGCCTAAATGTGTTGATTGTCTATTTAGTATTACTTGGCATTTACCAGCACATAGCTCTAAAGGTATGATAGGTACTACCCTCCCCCTCCCTCCATTTTTAATACATTTTCATATGTTTTAAGTTGTCTTTTGTAGGGTGCCTGACCTCTGAAAAGACAACTTTTATTATAAAAGCACTGTTGGCATTCCAGTGAGGAAAGGCTGCGAGAGTTACAGTTGTTCAGCCTGGAAGACTGAAGGCTCCAGGGAGACCTGGTTGTGACCTTCCCCTTCCGGAAGGGGTTTTATGGGAAAGACATGGACAGGCTTTTAACAGGGCCTGGAGTGATATGACAAGGGGTGATGGTTTTCAACTGACACAGGGTAGATTTCGACTACATAAAAGGAAGAAATTTTTTACAATAAGGTGAGCCTTTTAATTTGATACAGTACCATCAAGGATAACGTGTAAAAACCAAAAAAAATCCATGAATAAACAAAACTGTGTGTTCTGCCAAGTAGAATTTTCTGGTCTTTTTAATGTATAGCTCTGTGCTATAATACAAGAAGACAGCTTCCCAGCAACATGAAAGCTTTCAGTAAAACTGCTTGTCATCAAGTTTCCCTTCATTTAATTTTGTTTCTCAGTTCTCATTTGTTGTGCCACCTGGCTTTTCCTATCTCTCCTACCAGCTTCCAGATAACCCAAAGCTATAACAAGGTGCTCTTGCTGTTGCAAGATACCGGGTTGCCTTAAATTCAGTTGCTTTCCCTGCTGATCAAAAGCATTCTGCAAGAGATACTAATAAAGTTAAAAGCCCAGTGATTCCTCTGTTAAGAGTTTGGTAGGTATTGTGGGAATGTCAGTCTGACAGCATACAATAGAGGTATGCACATGACAGGAGTCCTCATGAGGAAGCCCAGATATATGTGAAAGCCTCCCAATACACATGGGCTTTCTCTAATTCAAATGTGGCTTGTCTAAATCTAAATCTAGATCTAAATCTAGATTTAATTTCATATATCACACCAGCCTCAGAATAAAAAATAAAATAAATTAATAAATATATAAATGAACTCTGAATCAAACAATATAATCTTTGCAGAGAAAGCAAAAAGGCCCATTACCACTCTATGGGAAGTACACAGGGTTCCTGGGATGGTGTAGTACAAAAATAATTTAGGGAAAATACAATGTTTTTGAAAGGATCCCAGTTATATATTTTTTCAGATATCTAATTATTTCTCAAATTTTGACATGTCTTAATATAAGGGCCTGAAAAAATGCAAAAGACTAAATTTGAAACTCCAAAATTTCTGCGGTTTTAGCTCTGAAGGGCTTCTGGGAATACCGAGATGGGAGATGGCACTATGTGCACCCACCGTCTTTTATTCACTAAATACTTCCTTAGGGAGGCAGAAGACCTTACTGATTAATAGCATGAGTATTTGTTCTGTAACAACACGACACAGAAATTACTTGCTAGATGCTGCACCAGAAAGTGGATTGACTCTCTACGTATATCCATCTTGAATTTAGGCTAGGCTGGGTGGAGAGCATGAGAAGGATCAGACAGGGAAGCTGGCCTTATGAAGAGCAAAGCACTTGTATTTAGCTCTCCCATATCTATCTTCACCCTTTTGTGTCACTAAATATTGAGAATCAGGTGACATTAACTTTTGGAGGTGGAGAACATAATCGCTGGGCTTTACATACAAAGTTTGGATTGCTGGGTTGATCTGCTGTTTCTCTCAGTGGAACTGGGAAAGTTCCATGGGTGTTAAAGTGGAAGATGTCCTATTGCACACCAGCTCTTCTGTGTGGGGCATCATCACAAGCACAGGACTGGTCTGTAGATTCAGAGCAAGACATATAGAGCATAGCCAGAAGCACTTGGTGGTCATTTCATCCCAGGCTGCAGACACTTTGCAAAAGGGTAAGTGATTGCTAGGTACATGAAATTCCCAATGAACTAAACTATCTGCTAATAAAAGTACATTTCTTATGCCTTCATGTTAATCTAAGAGCCACATGATATTTTACCTGTGGATAAAAAGCAACTACTTCCTTTCCAAGGCTGGTGTCCTGGGTTGCTCTAAAAGATCTGATCAGGAATGTGGTATGGTAACATGAGGATATAATAGATCCCCTGTGAGGCAGCCCTCAAATATTTTTCTTAAAAGCTCATCTCAGCAAGTTACAATCACCTAAAAATCTTAACACATAGTACTTTGAGAACGTAGGGTATGCTCTAAGGTGTTTGCCTCAGGACAGATAACTTCCTTAATGAAGCTATTTTGTAACCAGACATCCAAAAGAAAAAGAAATTATCATCCACAACCATAGGGTGCATAACTTCCTAAAGCAATAGTTTTGCTTTCATTTAAAACTGTTTTAAGTAGGATAAAGCTTATGTGAATAAGTAGGGAAGACGTGCCTCAGTGGGAGAGTTGAAACTATTTTGATCTCTAAGGTATTTTCCAAGCCTAGATTCTTCTCTACAGTATCATTTTGACTTCCTTTTTTTCCAAGAGCATGTTAAAAGAATGACAATTTTACAGTCAGAATATAAAATCATGAGCAAATTCTCAATGGGAATCTGTGGATAGACTCTAACCTGGGAAAGAAAACATTTATATCCTGGTACAAACAGGTGTAATCTCCAAGGGCTGTTTGCACTCAGCAGTACTGTTTGGTGTTCAGTTACATGCACACTGTGTACATCCTGCACAAATGTGGTTTTATTATGACTTCATTTGCCTTTGGGGCATACAATACAGTGCATATGTACACAGTGGATTGCACAGTACCTGTGCAGTTCAGTGTGCTCTATAACTAGCTGAGTGTTGGCTAGCTAAACACAGATATGTGTGAGTGTATGGAGACTGGGTTTGGTCTTAATAACCTAAAAGTAACAAGCCAATTTCATGGAGGAAATGATGGGTGTAGCTCTATCTTGTGATTCCTGATATTATATAAATTTAACATATTATAAACCTTGCCACCTACCAATCCTCACAAATTCCTATCATTTGCAACCCCGTCCCTGAGCTAGCCCATTTCACTATTTAAAGATAAACAGAGATCATTGATAATAACCCAGCTAATAAGAGCAGAGAAGAACAATGCCACAGTGAGCAGTTTCTGCCTTTTCTTTCTGACTCAGACCAACCACCAGTCCACCAGTCCTGTGACCAGCCCTGTTGTCACCAAAAAACTGCCACCCAGATGGAGAACAGCTGCACACGAGTAGGTGAGGACACAGAGAGCTCAGCTGCTCCTCTCATTTCATGGCCTGGCACCTCCAGTGTCCCTGCTGTGCCCTAGGTCCTGCCTCTCCTTCATGCCTTGTTGCTGCCATATTAGCATTTCTATGGTCTTGGTTACCTTCTTGAGGTTGCTATGCTTCCTCCTTCCACTTCTGCCCATTCTCAAGAGAGTTACTTCTTTCTTTGAAGCTGTACAAGCACTTCTCAGAGCCAGCATTGGCCCTTGATTGTGTGCTTGGAGGAGTTTGGGTGTCAGCATGAGACAGTCTCTCCATGACTGACCTCTCTCTCAAGTTGGAGCTCTCCAACTTAGAGAAGGTTGTGTGGAGACCTTTGGAACAATCCACTCAAGAAATGCCAGTGAATTTCCATGGCCCTACAGTAGACCATGTGGGCACCTACGCAGCTCTAATTTCTTGGTGTTTGGTGAAAACAGCAGCAGGATGAGTAATGCAGTGACCTTGATGGTTCAACTGGCTCAATTCAACTCAACAGGTTCAACTGAAAATGTCAGCTTGGCTGCCTACTTTCAAGTTTCAGACTAAGTTGGAAGAAAAGAATCACATGCTACAGCATTGTGTGCATGTCTAAACAAACATTGTCTAGTACCTAATGTGCTCTGCTCCATGCTTTTGTGCTTTGACAGCAATATTTTTTAAAAATGCTGTAACAATGTCCTTGATTCTTACATTCGCTTTTTTCAAATCACCCTTTTTCTCCCCTCCAGCACTATTCCAATGCAAAGACAACAAACACTGAGACTTTGGCAGTGGCAGACACTTGACATACAACAGCACACTGGAGCGAGGGCAGTGATCTGAAAGCAAAGAAATCTTCAGGAAGGGAATGTGTAGCCCTGCTGTTGTCACACCTTGCTCAGAACAAAATGCATCTCCCTTGAGAAACTGATTTCATTACAGGACATGTACCACAGCATGGGCTGAGCTGCAAAACCCATAAAACCTAAGATAAAGAGATTTAAGGGCAGGGACTTCCACCAGGGACAGGAACTTGTTCACCAACACATAGAATGGAGACAGAGTACTTCTGATCTTCAAGTCGTGGTTCAACGCAGCCTGGTGTTCTCCTCCTGTCTCTTCCTCTACATGCATATCTTTTGACCCTATGATGCTTGCTGTGGTTTGACACTGGCTCAATGCCAGGCCCCTATGAGAGTCCTTCCTCGCTCACCCTTCCCTGCCACATCTGGGTAAAGGAGGCAAATGGTAAAAAAAAGTTAACAAAGGCTTCACGAGTGAGAATGGAAGAAATATTTGAGGGTAAAACAGGTTCAACTTTAGTTGTAAAGTGAAATTTATTACTAACACAATCAGAGGAGGATAATGAGAAGTAAAAAGCCTGTAAAACACCTTTCCCCCCCAGCCCCTCCCTCCTTCACACCAACAGTGCAGGGAGAGAGGGCATGGGGATTTTGGTCAGTTCATCACTGAGATTTTCTTCTGCTGCTCTGGGAGAGGAGAGTCCTCCCCCTGTGAGACCATGGGGTCCCTCCCACAGGAGACAGTTCTCAGTGAATTTGTCCAGCGTGGGTCCACTCTCACGAGCAGCAGTCCTGCCAAAACTGCTGCAATGTGACTCCCTCCCACAGGCACACAGTCCTCCCAAAACTGCTGCAGTGTGGGTCTCTCTTTCCACGGGGTGCAGCCCTCCAAGGACAGGCTGCTCCAGCCTGGAAGCAGGGCCTCTCTCTCCGCCAGGTCTCCCACTGGATCACAGGCTCCTCCAGGCACTCACCCGCTCCAGCATGGGCATCTCCCCCATGGGCTGCAGGCGGATCTCTGCATGCCCCAGGGATCCCATGGGCTGCAGGGCACAGCTGCTGCACCATGGTCTCACCATGGCCTGCAGAGGAATCTCAGCTCCAGCGCCTGGAGCATCTTCTCCCCTCCTTCTCCACTGACCTTGGTGTCTCCATGTGGTTTCCCTCACATGTTTGCACATCCTCCTGTTCTCTGACTAGGAGCAAAACCCCTGTGACTTTGTTTTGATTTTATTCTTAAATATGTTATCACAGAGGCTTTCCCAACCTCTCTCATTGGTCCAGTTTTGGGCCAGCAGCACATCCATCTTCAGAGCCATCAGCCATTGGCTGTGCCGGACATAGTGGGAAGCTTCCAGCAGCTTCTCACAGGAAACATCTTAGTGGACTCCCTGCTACCAAAAAGCAGGCCCTGCCAAACCAATACAGTTCTGAAGGTCTGAATCATGTTTCTGCAGGGTTTTCTGTAAGTATTACGCATAGCGAAACCAGGATTTTTGAGTGCAATGCTAAGGGCATAATGTGTCAGGCTTTAGTCTTCTCTCACACCTGCTCTCCCTGGGTGCAAACCACTCATGCTACCCATGTGTTCCCACCTGGCCTTTCAGCAGCTGATTAAATTGAACATAATTAAAATATGGCATCTTATCTTACTGCAGCTGTGTTCCAGCTGCAAATATTTTCTATGTTCCTTCCTGCATGTGGGAGTTGAAACTCCGAGAAGAATGGTGTCTAACAAGGCAAAATACAAGCAGGTTCCTTAGAGGAAATTACTGCTTGAACCCTGCTGTGAAAAACCATTTGGTTGCTAGAAGTAGTCAGGATGTTGTCACTAAGGAGGCTGTTGGTTGAGATGAAATGATTTGCCAGCCTTTGGTAAACAAAAGGTCTCTGTGTCCTTCTGACTCATTGCGGAAATGTCCTTTACAGCCAAGGAATGTTTTGAGGATGAAAATCCTCTTTCAAATCTGACTTATCCGTTGGCTGCACAATAACTTCCCATACACTGTAGAAACTGAAAATATCAAATATATATGCAGACCTTGGACAAAACTCAGCTGTCATCCTCTGTGTGGGTTGCAGCCTGACACCTGAGAAATCCCATTCACTGGGATAAAGAAGACACCAAAACAGACAGTACCCCTGATTTTGGACTTTGGCTGCAGGTTGTTTAAATAAGCATTTATTTCAGACAGACACAACAGCAGCACTAGCATCTGTCTGGCTCACAGAAAAGGCTCATTTTATTTCATTTATGAAAATCAGTTTTTAAAAAAGGATAAAAAAAGTCTACATACACACAGAGGTATAGATGTTTATGGATATTTAATTAAATCAATACATCAGAGTATGTATTTACTAAAGCATTTTCCATCTTCCCATAGCTGGTAGGATTGTACTCCTTCCTGCAGCTATTTGCAGTGCTGTTGATGTGACTTTGATGTGACTGAGTGCTGTGAGTGGAGACAGCAAGTCTTTATGACATCATGTTCTGCCTGCATAAATCATATTTCTCCGAGGAACTGACCCAAAGTATCTCGCATGCACCCCATGTAACACCATTCTTGGGGACTATTTCACTAACTTGGCTTGAATAATATAAGAAATGGCAAGTTACCTTGGAAATTGCTGATATCATTCTTCCCTCTCTCCCCTCAACCAGTTGTCAAAAGCTAACAGAGGAACTCCAAAATCCCTTACGATAGCAATTCCTCAGTTTTACTGCTTTCCAGTTCCAGTTGTTCAGTGGAAACAAGAGAGCTGGAAATTGATTCACAAACCAGAACTAATGTGAAAATTATTTTACTTTTTTTCCCTGAGGTTTCTTATGTTTTATTGAGTTGCTTGTATTCTGGAATTTAATACTTAATTGTTTCAAATTGCACAGACAGCACTGTATAGCCTTGGTTTTGTGCTCTTTGAATGTTATGCCTAAATTTTTCCTAACTCTTTTGTAGGTGGTTTTGAGCTGGCTTCTACAACTACGCTCTTCATTTTGCTTGTCCAGAAATTTATGTGCTGTTTTTTGTGGTCTCAGATGTGTGCAGACTAGCTGTATAGCACATATCCACATGATCAGGCAGATGTGCTCTCAAAGCATTTAATTCTAGCATAAATGCAATCTGAAGGTACAAACCAAAAACTGGTTACAAAAATCCTGTGATAAAGTTTTTACCACAAAATCCAAACACTGTAAAAATGACAAGAACTTTTATGTTTGGAACACCCACCACCGGGCCCTCACTGAAAAGTGCTTGCTTGAGAGGGACATACACATTGCTGGCTATAAAACAAATAAAGGCTATCCACAAAAGATTAGGGTGACAATGTTGCATTCAGATTTAGGCTTTAGAAAAATATCTACCCCTAATTTTTGTGTTATGCAAGCCTATTTTAAGAATTTGAGAGAGCCTTAAGCAATGTATACATTTTCTGCAGAAGAGAAAAGTTATTTTTTTTAGCAAATGTCCTTTAAAATATATTTTATTTTATGACATGGAATAATGTCATTGGTTAAAAATTTCAACAGAGTACCTAAAAGGTGAAGTGGAAAGCAAGAAATATTTGATTAAGAAGTATAAAAAGATAATTTGATACCAGATTTCTCAAGACTTGTAATCTCTCAGACTGCTCTAATTTGAGAGGAGAATGAGAAATGAAAATTAATATTTCACTTGAGAAAAGAGTGCAAAAGATGTCCTGAAATGAACCATTTAAAAGCCTTTTTTTTCAATTACCCATGGATTAGAAACTAATCTCAGAAAATGTTTTCTTTACATTCAGTAATTAAAGCCAAGTTCTTGTTCTTCAGAGAGCATTACATCTCCATGTGAACTATCAGGCATTTTCCAGACACATTTGTGGTTGTGATTTTTGAAATATTATGAAATTTTTGTTTCCTCTTCCTTAGCTTCTTGTGTAGTAAGTAGCACTGATGCCTCTGACTTCCAATATGGAGAAGATCCAAGCACATTCATGTATCAATTTGGCATTTTTTAATTATTTTTTTTTTGTCTACTACAATCTGTAGGTTCCCCTGAGAAAAAAAAACATTGTTTAGGATCCAGTGTTCAGTAGCATGATGTTGGAGCATTATATATTATTTTTCACGGAAATTTATGATGCATGAGAGCTGTAAAGAGAGTATCCCTCAAAGCCACATGGACAAGTGCATCCTTCCAAATTTAATTCCTTTCTAAACTGAGAAAGGATTAGCTAAAGATGTTTTGGAACCACAAAATATTATTTTTAAAAGGTAGCTCATGATTGAGATAGATTAAGACTAAACATGGCTGGGATCAGCCAAAACCACAAAGAGCTTAATTTGTTCACATATTTGTGTCTGGAGAAGAACATTCTCTATTGAAGAAGAACATTGCCTTCAGCAATCAAGGTCCTGAAATCCTCCAGCGTATTTTGCAGTAAAGTAAAGGTTGTTGGTTTTGCTATGCTTTGTTGTTTTTTTAATGGACTAGTCCTTTTTAAAACCTGCGCTTTCCTTCCTCCCACACACAGCAGCAGAGTAGCTCAATCATTGTCCCTGCAGGTCACCGAGTCCCAAAGCATACTTTTTAAATGGCAAGAATGATTCAGCTGAGAGACGCTCACAGCCTTGTGACTAAGGTCACATTCACCACGGGGCTCCTCTCCCACGCTGCCTCTTGTTCCCAGGGGCACAGAGGACTGGAGAAGTCTTTCCATGGACGTGTATTAGCACAACTGAGGAAGGGAGGTGCAAATGAGAACCGGCACACGTGTCTGTGTCTGTGATATGTGTCAATGATGAGCTTTATGGGAACAGACGATGATTATTTCCTATGGCAAGAGTTTCTCTGTTTATCCCAGTGGGAACCACTGTTTATTTATTTGAATTTCTTTCCAACTGTACCTATTTTAATTGTGATACTGTGACCTTTTCACATTAAAAGCAACAATGCCAAACAAACAGCTTTGATGAACTCCAAGACCCACAGCTCAAAGATGTTTATTCCTTTTACCACCACAACGTGCTAAATCAATGACATTCATCATTCCATTGACAGACCTGAAAAAACAAGCAATATGTCTGTAACATAAGCTGAAATCATCAAGCATAAATTTTTCAAAAATATAAAATGTCTGATGATATAAGGCTGCATCTATTTCAAGAACTCTTTCTACTGTTGGTCTGGTTTCACTTCAGTGGGACAAGTTTGATTAGCCTGGACTGTCATAGTGATAGCACAAGTCACTCAATAGGCCTGCCATTACTTTCTCCTTTGAAAAAAGTGTTTAAAATTTGTGACTGCAATTTGCTCTGTAGTGTTTAAATTACTTAAACAGCTAAAAACAAACTATTCATACATATATGTATGCATGTGTGCATACATATGCATACACATGTGTATGTGAGGAGAGAAGAGAGAGAGAGAGAGATGGAGAGGGAGAGTGTGTGTGACAGACAGAACAGGAGAGTCAGTAATGCCTTGCTGTGCCCTATGCTAGCTAAGATGAAGGGATTCAACCCTCAGGACTCAGTGATAGAGAGCAAGACCTTGATCCAGTTTCACTGACAAAAGCAGTAATTTTAAAAAGACACAATTTTTGAAAATTTAATTTGGCCAGTGATTTTAAAGTGTTAATGTCTTTGTAAAAGCAAGGACAATATATGATACAATAAATATTTATATATAGTCTCTAACCACAGTACTGGATTTGCTTTGGATTCAGCTTTCCTTACATTTTGTTCTTGAATGCTGACTGCATATTATTACAGCTGTGAGGAGGTTTCTCAGCTTCTAGCACAGTGCATCATCTGATGCTAATGTTGTATCCTTTTGCCAATAACAAGGCAGAAAATACATGCTGTAAGTGCAGCCAATTTATTTGATCTCCAAGGACATTAACATAAAAATTTAATTACGGCAAATGAAATCTTAAGATAAATATCTGAAAACAGAAGATTATTTTCCCTCCGCTAATGGAAGGAGAGAGTGTTACTATCCCTGATTAATATGGGAGAATGTGAGGTATACAGTTCTTCTTAAATCTTGCAAGAAAGAAACATCTGAAATCAAAATTTTCTGTAAAAGGTTAGATTCTTCCAAGACAGAAAAAGTAAAAAGGAAATAAGAGGCTGATTGATTTCATTCCAGAGTCTCACTATGCACCAGTGGGCAGAACAGGCCTGGTGTGGATGGGGCATCCACATTCTTCTTCAAGGGATCACCTTAGCTCATTTCATGCAAGTTCAGCAAACTGGCACCAGACCTTTGGCTCATGAAGGCTGAAACAATGGCAATCAGAATTCATAAAAAATTCTCTTGGAGAGAAAAATATGATTAAAAACTTACTTGGAACTTAGAAATGAATTGGTGAGTTGTATCTTTTGCACAGAGGTAGGAAATTGTTATTAGGAGGAATTTGGCTGTAATGCATGCCCTGTGTTCCATATAGTATATGAAATAAATATAACATGTTGTGTACAATAACTCTTGTCCTTTGATAGAATATAGTTTGTCAGTTTATCCATTTCCACAGGGTAGGATTACATCAATGCTGGCTCCTCCTCCCTGGAGTCTACACCGTATCAATTCCCTTGTAACCTGGACAGGCTCTATCCAATAGTCCTGCAGCTGTCCTTCTTTATTTTCCATCAGAAGATTGTCCCAGAGCCTTGTGCCATCAGGGTGAGAAACCTCCATCTAACTTCTGGTTTAGATATAGCCATACTTATCATCTCCCATGCATCCTTCTGTTGGCATTATTCTGTACCCAAAACTACTCTTTGAATGTCATATGCAGCATATTTTGAGCACAGTTTTAAGACACCAGCTGCCACTCAACCTTCTCATGCCTTGTCACTCCAGGTTTTTTTGGGAAGCCACAAACCCCATCTCTTCACTTTGGACTGATCTGCCACCACCCCATCCTAGTGCCAATTCTGTCTTGCTTCAGGTGCCATTTGAATTCATCTCTCTTTGATCTGGTGTGGAGCTCTGCTACATACCTGGTTTTGAGTGGCCCTAGCCCACTAAAATCTAGACCCATATGAGCTTTTCTTGCATTTCTTGTCTAATTATGTCTATAGGCCGTGAAGTTTTCCTCCTCCAAGTATTTTTTCCATTGATCATAAAAGTAGCTTTGTTCCAGCTAACATATCTATTATGCATGTCAAACTTTCCTTAGGCCAGGCACTGCCCATGTTCATGCTTTAAAAAACAACAAATGTACTCTGGCATGAAACAAAGACATAAATAATGATGTATAAATTCAGATGCCCTGATTAGTTTGTGAGTAACACATTCCATCACCAGTGCATGAGCTGAAGGAACACAGCCAGAAAATCCAGATTACAGGCACAAGGAGGAGGCTCAATTATTCTAGTCTTAGCATGTGTAACTGTAACACCATTAAACACAGTATTATCCAACTCTTTAAAAACTCTGTGCAGCAGTTGAAGAAAACTGAAAACACCTCTGCACTTAGAAGAAAAATAAAAACCATTTCTGGTTGAGTATGTGATGTTTTTGGGAGTTACTGAGTTCCTCAAAGGCCTTCTCCACCCTCTCCATCTTAGCAAGGTGCCTTGCCTAGGATGCCAAAACTGCATGTACCAAGCATGAGGGAGAGGAAACTTTTTGGTTTATTTTGCTAAATCTTTGCACTAAGTCTGGAGAAGTAATTGACATTCAGCCAGTAAATATATTGACATATATTCCAGTAATAAATGCCTTGGCAGTACCACAGCTAGACAAACATTAAAATAATGAGTGAGAGACAGCTCTGCAACTCTTTTTCCAATTAAAAAATGTTGCTTTCAGTTGCTTATCACTTTGCCAAACAATTCAAATTGAAATATTGAGTGTCTGTTATGAAGTTGATTTTTTTCTGGGAAAAATTCTGCTGGAATGGAAACATTTATGAGAATGAAATTGCAGGATGGGATAGGGAGGGAGAATCAGCTGCTTGCCCACATTAAAAAGACTTACTCCAGACTTCTACTGAGCTGTTTTGGCACTCTGGAACTGGATTTATAATCATAAATAAGGTTATTTGATACTAACGAAGTTCAGTGTGGAATTCCAAGGTAATGCCTTTAGAATAAATCCAGAGCAACAATCTGATGCCATCTCTAATCAGATGATGAAATACTTCAGAAGGGATTTGGAAGAACCTGAAGTTTTGAGAAAGTAACTACTTTGAGATTACATCTGTGACAACAGTCACTTCCATGAAACCTGAATTTCAGTCTCAACTTGTTCTCAAATGTGAACTTAGGCAAAATCATTAGTGAAAGAATACAAATCTGAACAATACCTTTCAGAACTGTGTTTAGACAAAATGGAGCCGACTTAGCTCAAGAAATTGTTGTTACTGAGAACAAAGACAAAATATGGTATTTACTTTGACTGGACATAAAAGATCTCCTCCCAGCCCTCCAGCCAAAAGATCCAGATCCAGAATGATACTGTTCTGGTAGTGACAGATACCTTGGAAAGAAAATCTAATCCTACCCAAACAATACTGAATGTGGGAATTTACCCTAATGATCTAAAATTAATCATGCACAACATACCCAAAACCCTAAAATGAAAGCCGCAGAACGACAGTGGAAACTGTCTCCCTGGAGACGCCAAGTCTGCTGTTCTGCAGCACATCATGCTGATCATTACAGCGTGTTCATCTTTGACTCTTTCTAATCCTTACCAAGCCTATAAGCCTGAATGCTCTTTGTTTTTCCTTCCTTTCAAGGCCAGGAGTCCCATGAAATTTTCATTCAGCAGGTATTGCAAATTTTAGTCAAATTGAATTATTATTAATTGTATTAATAGTTTAGCAACACATAGTAAATACATGATAGCACAATGGTAGCACAGGCTGATTTTGCCAGTGATATTCATGGCCTGGTGTGAGCTGTCAGATCCACTGTGCCAGGCAACAGAGACTATTAGAAGTCCGTATGCTACAGTGTACTGTGTCATGCCAGGTCCTCGAGTTCCAAACATAACCCCAGACTTGTTGGGCTGGGATGCAAAACACGGGCAAGAAGGGACAGGCCACAGTGCAGTGCAGCATGCAGGGCTTTAGGAAGTGCCAAAACACACTGAAGAACAGAGGTGGGTGCAAGAGAGGTAACCAGGTGGAACGGCACAGCGAAAATGCAACCCATGCCCCTGGAAAGCTCAGCATACCGCACCTGAGAGGAAGGGGAACTTGTTCCACAAGTGGATAGAGGAGGTTATGTGAGTGGCTTAAACTCCCAAAAACCAGAGACAAGTGGGATCAACATCTCACACATACCAGCCCGTTCCCAGCTTGTCTCACCTTGCCACCCACACTCAGGTGTCTTTCTGCTGCTGCTTTCCTCCCTGACCCTTTTCAAACTTCCACTGAACCCAGCCTCTCCCATGAGCCCCTACTAGCCCCACAAGGGATTCTGAGGGCCAAGCACCATTTTGGGGTATTTTGGGTTGTTTCCACTGAGGCTGTTGAGGGGACTGATGCATCCCTCCCCAGGCATGGCTGGGGCTCAGCTAGAGCAGATGGGGGCCCAGGTACAGTGCTGGGCAGCTGGGCATGCACCAGTGGGAAGCGAGGGAGTGTGGCTGCCAGTGGGGATGAATATCTGCTTTGTTTTCAGGAGCTGCTTGAGGCAGGAAGCAGGGATGTCTGTTAGTGATGTCTACCTTCAGGTTTTAAGTTGAATTTTTGTTTCTTGTTAAAGTTTCAGGCCAATGTTCGTGTTCTTTCTCAGCATAAGTCAAAGCAACTGGGCTGGCTATTTTCTTGTAAGGTGAAAGGAGAGTAATTTTTGGTTTACTACTTGTTTTCATTAATCCTTCATTGGAAAAATGATAAAAATTAACACCTCTTGTGGCTGCCAGCTAAAAGTGAAATACCTTCCCTCTCTCCAGAAGTCTTTTGGTTTAGCCAGAAGGATGTTTAGCTTTCCCTAGGCTAATGTGGTTTTGGAGGTTTCAGTTTTGTGGTAAAATTTGTAATTTTTTTCCTAAAACAAGACTTTTAGTAACATTTAATAAAAACTGAGTTTTTAAAGACTCATCTAAATAGATCTTGAGCCTCCAATGAAAGGTAGGGATAAAAGTAAGGCAAAGGTGTTGAATGCATTCTTTGCCTCTGTCTTCCACACAGATGACAGACCATGCAGGCCTCACTGCCCTGAGCTGGAGGACAATGATTACAAGAATGATCGACTCCAATCAACCCCAAAATTGTGAAGGATGTCCTGTTCCAGCTGTATCCCTACAAATCTATGGAGCCTCATGGGATTCATCAGCGCATCCTCAGAAGGCTGGCTTCTGTAATCACATAGCCTCTCTCAATGATTTTTGGGTGGTCCTGGGAATCCAGAGGGATCCCAGATGACTGGAAGCTGGAAAACATTGCCCCAGTTTTTGAGACAGGCAAAAAGGAGGAGCCCAGAAACATCAGGCCTCTCAGTCTCACTTCAGTGCCTGGTGAAATTATGGAGAAGATTGTTCTGGGGATAATGAAAAACACTTGAATAAATGCATCATGGGATGGGTGAGCAACTGGCTCACGGGCTGGGCACAAAGGGTCACAGTGAATAGGGTGACATCAGACTGGGAATCTGTCACTGGTGGGGTTCCACAGGGCCCCATCCTCAGCCCTCTGCTCTTCAACATCTTCATAAATTACTTGGATGTAGGACTGGAAGGGATAAGAACCAAGTTCCCAGGTGGGAGGAAACTGGGAGGAGTTGATGTCCTCGAGGGCAGGGAGGCCCTGCAGAGAGACCTTGACAAATCAGGGGTTTGGGCAATCACCAACCACATCAAGTTCAACAGGGAAAGTGCTGGGTTCTGAAGCTGGGATGGGGCAGCCCTGGATGTATGGACAGACTGGGGAATGAGACACTGGGAAGCAGCACCATGGAAAGGGACCTGGGGTTCCTGGTCAATGATGTGTTGAACATGAGCCAGCAGTGCCCTGGCAGCCAGGAGGGACAACCTTGTCCTGGGAGGCATCAAGGGAGGGGATTTTCCCTCTCTGCTCTGACCTGGGGTGGCCTCACCTCCAGTGCTGGGGGCAGTTTGAGTGCCACAATATGAGAATGATATTAAAATGTTAGAGAGTGTCCAAGGGATGGAAATGACAATGATAAAGCACCTTGAGGCAAAGCCATACAAGGAGAGGGTGCAATCACTTGATCTGTTCAGCCTGGAGAAGAGGAGACTGAGGACAGACCTCACTGCAGGTACAAATTCCTTGTGAGGGGAAGAGGAAGGGCAGACACTGATCTCTGCTCTGTGGTGCAAATTGTCAGGATCTGAGGCCTGAAGCTATGTCAGGGAGGTTTAGGCTGGATATTAGAAAAAGGTTCTTTGGGCAAAGGTACCAAATACCAAAGGGTATTTGGGCACTGGAACAGGATCCGCAGGACAGTGGTCACATCACCTGACAGAATTCAAGAGAATTTGGACAACACTGTCACAAGTGGTGTGACTCTTGGGCTGGTCCTACACAGGGCCAGGAATTGAGCTTTGATAATCCTTGTGGGTCCCTTCCTATTCAGCATATTTTGTCATTCTGTTTTTCTGTGATTATTTGGTTTAAGAGTTGGTTCTAGCATTTCAGTGGAATATGCTACCTGTGGAACCTTTTCCAAAGCAAATTTCTTAAATGATGGGGTTTTTTGTTTGTTTGTTTGTTTGTTTGTTTGTTTTTTCTTTTGTCACTTTCAAAATATTTATTAGCAATGGACTGAAGTATTATATTACCTGATCACACAGACAAGGAGCCTGAACACCACAGGCTTCCTATCAATGATTGAAATATCAGCAGAGGCTTTCTTTCCCAAAGAAGAAAATGGTGCACTCTAGTAGGAAAACTCTTCTGAAACAAGGGGAGAAGTGAGTGAGAGGGACTCAGAAATGCATGTTGAAAGAGAAATCCTAAAGGAGAATAAAGTGAGATTTGTATACAATTACATATACCTCTGTGCTGTCCTTTCTAAAGACAGAAAGAATGAGTCCTTGAAGTGAGCTTCTCTTCGATTTGAGCTGATGGTAAAACTGCTGAAAAATACTCAAGGAATATTATCTGGGCATTCAAGATTTGGATGATATGCTCAGTTTTCAAGAAGGGACAAAACTCAGACCATGGGGTAACACAGTTAATATGTAAGGCTTTTGAACTGGGTGAAGAAAAATGTGAATCAGATTTAAGGACAGAACTTTCCCAGCTTCCAACTCCTCATCTAAAGACTCAGACCATTTACTTTCCATAATATCCAGATATTCCACTCAGTGTCTGTCCAAGACCTCAAAATTCCCCATTATAAATCTTCTTATTTGAGAAAGTTGGAAGGTCATAGAATCATAGAATATGCTGAGTTGGGAGGGACCTATCAGGATCATTGAGTCCAGCTCCTGTCCCAGCACAGGACATTTCCAAGAATCACACCATATACCAAAGAGCGTTGTCCAAACACTTCTTGAACTCAAGTCAGGCTTGGTGCTGTGACCACTTTCCTGGGGAGCATGTTCCTGGACTCAGATCTTTTTCAGGACATGGAGACTTTATGGTTGAAGCTCTGGATTTACAGCATATTTGTTTCCCTGAAGAAGTTTGGCAAGTGTGTGCCACCTTGAGCTCACTGCTTTAGCAACAGTGCAACTGTTGTTGCACTGACATGCAATGTCATGGGCCTCTTTAGCTCCAAATAGTCAGTCAGAGCTACATTTGGCCATTGAAGGATGTCTTCTTATATGCCCCTGCATTGCTTTGCCCTGCCTTCCTTTTTGTGCTGCTCAAGACTGGGATGCTGTAGTTGTCCAGAGCAGTCTGATTCAACCATCTACAGCAATATTTTGAGCAGTGATTGTGACTGGAACTGCTGGTGGTTCCCATACCTTTATTTGATCTCAGTGACCAGTCACAAAGAAAAGAGACCCACACAACTGAACAGCAGGAGGGGGATCAAGTGTCTGTAGAATCCACATTGTATTATGCAAGGACAAGAAGGAAAACATTTAATATATTTATTAGTTTCGTAACCAAAAACTGCAGGCACAGAGAAACACATGTAATCTTCTTGTGTAATGCAGCACTGAATGTTGATAAAAGGAAAAACCAGAAAACTTAAATGAGAAGAGAGCATATGTAATGGGGATGCATGGAGAGAGTCAGAAAGAGGATGGAAAAGGTTAATGACAGAAACAGAAGAAAACAAGAGACAATGATACATGATGTCAGCAGTTAAATAGGAACTGATAAAATGTATAGACCTTACTTGTAAATAAAATAGGCTGAGAAATTGTATCCATTAATATATACATGGAGATAGACACATACATACCTTGCCTTAATATACAATGAACATTTAGGGCTTAGCAGAATTTTATTCATAGCAGGAAGTAAAACAAATTGCACTTACTAAGCACATAACCAGGCAGCATCTGCTAATGTAAAAAGATGTCTGAAAGGCAGAAGAGAATGTTCTTTATCTGTATCTCATGGAGACCCTGGGGAATATATTACCAGATTAATTTAATAAAAAGTTGCTCTCTTTGGCATTTTTATAAATAAGATAGAGGCTTTGTTATCTCGGCAAGAGGTATTTTTCTCCTATCCTGATTCAACCATGCTCTAGTTAAGTGAAGCCTGAAACTATAGACTTCAGTTTTTCCAATTTAATTCCAATTTAGTACAGGCATGGTACTCAATGTATGCTATGATGAAATATGGCTTGCTGAGTGGTAATCTTGAAAATCATGCCTACAGTATTTACTCATGAGAGTAATCCTTTTTGCTTATCTATTTAAATTGATAAACAAATTTAAAATTAAAAGCATGCCATGCAATCCTGTTTTGCTTGAGGAAATGAACCTTGCATGCAACAATAATAATTTCAAGGACAGTTCTTTAAAGTAAAAAGAAAACAGCTGCTCCCTAGAGTGTACAGAACCTTCCAGCACCCTGTTCCAAAGAATCTGCTATCCTTGATACCTCTTGTAGGTAGGCTAAGTTCTGCTAGATCCAGAAACTGGAGGGCACACTAAGCAAAATATTCTGTGAAGAACTCTGAGTTCTTGTATTTGCCCCAGACTGTCCAACAATGTTTCATATGACACCCAAATATCCTACCTAGAAAGCTGGGAAAACAGGTAGCCTGAGGTTTCCCAAACAAGGCCTATGGGGAGGAGACACTTGGGAATGTCCTGATATTAATTATGATGCTGAGTGACAAGCAACTGCCTCCAGGGGGAAAAAAAAATAAAATTTGAGGCTATTTTAGGCTTTATTTAATGTACAGTGATAATTTTTATTAGCAGTAGTGCACTATACTTTTTTTACCCATGGGCTTTCTGTACTCTTTGACACATCAGGGGCCTCCTGTCCTCAGGATATCTTGCTGTGGACCCTGTTGGCCATGACTATGTGCCAAATTCTCCCATGCAGGTATCTCCATCATAAGCTTTTTCCAAGGTGATACCTCAGTGAGCTGGTCTCACCAACAAAAGTGTTTTGTTTCCAGATGTCTCCTCTTTGTACTTTTCAAGTCAGCTATTTCTATGAGAAAAGCCATGTCTCAGATGACCAAGAGCAGCTGCTGAACTTGGGCTGTTCTCTCGGGTTTGATCCCCCCTGCCTGTCAGTGGATGAAGTCTGATGATTGGAGCAGGTCAAAGCCTGGGTAAATGAGGTCCAGTCAAGAGGAGTATTTGCTTCCCACTGATTAGGAATCTTCAGTCCAAGACTTGGTGATGTGTTTTGAATATAAATCCACCTTATGCTCCTCCAGAACTTTCTGTCAATGAACAAAAAGTCCATACAAAGTCTGGAAAGGACCAGCAGTCACAGTCTTTTGGGCTAATATTATCTACATATTCAAGAAGACAGGGAGAAAATAATCTCCTGTACATGGATACAAAAACCAAGGAAATTATTGAAATGCAATGGAAGAAGTTGTGTATTAGGCATGTATTTTAAGTGTCCATATGAAACTGTGAACACTGATTCTTATGTAGAACTTCTCTCAGGCTAATTCTTCTACAATCTGTGATAAAATTAACTATGTGGTGACTTTCTGCCACTTGGCTGCATTTGTCTTCTGATTGGTGTCAGCCTCCTGCCTTACAGCTTCAGCTCACTACTCCTGCTTCCATCCTCTGCTTTTGCCTTTTCTCCCAGATGCCAGAGGTCTGCCACAGTGTTGTTCTTGCATGGAGGAGGACTGGGTGGCCATTCAGGGCTTGCTTGGTTGCACTTCAACCAACACAAACCATTTTGACCATGGTGTCTTTAGACTGTTTTTGGTTTTAAGCCACCACAGTGATGTCTGTGCTACAACACTTGGGGGCTGAAATCTATGTCACTGACAAAACTTTGTGCTGAAGCCAAAATATCAGCAAGGAGCATACTGTGGCTTGGTCATTAAGCATTTTATGTGTAGTATTTCTACAGTAATTTCATTATGCAGCTAGAAAGGCACACAAAATGTTAGGGAAAAAAAAAACCCCAAGCAGATACTCCTATGGCTGTTATTTTCAGACAACTGTGCCAGATCTTCAAAAGCTCAACCAATCCTCTCCAGCTGCAAAAAGTTCATCAAAATTTGCCTGCATGAGTTGGATATGCCAGTCTCGCCCTGTCTGCTTCCCAGCATTATTTAGTCAAGACAGAAGAAATTAGGATCCAGCTTGTTCCACCCCTCTCTAACCTCCTTCAGTCCCTGGAAACAATGCATTTTTCATCTTTAAGAAGTGCTACTTCACCCTAAGTCACTTGTGTTCTATCACTGCTTGCTGTTTGGGAAAACTTGTGTGGAATTTCTTGTAAACCCATGGACACTCTTCCCCAGCCTACATGGCTGTTTCTTGTACTCCCTTTCAGTCATTCCCTTAGTGGTTATTGTATGTATATTCCTCCTACACTCTTCATTTCTCCTTTTTTTTTTTTTTTTAATATCCAAGAAGCAGATACATCTTCCAATTCCATCTTTGCAAGGTGTCTAACACAATGACAGTGTTTCCCATGGGCCTAAGCATCTCTGACTGCTGTAAGAGCACAGTAAATTTAATTCACTCCAGGGACATGTTAGATTTATAGTTACAAAAACTTCAGCATGGACTGCTTGATATATGTAAATCCTGGACATGGACCACAGCACATGCTCTACAACAACAACAATAAAAATAATAATAATAACAACAATAATAATTTGTAGCACAGTTATGGTTTTCCAGAGGGGTTCACTCTGCAGCTTCATGCTGAAGAGAAGTTTTTTATTGAAAGAAAATATTCTTTCCAACTGTCAAAAGTGTGTTCCTGACTTATATTTTACTTTCTTTTGGGGTTCCTTCCTTTCAAATATGGAAATAAAAGTGGATTTATTTTGCAATATATAGAACAATTCAAGAAGTAAGAAGTTTCTTTTCTCTGCTTCTACTTGCCAGCTCTGTGTGGTTAATTATTTATCAAAGTGCAACAGCATGAGTTAGTAACAATGCAGTCCATATCCAAATTGCACTCTAAGAACAAGAAAATAATGATCAAATTTTAAAATATGATTCTTAACAGGCCATGAAAAAGACCTTGATCTGCCTTTGCACAATTACTTAAAGTTTGTCCATGCAGACTCAGATTGGTTTCCCACCTACAGCTGTAGGTAGTTTCAGGTTCCACTTTTTAAAAATGATCAGAGAAGTGATTATTTCTATTGGGTTCTGTGACCCAAAGAAATTATATTTTAGATTCAAATGCTGGAAATAGTTGTTTATTACTTAGGGACCTGTTTCCTGAGATACCTTCCTCACAGTTTTCATTGAAAGTGAACGAAAATGCATTATCTCTTACAGACAAAATGCATTCCTTTGCTAAAACAACCCTGTTTTAAGAAAAACAAAAGCACCACCAAATCTTCCTGGTGACATCTGAAGACAGTGCCAGAAAGGTGAGGTCTGAAAGATGGGGGACTGGCTCTGAGAAAGAAGAAGGAACAAGAATAGTTTCTTTTCTACTGGAAAGCAGAGTTGAACACATCTAGATTTAAAATGAATTAAATTATGTTTGAATTTTACTATGTCTTTTTTTTATTTTTCACCTTTTTTTTTTTTTTTTAAAGTGATTGCTCCAGAAATCATATTGTGGTCGCTTGCTTAGCACAGAGTTGGATTTTCCTCCTCACCAGGGCTTGCAGGGCAGTGGGAAAGCTGGAAGGCATCTTTGAGGTGTACAGCTCAGCTGGATCAAGGTTGGGAGCAGAATCGTCTGTGTCTAAATTAGGACTTTTTAAGGAAGGAGTAGAAGGCCAAACAAACTACAAAAGTTAATAACTCAATTGCTGCCTCTCATCTTCTTCCACTCTCTCAGCTCATTCCTCTCACAAAACCAAACAATTACATTTGACAGCAACCTGAAATTTGTCTGTCACCAGGATTTAAATATTTCAGACCTTGGCAGCACAGCTGGTTCATCACTGATTAGAGCCTGATGAGCCTGGTTTGCTAACAGGGACAGATTTTATTCATGGCCCTTCAGGTTCTCTGTTTCCCATCTTTAGCCCTTTATTTGCCCTGGGTAATAGCTAACTTTTTAAACTGCCCTGAGAGGGAGTGCAAGAAGAGTCCCATTGTGCACAATGAATGGAGCCTTGGTCTCTCCCCTTCCCCGTCTGCTATGGGAAGGGAAGCCTCTTTAGTCCTTAAACAGACAAGAGGGACATTATCTTCCTTTTAAATTATTACTACTTGAAAAGATTATCTCGGAGCTGTGCAAGCCCCTCATTGCAGGTTTCATATATGAAAACCTGCTCTCTGTGTAACTTATGCCCCAACTGTCAGGGGACAAAGAAATAAAGAGGGCAAAAAATATTTGAAATCTGCTGGGAGGAAATCCTTTGGGTAACTGGATTTATTGATTCATTGAATACTTTGGCAGGCACTTGAAAGGTAGATAAATAACTCAGATGCAAAACTGGAGCAACAGGTGAAAATATGCAGAAAGGCAAACAGAGCAAAAGAAGTTGTACTTTTATGTATTTTTTATGTATACATCCAGTGGATGCTTTCCACTAAGACTGTATTTTCTGGCAAACATCACTTGGCGTTAAGGCTACACCTTACTGCATTGCCTTATAGACATCCCCTCAAGCCAGAGCGGACCTATCAGTTATCAAAGGAAATGATAGCTAACTGGATCATTTGGGCCATTTTTCATGGTCAAAGTGAGAATTTAAACCCTATTGAGGGATTTCACCGGATGATTCAAAAAGCAGGAAAAGGCCAGTGCCTTGCCCCACCATTTTGGAGCTGGGTTGATGAAATGAGACTGAAATTCTGAGGTAGTCAGGACTCCCTGGAGGCAGTGGCTCCTCAGAGGATAATAAATCTCACCCCCCTGCCACGCTCAAGCATGAACCATGGTACTTGCCATATAGGATCACAATAAATCCTGAGCCTCTTCTATCTTCCCACACCTAGGGGAGGCAAGGGATAACAAGGGACCCGCACTCAGGACGCTGATCATTAAGATGATGAACAGTGATAAATGCAAGCCTTTACTGCATTTGCTGCATTCTGAGCTGTCTACAGCTTCAGAAACAATATATAGGTAGACCACAACCCTAGAACATCCATCTAAAAGTAGTCTGTTCATAACATGACACATAGCACAGCTGGTGATTATGAACAGTATGTCTATATTTCAGTGGTGCACTAACCAGTCTTAATAAACATTGCCTGGCTTATCTCTTGGAAATTAAAAAAGTGATTGATGTGCTTCTGAACTAGCATTTCATTTGAGACAAAGTTTTCACTGACTGATAAATACACCAGGCTTGCTCTGGCATTCCAGCTTATCTCAACTCCATAGGAATAGTGCTAGAGAAATGTCTCCTCAGCCTTCAGGAGAAAAACCAGGAAGATAGTTCTGAGGCTTATCAGCCCATGCTAGAGTCTGTGCAGCCCATAAGTCTTACTGCTAATCTTCAGTAAAAACAGATGCATTGCTAATGTTTTTAAGGTTAACTGCAGATGCTTTTCAGCACAGCACCAAAAGCATACTAATTTCCTTTTCTCAAAGCGCTTGTCCTTCCCTTGGGTTTTCCCAAATCCTCTTCTATAATCCAGTGCAGAGACTGAGCAACAAAGAGGGGAAATCCAGGGAGATGAAACCAATTCAGGGCCCTATGGTGCAGGACTAAACTGAAAGGTGATCTTATTTTTTCCCAAATGAAATTTCTAATTATCTCATCATGCAGCTAAAATGTCAGTTAGTGCTTTGATTTTTTCAGGATCTGTTTCCTAAGAATTTAAAACACTGAGAATAGCACTTAGAGGTAATTTATGCAAGGGTTAAATGTGGTAGACACTGCTTGAGAGTTTTAATATTATATTCTTTACCCAAGGCAATAGACAGCTTCTTCAGAGTCATTCCATTCTAATGTGTAAATGCTGAAAGTAATTAGACTGAGTCCTGTGTGTATTAAAGTATTTAGGAGAAAAAACTTTGGAAAAAGTGACTTTTCATGAGCAGCGACCAAATATTTCATAAAAATTAGAATTACTAATAATATAAACTTTATTTTTTAAAAGAAAAGGCTAGTTTAAAACATACCATTGCAGAAAAGTATTTAGGTTTGTTAGACTTTTTTTTAACTTTTCAGTATAGAAATGGACATCACAACACCATCCATGGCAATGTCTATTGGCCAAAAATGATTCTAAATAGAAGTCCACATGAGAAGAGTTTACATTTTTGTTTAAAAAGGCAAACTCTTATGTTCTGAAACACCCTTTCTATTTTTAAAACAATAGCCTGAATGGCTCTGAAGAATTGCTTAGCTGTCATTGTCATTTTGAGAAGAAAATATTTCTTCAGCTCTGAATATCAAATATGCATTGTTAGAGATGTCTTGTGTGGTTCATTGGGTTGCACATTTTTCTCTTCCTTCTTAAAATGAAATAAAGTTACAGCATTTTTCTGTTTCTTCACCCTTTGTTGCAGAGTAAATGTACAGACCCTTTAATGTTTTATTTACAGATTTCAAGTCCTTCCAAAAGGATCTCATGCCCTCTGATGCCTGCAGTAAACCCTCTGACTGTTTATGGCCAAAAAGCTAGTATTCTGATAGAGACTAGGCATAAATAAGAACCAGACCCTACTGACTTCAATCACTGCAGGAGGGTGTCTAAATTAAATGTATGCTATAAAAAGACTTCAGCATTAGTCATGTCTGCCTGCTGAAATAACGCCATGTCTGCTTAATTAAATATTATCAATTCTCTTAAAATATTCTGCCACCTAATGAAGCCAGTTACCACCTGAACTGTTTACATTTTTGGCTTCTCTGGCCTTTGATCCTCTCTATCCCACACGTGCTGAAATGCAGAATGCAGAGCCAAGGCTGCTCATGTAGGAAGCTAGCTTTCTCAATCATCACCTGCCAATTTTATCAGAGTTAGTATTAAGAATGTCAAAAGGCTAATAACAAGAATATCAGCCTCCTTATAATACCTGCATTTTCAGTACACAAAAAAGGAAACATGAAACAAGAAAATTAGGTACCCTTTTAAATCACAGAGTGCTTTGTCTTGCAGCCCTGTCTTAATACTTGAGGTAGTGCATAAACACCTCTCTGGCTAATATAAGAGCTGCCAAATGACCACAGGGATATTAATTATAGGAATAAGCAATTGTATGGGTTTTGTTTTTTTTTTTTAAATGTTAAGAGGATGTAAATATTGTAATTGCATTTAGTCATATGGGGAAAACAGGGATCATCTGCCAGAAGCACACAGCTTCTCTTGAGTTCATCGTAGGGGTCACGACTTCTCTGTGGTTTGGGCCATTTTTGACCACTGGAATGTTCACCTTTACACATTTTCATTTACACATTTCATTACAAATCTTGGGCTGCTCTTTCTGCTTTCTCTGCTTTTCTGTGGAATTGTGGCTTTCTGCACTGAAAAAAAGCCCGAGGGAAAAGAACTCCTAGAAGATTCTCCTAGTGTGGTATCCAGAAGGCAGATTATATAAATAGGCTAAGGGATTTAGAGTCACAAAGGTCCATCCTTTCGTGCCTGAGGTATAAAAGGGCTGCAATGTCTCCTAGGAATATGAAGCCTGTGGGGAGTATTTGAACCAGTAATGATTTGCTTTTACATATATATAATAAAATCCATTGAAATGATTGAACAAAATTGGACAGGAACTGAGCTGAAATGTAAAGACTAATACAATACATCTGAGAAGGTCAGCTGAACAGGTTGGTTGGGATTTTAAAACTTGCAAGACAGGCAGGCAGAATTTCCAACATGGCAGCTAATTCTGATCTTCATTTTACTCTATTGTCACAAACAGCTTGCTAGCCAGGACAGCATATTTTTTGCTTGCATCATGCAAAAGTACCCTGCTCATGCATACATGAGATTGGGAAGGGAGGGCAACCCAGATGATTTTGGATGTTCTTTGTAAAGGGCAGAATTACCAGAGAAAAGTTAAATAAAAGAAATGTGTGTTCATCTGAGGGCAAAACTGAACCCTAGGGACAGCTGAACTCAGTGTGTGGTGCTACACCAATGCTTAGATTTTTCTCAGTTTGAGTGGGAATTTGCTTTACTCCCTTCCTTTTTGATACTCTGTTGTCACAGGCTGGGACTGTGGAGGGTTGTTAACACACATGCTCATACCTTTTACCAGCCAAGCCCAATAGCAATGATACTTTAACTGCTAATCTTAGAATGCCTTATGTACACTGAGAACATCTGTACATTTATCGTAGTAGTATAGTGTTTACATAAATCTTGTCAATGTACTATACACATAGGTTACACGTGTAGTCTTTATATTTAAAATTGTGCTTGCTTGAATATAAATATCAATGCAAAATGTAATATTTTATATAAACACATATTTTACTGCTGTATATATTGTGTGTATACAGAATTTGTAAGGAGACAGATACCAAATGCATTTTTAAAGATGGTCTTTCTTGGTAAGATGAGAGTTCACTTGACGTTCTGAATGGCTTAGCAACCTGGAAATGGGAGACAAACCTTTACAACTCCATATCTCAACTTCAGATCCAGTCAAAGGCAGAAGTGATAAAAAGTTATTGCTGTCCTGATAGTTTCATGATGAGAAAGACTGAGATTTCTTGCCTTGGTCCCTACAGCTGTGTGTCTCCCAGAGCTCAACACCTCTGGTGCTCAGCAGAAAGAAGTGCACAAAACCAGCATTAGCTACCCCAGGTGTCCCTGGTAGGGAAGGGGTTGTGTACCATGGGCCTCCAGTGATGACTAAGACAGGCATTATCTAGATTTTGTGGTTTTGGTTGAGTATTTTTAATAGATTCCCGAGTTTTATTGTCATTCATTAGCATTTATCCATCTTTGGACCCGACAGAGCTGCTGCTGTTCCTGCATTATCTGGGTGAGAAGTACTTGGTTTCTTGCACAAGCAACTTGGTTTACAGTGCTGGCTGGATTGGTATAGGATACTTACAAAGAGGTTGAAGGTGACTGCAGTGTTGTCAGGCTGACTGAGGCAGTATGTACCTCCATACAGGAAAGTCAGAGAAAGGAAAACACCTCCTAGCAGAGAGAAAAAAGGTTGCACCTTGCCCTCATTTGCACTGGTGAAAATCTCAAGATCACTGACTGACCTTCTTTTCTTTCCTGTTATAGACCCCCTCAAGAGTGAAGAGGCATTTTGATATTTATCACACTTAACTGTAATAGCTAAAGGGCAAAGAAAACACACACGGTGTGACTTCTGAAGTGATGTGTAAGAGAATGGGATATTCTGGCAGCACCAAATAAGCAACCTACACATGGCTTATGGCAAAACATCTCCTGATATAGCAGGAGTGAAGGTAAGGAGAGGACATGTGCGTGTTTTCCCTGATGTAAGTGACATGGTGTCTGGACCCACAGTGCAGTGCAGAGCCTGTCCCATAGTGGCACGGTGCATGGACATGCAAGGGGTGGTGGTGAGGCAATGCAGAGTCAGTGCACTGTAAGCCTCACTGCTCCCAAAAATGCAGGTATCCGTGCCCTGCATCCATGCAATACAGCCATCCTATGGATGAAGCCATGGTGGGCCTGCATCCTTTCCTTTTATTCAATTATCAGAAAGTCTTGTTCTTGTTACTGCATTGCCTGCATATTTATTCACCTCTGTGGCATCTGGCTGCTTTACCTATATTGAGACATCCAAACTCTTAATTAGACAGATCAAACAAATGCATTATACCTGCTGCCTGAAGGTTTAGCTGTCAGCTCTAAAATCAAGATTTAATCTGTGAAAAAGCCTGAACAAAGACCTATTGTGTTGCTGCTGCCGATTGTTATATTTGTATGAGCAATCCCCAAAAATTGACAAAATCCTGTTCTATACAGGCTTGGTTTTCACCAGCATTTGCTTTCCCATGACCATATTTCCTTCTAAATGCCAGTCTCTGTCTTAATTCAACAGAGGTTTTTGACCCTTATTTTTTTTTTATGCTTTACATCAATGTAATTTCATCACATTAAGATAATTTCACCGCCCTTTTCCAAAGGGCCACTCCTAAAAAAGATGACATTTAATAAATCTGAATTTTCAGATGTTTCTGTCATTATTATTCTAACTCTGCCTGTATGGGGACTGCATGAAAGAAAGTCAGCTAGATGATGTCATGAACAAAAAGATACACCGCCACTTGCTGCCAGTTTTCCCAGCTGCCTACTAACAAGACAGGTAATTAAATACTCATGTAATATTAAATATTATTATATTAATGAGTACAGAAATGCTGTTGGACTATTCCAACCTGATAAAATATGCACCATACCCTGCTGTTCTTGCTGATGTATGGCACTTGGTGGAGCCAATGTGTTTGGGCCTATTGTTGTTTATATGTTAGCAGTTCAGGACAACTATTTTGCCTCCTACTCTAAAGTAATGTAGAAAGGGTCTGACATTTATTGAAATATAGATTGATATTGGTTAGAAGGAGTCTTTCCAGAGAAGTTAATTGCTTTTGCTGGCATTGCTATCAGATGATTGGTCCAGTTCTTGGAGTTGTGGATCTCTGCTTTTTATTTCCTCCACATGTGTTTCTGTTAGTTGACACAGCCAAAGCATTATCCAGTAAACTTATCTCTTTGTGCAAGGGACTGTAGTATACTTACAGATACCCAGGCCAGGTCTTGTTTAAGTAAAATCAGGATTATCACCTTTTTCAGAAGTGGCACTAGAGATGGGACTAGTATAAAAATGTGAATGTTCCCAAACTTGGGCATAGAAAACTCCTTTGACTCAGGTACTCCAGCATAAGGAATATAAATCAAGGTTCTTCATTCTCAAAAGATGCGGTGTAATCTACTGACTTCTCCACTCTTAAAATGCTGGTCATTTTCTACTGGAATTAGCTTCCAGACCAGAAGTCTTACTTTTGATTTTTTGAAAAAGTTTTGTTAAATAAGACTGAATGTGATTGAAATACCTAAAAATTACTACACTGTGTATGAGAACACATTGAGCTCCCATTATTTCATTTGCATGGACAGCGTTCTGCAGGCACATCACCTTATGAGAAGAGCTCAATTTAATTACTTTAGCACAAAATTACAGGACCTGGCTCTCTGATACTTGCCTTTCTCACCTGAGGCTTCAAGATAAACATTTCACAACACCATCCATCCTGTCTTCTCTTCATTGATATTCAATTAAGAGGTTTATTTAAACAGACTGGCACTTGACCTCCCCAGCCACGCTTCTCCCTGTAGTGAAGCTCTGTTGCTGCCCACCTGCTGCACGGCAAGATTGTATTCAATCATGATCCTTGGCTCAAACTGTGTGCTTATAGTTGATGGCTTGCTTGAAGGAGAACAGACCACTAATAAATTGCACAGTCATTACCCTTTATGCATACTTGTTCTAATAGGTGTTGCAGATTCCTGCCTCCTAATAAGGAAAGGAAGTAGAAAAACACATAAATTCTCCCAAGGGAGGCAGACAGCCTGAAGCCACGTTCGACAGCTGTTGTTGTTACCATGATCACCAAGAGCAAAACAAGGATTAGAAGGGTGGAAAAAAAAAATAAAAAAAAAATAGATGCATTGCAAGGGATTTTGGTAAGATTTATTTTCTTGGATATGGAATGTATTTTGCACTGCCACAGCATATAAAGGCTCAGCAGTCCTGTGGCACATGATGGAATTTGGAGATTAAACCAATATTGCCATTAATTAGCCTATAAATGAGAAATTTAACTTATCAGTAATTTTTACTTCTGTGTCTTGTTGTGTTTTTAAACTGTCACCTTAAACTCCAGCAAAAAGATTTTTGCAATTGATGTGAGCTTGGATGCTATAATGTTATTAAATCTAATTCACAGGAGGTTTCAGAAAATGTTTTCACAGGGTTTACCTATCATCTTCTACCCTTAGCTCTGGTCTTTCTCCTGGGGGCCAGCTAATGGGAATCGGGTGCTTCCTTGGCTGCCCTGGAGCTGTGCTGAATTACACCAGCTCAGCCTCTGTCCCTCAGTATTAGCTGAGAAATCCAAAGGGGAGATTCATGTCCTCTGTAAAGAGGTGTATTTAGTCTACCCCGCAGAGATGGTTTATGGCTTTGGCAGGGAAACTGTTGACAGTGCATACTGTAAATATAGTTCAAAGTGAATTTGAAGTCTTGGAGCTGCAGCTCTCCCCACGCTTGTTACATTAATTTGTTAAAGGTGCTTAGTGTAGGTATCTATGTACATAAAGGTTAACACCATCAATTAAGCACACTCACTTGACATTCTACCGAAAGTGGCAATGGGACAGGCCACAGACTGCTGCTCCCTTTTTGAGCATGGCACAAAACAAGGCCACAACATCACTGGGCATTATGGCCCTCACAGAAGAGGTCACAAGCCTGCTGCTTTTAGCATCCTAGAGAAATTACAATTCCTGCAGTTGCTAACCATCTACTTAAAATTGTGTTTCAAGCAGAAACAGTGTTTCTTGCTCTTTACTTAAACATTGGAGGGTCCTTAGGTTGCTGTATTGAATGTATGGTGCTTTTAATTCTCATGCTAGCTTACTTCAGGTGCACACAAAGTGATTTTTACTTTTCAGGCCAAAAACCACATCTGTTTTTATTGGAAGACCAAAGTTACAACAGATCCCCGAAGCAGGAATAAATGAGGGTGAGAATGCAGACTCTCACATAACAGTCTGCTGGAAGGGCATCTCATGATTTCTATGTTTTACCATGTGACACCAGCTTTCCCTTCCCCCTTTGCCTTCCAACCCTCCTTGAACACAAACAAAGGTGGAGGACTGCCTGTGGATGCTGACAAGTCCTCCATCCCATTCACAGACATATTTACAACCCACTTCGCATCTGGCCTCCTATACACAACCAAAAATGTTGCATGCTCAATTAATCAAAACACTTCATCTGAGGTCCACTCTGATGGAAACATCAGGCCAAGATATGATATATCTGTCTCAAGTGAAGTAAAGCAGAGAGCAGCTTAAACAAGTATTAATGCTCGCTAAAGCTTAAAAAGATCATGTAGTAGTTCCTATCATAATTATGGCTTAAAAAAATCCACAGCAAACTTTTTAATAATAATTACCAGAACATTTCTAACACTATTTGTGACAAATGAGAGTAACCATTAGCATTGCTTAATATTATAGACCAGTGTAAGTTCCTGTCCAATGTCAGTCTTAACACAACCTAAAAATATGCTACTTATTGAGTTGGAAGAAGGTTTTGATTTACAATTATGTCTTGATGGATTACCTGAAAGCACAACCTTCAGGCAAACTGTGATTAAGTTGACCAAAGACATCTGGGAGAGTCATCTATGGCCTAAAATTATGACCTTGGTATTCTAGGCTGAAACTAGACACCATTTAAATTGCTGTGCTGAAAATCTCTTCTAGAGAGGCCTTTGTTTAGGAGGCCATCAGGTTTTTTAGCTTCAGCAGTTCAGCAGAAACACCTCCTGTGAAGTTACAGGGGGGAAAGAAAGTACTTCCTATTTTTTTGCAGCCATTACTTTAAAAACAAAACTCCAAACACTCCCAGCTTGTATGAATCAAGAAGAAAAAACAATTAATAACCTAATGATTAGCAAATGCTGTAGACATAGGTTTGAATTTCACTTAGCAAGATTTATGGAGTTAAATATAAAAGTATGACTTTTGAAAGCCATGTGCTCATAATTAGCTCAAGTTTTACCCCTGGATACTGTAAAATCACAACATGCTGTCAGAGTCCATTTTCTGATCCTGTTATCAGCATGGAATAAAGTTTTCCATTAAATGCAAAACAGATTTACAGGTGCTAAAACAACTTTTTTATCAGTGGGAAACAGGCTACCTTTTGTTCTCTGAAAAGGCATTTCATAATTTTACATTGGTCAATTGATCATACAACAAAGACAAAAATGACAATTTTGGCATCTATCAAAACTGAAGATGTAATGCAAAAATAAAGACAAGAAAAGTAACTGCCTCTCTGAATATAGAATATACAGTCTTCCATATTATCACCTACTGTAAAAAAAAAAAAAGAATTAGATCAAAGCAGTGCCATTTCCTTACTATTGCTGAGTGTACTACATAAATCCTCACAGAAATCATGTGTTCCTGGAGAAAAGCTCAAAGGATAACTGTGTTCCAGGCAGCTGTGGACACTGGAAATTAAATCATTCCATTAAAAAGAATCCCTGCAAAGATAGCAGTCCTTTCAGTGTAATAACTCCTGCCATGAGCTGTCATGTGCAGGGAATAGGTCTTCTTGGAATAGGCCCAAATGGGAGGAGTTTTTTGTACCCGTGCTGTAGCATTCCCATCCCACACACCCCAGGCCAGGGAGACAAGTCCTCTTCCTGTGGGAAGGAGCTGGCATTCCCTTGTCCTCCAGCAGCCAAAACGGAGATGAACAAGTTTTTCCTTGCTCTCAGGCTGGCACCTGGCAGCAGGCAGCCAGGCTCTGAGGAGCGGTCTGAGTGCTTCGGGACTAGCTGGGCTGAACCACTTTTAGCAACAGCTGCTTCAGAGTTTGATGATGGTGGAGCACTCAGTTGCTCAAGAAAAAGCAACATCTCCTGCCTTTCTGCAGTATGAGTTGTTTAACATGGTAGTCAACGGGAAGTATTTTAGTGCCTGTGTCTGAATACTGGGCCTAGACACACATGGAACTGGACTTGGGAGCCCTTTGATAAGGAGACCAAATAATCTGTTACAAGAAATGTTTCAAAGCTACGTTTAGTTTCTAAACACTTAGATAGAGGTTTTGAAGGTGTCTTAAGGGATTCAGTGCATTTCTTTCTCTGAAACATCCCAGGCAACTTAAGAAATTGCAGCCCATCTTCTACCCAAGGCAAAAAGTGTGAAAGTACAGAAGGCAGGAGCCTCGTACAGAAAGAATACAAAGCACAATGTAAACATTAAGAGTTGCTGTACTGTCCTGGAAAAACCAGCTGTATTAAAGAGCAGAACAATGATGTTGATTCACAGGGGGCTTCAGCTGACACACTTGCTAATCACACAGGTTTCTACAAAGAAAAACTTATGGAAACAAGGTGATCCTTCCTCTGCCACAGTCCCAAAGCTTGTAAGACTCAGTAAGAAGGTAGCTTTATGAACTGGAGCTGGTTCAGTAGCCACCAGTTTCTCTATTCTCTGTGCTTATCATTTTAGCTCAGCTGGTTGAGTCTGCATTGTTCAAAAAATCACCTCTTGTTTTATTGAAGCCTGCTGTGTGCCAATTCTTCTAGATCCCCAGTGGTTGTATTATTATGAAAAAGATGCTACAGGCATTTTCTTTCTTCTTTCTTCTTTATTGAAGGAAGACAGAAGACAAGTCTAAAGCAAAGGGCCTGGTAGTATTTCCTTGAGCAGAAGATGGCAGTTTTCATTCCTGCTGGGTCTCTCTTGGAGGCCAAGGGCAACTTCTAAAAAGGGACTTCAGTAAAGGGCCTTCAGAGATCTTTAAGAATATTACTGACACTGTCTGAGATAGTTTACAATTAGGTGTGCAAGATAGTACTTTCCTGCCCAAATGGACGGTAATGTAATGGACACAGTACAGTGTTCCCACATGGTCTTCCAGATCAGAGAACAAACTGTTATTAACAGCATTTATATGAATACTGTACTGTGGGGGTGTCTGTCATCACCTTTGCTCCAAAATATCACATCACAGGAAGCAAAAAGGGAAAAAAGCATATATTTATCATGACTCAAACATGCTAAGAGAAAACTCTATCAAAGCATTAGCTCAGACTTTATTTGCAGATGAACTCACAGGTTCACATACATGAGTGAAGATAGCCTGTGAGATCCTGAGATCTCTGAAAAAGCTACAAGGTTCAATGTTATGAGAAAAATGAGCTTTCCTTGATCTGCTTTGTTTTCTTGAGGGAGCCAGAAAACAGGAGCCAAATCCAAATCCTTTGTCCTGGATGGCAAAAGGAAGACACCTGTAATTTACATTTTGGAGAATCATGGCACATGGAACAGACAGGGGACACTTAAGCCCTCATGTTGTGATGATATCTTGAAGCTCCCTCTGTTTAATGCCATATTATTTCAGGTTGACCTAGAATCAACAGAACCTTGGTCTCTCTCTTCCTTCCAATCCAAGAAACCATTTCTGAATAATGACCTTCAAAGTGCTTGGCTATTTTTCTGAAAGTATCACAAAAAACTACAAAGGTATAACTGAAAAGTAAATCAAAAATCTGAGAGAGAACACTCTTGTAAGGACTACAAAGGAAGAAAAAAAACAAATGGCACGGAGAGTTGATTATAACACCAGCAGTTTGCCACAGCAAAGGAGAAACTGATACCAGATGCTGCTGGGAGCTCTTTCATTACCTTATGTAAGACCTGCAGAGCCACGAAGGGGCCCCTTACAGCACTGCTGCTCTGTCTGGGATAAATATGCAGCACTTGGGCACAGTGATTCATGCTCAAAAGAGATCTGCAGAGCCAGTTATTATTTTATTTGAATGATGAATTTGGAAGCTGACTCCCTGTAAATTTGCTGCATCCTTTCATCATCTCCCAGCAAGTCTTTTGAAGTTAGCCTCTCTTGAAAAATTACGCTGTTATGTCAGGGTTTTTTAATGTCAGCAGCGTTGCCATTTAAACAAGTGAAAGTAGCAGATGAAAAATTAATAATCAAAATATGCTTAATATTGGGTGCAAGGGTTGCCAGACCTTTTTATCTTTGGCATATAGTTTCTTGCTTTCTAAATCCTTAGACATCTCTGTCTGGTTCTTTAAAACTTATTTTTCATTTGACTAGCAATACAGCAATCTGTAAATAACAGCAAATGAGGCAGCCATTTTCTTCTACTCTTCTAAAAAGGAAGGTCAGCTAGTAACTGCATGGTTTATGTTTATGCAGTATTTTCTTCAATGTTACTCCCTGACTCAGAAGAAGAAAATTCACAGTGCACTAAGAGAGGCAGAGATTTTTATTCCATTCTGATTTTTTTGTTTAGTGTAATTACAAAGAGTTGTGCTCAGCAGCTGCTCAAAGCTCTAAGTATACTGCATATCAAAACCATGCAGGAGGACTGGAAAAAAACTTGCCATGTTATTGTTTTAAAAGTAATAAGTTTGTTTGTTTGCTTGCTTGCTTGCTTGTTTGTTTGATTAAACCCCTTTTTAGTCACCCTGTGGTTTCTGAGCTTTTCAGGTTCACTTGCTTTTTGTTTCCATGGTTTCCTCTGCAAATGGGAGGGATACAAATGCTCTTTTCCTAACAAGTGAAAGCAGAGATTACATGGACTCACTAGATTGCAGCAGCTGAGGTTTTCAGCAAAAACACATCTAATACAACAGCTAATGTAATAAAACTACTAAGACTGCCAGTGCTGACGCTAAGAATCCAGAAAAGGATGAACATGAAAAGAGACAGCAGCAGTAAGCTGCAGCAAGCAGCATCCCTGTCAATAGATGGCTGACAGGGACATTATAAGCAGAACTAGTAACCTGAGAAAGTAAATGTTATCGGCGGTAATGATTTGTATAATTTTGAGAGACATTTGGCAACCTTTGTGGAAATAAGAAGGCTACAGCAGCTTACTGGAGGACATTAGGAGGTTTCCTTCCCTGAATAAGTACCTCCAGTGATTTTCCAAAAAATTATCACACTAAAGGCTGCTGAACATTTTTAAAAAATGCCTGGTCATTGTCCTACTAACTTCCTGAGTGGAAGGGGATAGGAAAAGATAGGAAAGCATCCTTGATGCAGGTGCCTCTGTACCCTGGGAATGGTCAGAACATTGCCAAACTCACTAGCAGGTTCACTTTCACTGAGTGGCTGAAGGTGGTATGGTACCATAATTTAAGTATGTTTAATGAAAGAACTCCATCTCCAGCTGTCTAAGGGAAGGAGAAATTATCTTATTTGTCAGAAAGTCATGCCAACTTGCTCTATGTTGAGGAAAGTGGGTCAAAGCTGTAGAAACCATTATCGAGTGACCCTTCATATGGGAGTGAGAAAAAGAGAAAAATGAAAAATAACGTTACCAGAGTTTCTGCACTATGTTGGCCATTGTTTTTCAATAACAACTTACTGGAAGAGAAATTACATTGCTGCAATGCTGGGCATGGCAAATATAATACTATCAACATAGAGTAGGGGGGATGTTTATTGTTTTTAAATTAAGTTATTATAATTCTTCTCATATTCATACTCATGAAATACATAGAAACAAGAAAAACATTCCCTCTTTGCCACTACAGTTACAAAGTCATTTTTCTGTCCTTTCATACATATTGTGAGAATTGTCTCAACATATCTTTAGATCAAGTGACACAGATCAAGACAGAAGGGTTTCTAAATAATGCTATAAACGTAACCAAAAGTCAGAAGAATGAAATGGAGCACTCAGGACTTCTAAATTACTTAAGGAAATATATTCTGATTCCTTTTGAGGAAGGAAATGCTTCTTACTGCTCTTTTGTACAGTGCCTAACCCTTGAAGCTTGTGCTGGATACCTAGTCTTAACAGTACTTTGGACACCACCTCTAGCAAAAATGATAAATAAAAATTAGCTTTCGTGACTGCCTTCTTCAGTGAAAAGCATGAGCAAACAGATCAAAAATCTCACAAATAGCTAGAAGAATTTTTTCTTTTGGCAAAAACAGGATGCAAACCCCAAGCAAATATTAGCTTTCTATTATATTTTTCTCATACCTAATTGTAAACTGAGATATAAAAAAATGCTTTTAATTTTTCTTCTGGTTTACAGTACTGAGGAAAGGCAATGTGGTTTTCTCTGGTGCTGAAAAATCACCAGCCTCTTTCTGAGCCTTTCATTACCAAAGCAAGGATCTGGGTCCAGAAAACTTTACATATTTGTAGCTGAATTAGCTGCGTAGTGTTTCATGGAATAATGGCAGTAAAGCTCAAAGAATTTGTCTGGATTTAAGTTGGTGAAATTTACAGCATAATTTATACACAAATTGTATAACTGTGAATGATAAAGGGTCTCACAAGCCTTTTTTAAAAGGAAGGACAAACAATAGCAAAAATATGGTAGCATGATTAGAGTGGAATTTTTCTCCCATTCTGAGTGATATGGGGATAAAGTTTCGTTGGGGTTTACAATGTGGAATAATGTCACCTGGGAATTGATCAAAAAAATGGGGGACTTAATCCACTAAAGCAAGTTTCCCACCAGAGATAAAAAGAAAATTTTGATGGAAAAATGAGTAAAAGGAAACCACACTTCCAAAGCTAGACATTTCCATTACATCCTACAGCAACCTCCATTTACTTGTCATATCACTCTCTAAACTCACTGAAAACCTATGGCTTCTATGTCACCTTGTGGAAATGAGTTTAATATGTGTTGTAGAGACAATTGAATTCATTTAGTTCATTTCAAAGCTCCTGTCTGAAAATTTAATTTACTTTTTCCACAGAAGATATTAAGGATAAGCATTTTATTTTATTTCTCTTTGTTCACTTAATTTTTTTAAAATCTCTGCAATGTCTCCCCTTCATGCAAGTCAATTATTTTCTCTTTTTTTTAGGGAATTTGTCTTGTATATCCATCAAGCATTTTTTCCTTTGCAAAAAGGCAATTTTTTTTTTCAAGTGGGGCAACTAGAAGTGAAAGTGACGTTGAGAGATAGATATACCAAACCTGTGCTGAGTGATGTATTTTCTGGATTACAGCCTATTATTTTCCTAATAGTCCTTATTGTTTTCCTTACTGCTTTAGACACAATATGGACACATGATCCTGTCTTCTACTTTTTGACATCCCATCTAAGGGCAAAGCTGAGTCAGCACTATGGGAAAATACCAGCTGAATTATTCAGCTTCAGCCAAGAATAATTGAGAGTCAATGTTTTACAGCCTGATTTTCAAAAACTCAAATGATAAAAGAGTGGTATGAAAGAATACTGTAAGCAATCTCAAGAATATTTACAGTTCAATGATAAAAGATATGCTAGAGTGAAAATACTTTCCTTCAAATATAGTGCTCACTGTATTGTACCACTAATCCACGGATAATACTTTCAATGACATCTGAACTTAATATTAATGCAGAAAAAATAGAGAGGAAGAAAAGAATGTAAACACAATATAGATGTTTGGGGAAAACATTTGGAAATCTGCAGAAATACTTGAGACAGCCAGGCAGTTTGAAGGCCATACCTATTGAATACATACCTAAATATCCTCAAAATATACAGATCTGAGCAGATTAAAATGGGGGTGGGGGAGGGGCGGGGGGGTTGGGGAATCAAGATGAGGAAGATTCCATTTAAGAGGTGAAAGTAATCAGTAATCCATATGCAGGGGAAAATGTGTTTTTTAAGGAAACTTGGGCATGGTTTTGAAGTATTGATGGCGTTTTGGGTGCTCCAGACAAGACACTGCCATCCCTGATGGGCTGGGAAATAGGAATTTCCATTGGATCTGTAACAGCTAGAACTGTGTACCGTGGAAACCTAAAATGTGCTGTTGGACATATTTATCTGACATTATGAGGAAGATACAAGAATTAAGACCTGCTCCATCTCAAACAGAAATCATACTGCTTTGCCACCACAGACATAGGAATTACATCTTATTCCTTATATAAAGACCTGCATGATATTAGGAATTTTATTTGTTTGTCCTGGGTTCCAGTTTTTCACCTACAAAATGGGGTGAGGTTTCTTCCTTCTCAGGTGTAGGCATTTATGGTGTAGCATACACCATAAATGTAGTGTACTGTAGCTGTTCTGGTAATTGTAATGGAAGGTTCTTCAGTCCAACTTTTGCACCTATTCAAAGTGCCTTGTGACCCTTCTACTGCCTGGTAAAAATAAAATGTAAGTTGGCAGAAGACTAGAACAAAGTCAGTCCAAAGGCAAGAAGCCAAATAGCCACTTGGCTGTACACCAAAAGTTAGAGCATGCCTAATATCCCAGATTTTTACAACAATTATCCATTCTTTCCTAGAAGCAGTTGGCTAGTAAACTCAAGAGAATAAAAATCTGAGCTTTAACAGAAAGCCATCAAGAACAAAGCAACACTATGTACGAAAAGTGAAGAAAATCAAAGAAAATCTAAAAGCAATGGGAAAAACTCCCTTTTGTCGGTGAAATTGCCAGAGAAATGAAAACGAACTTTTCATACTCAAAGCAAAACAAGCTTGGCAAAATGAGCCTTCCAGAAAAAGTCAGATATTGTGGCAACATCATAACATCAAATTCTCTTCTTGTATATGTGCCCCTAATACTTCTTCTTCAGCATAGGCTGTGGAATTGAAAGTGCCTGAGTGCAGAAAGTTCCGCTGCCAGCCCACTAACTGAGCTACGGAGAAGTTGCTTCTTCTCTTTGTTGTCCAAACTGTTTCAAAGTAAGTTTTGTGAAAAATGACAGAACTGAGGATACTTACTTCAATGTACAGATTGAAACAGTCTCCTCATAATGCTGTCTCCTGAACTGTTTCACAGTTGTTTTGTTCTGACTTAATCAGAGCACAGCCGTATCTGAGGGCAGTTTTATCCTTTCTTTTTCATATAAGCTATAGGTAAAGAATGCTAAGACACCTTTGGAATTCAGGAAACAAAGTTTCCCCTGAGATTAAAATATTAAAAGTAGGCAAACCTGAGACTTGGTTATCTGAATCCTCTCAGCTTCTCAGAGGAAACTTTGCAGTCAGACAAAAACAGGACAGAGGATTGCCTTATGTTAGTGCAGAATCATCCCACAGTGCTCAAAAATAAAAGTAAGCTGAAAAACAAATTTTGAACCCTGTCAGGGCAAATGGATTTGTAATGAAGATGTCACAGGAGAGGTAACCTGAGATCAACATGAACTTTTTATCACTTTCAACAGTCCAAGCTGACAGAAGGTGACATTTGTAGCAGGAACTTGAAGAAGGAACAGGAGGTCTGAAGGCACAGTAAGGTCAGCAGGCAAGCAATGTGCAGGGAATATTCCCATGTAAGGTATATTCTCAGTACAGAGATCAGCAAGCTTGACCACTGCAGTGAAGGTCAGAACATATGAAGATGTGTTTTATTATGGGTCAATGCAGCTCCATTATTTCCTGAGTTACAAGGAGGCAGCTATGCAAAGACACAATGGGAGAGGACTGGCTAAAGAGACGTAGAGCAGAAAAGGAGATGAGTGTGACAGGGGAAATATGTCAGTACAGGCATGAAGCTCTGAAGAGAGGATTTTGCAGTCCAGACATGGTGAAGATCACTGAGAGAGAGTCTGAGGGATAATGATCAAGAGTCTTGAAAGAACTGATGGCAAAGAAGAGTGGAGCAAGAGAGCGTCTTAACTAATTCTAAAGAAGAGCTGACTACAGTGGTTACTGTATTCTTAAAATATGTAAAAGGAAACTATAATTTTTTTTTACCATGTACACTGAGCCTTACTTATACCAAAGGTTTATTAAGTAGTTTGGAGAGAATTATTTATAGCAGTAAGGCTGTAAAGCACAGCAATAGTATGTACTACGGTATCTGGAAATACCATTATCACAGGTTTCTAAAAAAAAAAAAAAAAAAAAAGATTGAACAAGGATCTGGCTGCAGGGGCAGGGTGCACTTCTGATAGACTAGATGACCCCTCAAGATCTAGCTACAGAAATCCCTTTTCAGATTTTTTTTTTTTTTTTTTGAAAGGAGCACCAATCTGTTCCCAATCTTTCTTTTTCACTCTAAATGAAGTAACTTTGTTTCACGGGAGTTTTCTCTGTTCTTGAAGTGAATCTAGGTAGAAAGGGTATAATTGCCCAAGAGACATCATTTTAAAAGCTGCTACAGTGAGGATACCAAGGACACAGTCAAAGCAAGGTTCAGGTGGTAATAACCCCAAAGACTGAGGTGAATGAAGAGAGTGCCTTACTACAGACCAGGCACCTTGAGCATGTGTGGCAAAAGCCTGAGCACAGATTTCAGGGTGAAACTGTACCAATTCTCTTATTTCACAGCAGCCTTCACTCATGAGTATCTTTGCTAAGGAAATCTTCTTTGCACTTAGATGGGAGTCCAGTCCTCAGCTGGATTATGTTAGTGCTATCCTCTGGGCCTAAAAAGAGGCAGATTTATTTCTGCAGCCTGCTGGTTTGGGTCCATACATTTATCTCAGCAACTGAGAAAACAATTTTACTTGGCCTGTCAGAGGTATTTGGTGAATTACTGTTGGTAAATAGGTGTTATTTTTGAAAGTGGGTGTGTTAATGAGGCAGGAAAGCCTCCAGAGATGAAGAAACACTAACATCATGTTCCCAGTTCTTAATGACTCACTGATGCTTCACCTGAAAATATGGTCTGAAAATAACTTGTTCCAGTACTGAGTAATACAGACTACTTCTGAAGGAGCTGAGTAAATGCTCAAGGACTTCAAGGACAAGTGGGGAAAAAACATCATCATTTTTTCAAGGAAAAATCTCAACAAAACAAGCATTAATTTTCTGGAATTATTTTAATCACCTTGTTTTAATGTAAGAATGTTGGAGAAATAACCTTGTTTTATGAGCTGCTTTTGCCCCTCCAAAGCATCATTTATTGCTTTTGGGCCTCTTTGTCCCTCTTTTTTCCAAGCATACTTTATATGCCTGCCAATAAAGGGGGAATATTATACCCTGGAATCTTCCTGTGTACATTAAAAGAGTGTTTGGCAAAATGGTACTGGAATAATAAGTAACAGCTTGCTTAAGATAGGGTCAATCAATTCCAGGGGAGGCTATTTACTGGATTATATACAGTCCTCTTGGAAGAGGAAAATCTCTCAAGTGCTCTCAGTTTGACAACTGCTTTTTCCATCATCTGTTTGGAATTTCTGTGCCAGTTAGCTTGCAGCCCTGCTATTTCCTCTGCATATGTTCTGCAAACTGTGGAGAGGATACACTCGCTATTTTGAAGGAGTCAGGAGTGAGATGCAATTATGGGGGCCTAAGCACACAAGAGATAAAATCTCCTTCCTGCCAGCCAGCATAGAGGGCAGTCTGTTTGAGCTCAGAGGCAGCTGATGAGATCTGAGCCTGAGTATTGAGCAAAAGTCTTAGGGGCTATGAGCTCCATTTGTTTATTTAGAAAGAAATTGTATCATTTGGTTGCTCTGACCAGGCAAGCAAAGCGAGTGCTGGCTTCGATATGATGCATTTTAAAAACATCCAGCCCATGTTCAAGTGAAATGGCTTCATACTGTGCTGCCTCTTGACATATATCAAGATGCTCAAGCCTACCAGGCTTTTTTCAAATGTACTTTTCACATTTCAGGACATCTTATACCTAGATTTCAAATGAGAGGTATGTTTGAATGAGAGCAATTTTTTGTAATTTGCCTGAATTCTACATTTATGTTTTCTTCAGCCTAATTTATTTAATTGAGATCTGTTCCTTGGCTGGCTGCCAGTATTAGAGGAGCATGTGAATAGCAGATTGGTTTACCTATGTAAAATAAAGAGTATTTCTTTCACAATCTTAGAGCTGGACTTGCATACAAAGCTAGAATTGGTCTAACAAAATGTGCCCAAAACTGAGTGTTTACCATTAGCCTTTCAATATGTTTCATTTTTCAGCATGTAAACGTGGCAAATGACTTATTAAAATTGTTTATTCAGGAAAGCTTATATCAGTGTCTGATTTTGAACATTACTAAGTTTCTGTCCTTAAGACCAAAAAAATTACAGTGACATTTTCTGTTACTTATGTATTGAAGAGTTAAGCATGCAGTGAGAGAACTAAGGGGCCCTCAACCATCTTAATTACAAAGTCACACCAGCTGAAAACTTTCCATGAATTTTGAGAGAACTGTAAAACCCTCTCCTTATCATTCTGAATATCTTAAAGAATCTGCTTTACAATTAATTTTAAAATCTAAGAGAAGTGTTTTAGTCTGAATCTCTAAGGAAGATGCTTTTGTGAACATGGAGGCACCCATTTGGGAGCAAAGATGTTGACTTCATCCCATCTGACAAGGGAATTTGAATCCTGTCAGCATAGAACTTAGACCATGGGAGATGCCTCGCTTTCATTCAAAAGCTTCCAAAACCAGCTGGTCTCCAGAACATGTCTCACACATTCTCTTGAGATAAACAATTGCTGTTGGAAAGGAAGATGGTGGAAATGAATGCTTGAGCCTGACACACTTGCAGCTGCTCATTGCCTGCCAGCTCTTCCCAGTCAGCTCCCTCCCACCCCCTGCTCTCACTAATGTCACTGGTCAGTACCTCCCAATGTTGCACATTGCTTACCCTGGTACTGGCAATAATAATTGCCTTGCAAATGACCTTTGGCTGTTGGGCTTGCAAATATGGCCTTGAAAAAAACAGCTTCTCTGAAAACTGGAAGAGAACCTGTCATGAGGCCTGCAAACCTCTGCTGAGTGTTGTGCAAGCAGCAACACTATGCTTTGTAAAGGACCTGGTAATAATTTGCTCTAACCTCTGTAGGAACAGAAATTCCATAATAATCCATTCTACATTGTTTGGAAAGATGGGAAAGAACTAATCCCATTAATATTTCCATCTCCTTGCTAATATACAAGCACTTCTGCAGTGTTAGGGAGGGACAAACCAGTTGTAGTTTAGAGCTACAAGGGAGTAAGTCCAGTTAGGTCTACAAGGACTTATAAGCTCTCTATCATCTACCCCACTGCTGCCTCTTATTCCTGCAACCTGAACAGGAAGACACCAGGTACCCAGGACTCTAGAAATACTGAGCTAACATCTGCCTGCCAGCTTTCCTAGTAGGAACTCCTCCCATTCCTAGCTCATCTTTGGCTGCAAATGTTTCAGCAAGCCTCTGGAAACAGTGACATCACAGGAAATCTTAAACTCCCTTCTGACCTAAGCGTGGACATTCAAAGTTGGCTGCAGTGAAAAACTGAAATAAAGCAGCAGCTGGTTGCTGCTGCTGGGATCACAGGGCATTGATTTCTCTTTTTATGGGAAATACAGGTTTCTCTCTCCCCGTGGCATTGGGCCCCAAATTGAAAAACTGATGTGCAGGATTTCTTAAAATAAACTCCTCTGTGCTTTATCCCTTGGATAAATGTACTTTATCCCTTGTCAATATTACCAGCATTGCCATGCTTCTGATGGGCACTACCCTCTATCTTTGAGCAAGAGGGAAGCCACAGCCTGCAGTGTCTCAGCTGAATTTCAAAATGGTTGTAGGGACATCATCAGAAAGTGTAAAAATCAACATAAATTTCTACTTTGTCATCCAGATGAAGTGGACAGAACTGGATGGCGAAGCAGCACCTGAGTTTTGCTGTCTAGATAGATAATGTGAGCTCAGCACCCTCTTCCTACAGGCACTTAATGGTTTTTATATTCCTCTTTTCCTGTTGCCATTAGTGAAAACATTGCTGTTTGCTTATAGGGCTGACTATTCCCCCATGTTCACTCATAAACATAGGTGTTAAATCACAGGAAACCACATTTTGGACTTTACAAATAAAGTGGGACTGGCTATATTTTTTCTTACTTGATACATTCATGTTCAAAACACTTTATAAACATAAAGCCTTTCAATTCAATTGTGAAATACAAGAGATCTCTTCATGACCTCATTTAATCAGAGGAGAAACTAGTCAAAGAAGGTATGCCTGAAACACTCACAGGAGGAAGCATATGTGTGATGATGGGAAGAAGGTCCTGAAACCTCTTCACTCTATGCACTAGGCATTAGGCAATGCTCCCTGTTGCCTCAAATGGGTCTAAAGGTACTCTATGTCATCAGGAACTTCTGCAAATTAAGCCATAGTACAAATGGAGACAACCTCACTTTCTGACCATATCCCTCTAATGAAACAATATCTCTTCAGCCTGGAAAGACTGCTTCCAACAATAATGACCCAGAGTAATTTCTACCACTCTAAAGTGGATACCAAATATCTGCCAAAAGTTCAACAGTTTTTCATTCCAAGTGCTTAGGTATTTCTACTGGCCTCAAGGAAACTACATATTTAATAAAAAAAAGCTATAAACTGGGATTTCAATAGCTAAATCAGGCAGAGGAATAAAGAGTACATAGTTCTGACAAGAGTCAGAGAGCCAGAAGTTTTGATGAGCTTGATAAATATGGGTCCTTGAATGGCTAATGGGACCTTCTTGCTCTGAATTGATTAAACACATCCATAAACCAGAGCAATCTGATGAGGTTGCATGCATTCAAGCAGCAGGAAAGCTGCCAGTTTACAGAGTACTTTTAGATGAGTACATGACCATGTACATAGTGTTGAAAAGGTGCTGAGGTTGCTAAAGCTAAGGTTAGCAGCAAAGCAGGCTGGCACCCCAGTGGACTTGTCTCTAAGCAAGGCGGTCAGACAGAAGGACAGACAAGTGGCTTTACAGTCTTGGGTAGAGGGAAATGAGAAAAGGACCAAGGCTAAATTCTGACTGAGAGACAACTAAATGCAGAAATTTGTCAAAAAATCTTGGTTTAAATTTTGTTTCACACTTAGAACCATACAGGGTTAAAAGGAGAAATACAACTTAGGGCTCCAAGGAAAACAAGAGTAAACAAATTTAAGTTCTGCACTTTGCATGGCTCATGACCACTTCAAACAGAACTGCAGGCAAATGTGCCACACACTGGAAGTAAGTCCTGCTGTGTTGTACTCCTGATGCTTTTCTCTGCGAGTAGAGCAGAAATTTGCCTGCAGATTTTATTTTGCAAACTGCAGACTTCTTTTGAACATGGATCCTTTCCCTTGCTCTGCTTTCCATGGTGTAGCTGTCTATTAGCATCATCTTACGTGTGTTATTTGTCTGTAAGTAATCCCTCAAGCTTGTATAAATACACCTACTTGTGTAGTGTGCTGGAGCAGAGCTGTGCATGTTGTAACAGCTGGCACTCGACTGTCTAATGAGTAAACATTATGTCCAGGGGTTAAAGTGGACTGGAATGGTTTCAACTTATGTCTGCTAGAAAGCTACTAGGTTAAATATTTGGTTCTTATCCTTACTCTTTGAAAATGTAAAGCATGTCTAAAAACTGAGCCACACCAGTTTGTTATAGCCTTCTTGGGAAAAGTTATGTCTGTGGAAGCCTTCTGCATCAATGAGCACTTCAGACTCTCAGTACTTGCTCCTGTGGTAAAATGTCCTTTAAATGTCAGAGAACTTTCACTTTATGTATACTTGGTGTATACCACATAAATTCAGCATAATAAAAACTACGTCAAAGTATTAGCGAATTACATAAACATGTCAAAGGCTGTTGTTAGATGATATGCTGGTTTTACAGGATACTCTGACCACTTCTGATGGCTCCTAATCCTGGTTCAGAGCTGAGTCTGTCTCTCTGGCAGGCCATGGTGATGCTGGCCTTAGCAGTTCCCACTGGCACACATGCAAGCTGAGAAAAGATGAAGCTACAGGGCAAGTCTCTTTTGCTCAGTCAGGGTGATGAAGCGGGAAAAAGGAAGTAGGGGAGTTGGTCTACAAGTCCCAGCTCTGTGTGGAGGGAACAAAATCTTTCCTGCAGAATGGGGAAGATGGAAACATGCAAGGGGTTGTGAAACAGAGGGCACCGAGAGGACGCTTCATCCTCACACAAAGAGTAACACACATATAGTCATTCCCTCAATCATGAAATTATTTAGACAGAATTTGTCAGTTTTAGAAGTAACCTACAGAAAGAAATGCAGGTTTATGTGTCTGGTTCTTCTAATTACTGAGACAAGAAACACTCTTGCTAATAAAAATTAAAACATTTACCCAATATAGTGATTGTATTGTAATGCAGAGATAGAACTGCTATTCTCTTTTACTGCTCTTTTCACACTTTTCTGTTGTTTCTGCATATCCATCCAGAGCTGTTACTAGCTCCAGATCCAGTTGTGTTCTCACTGTTGTGGTGGGTTTCCTTCCAGGCTCAGATTAATTCCTTTCTATGCTAGTGGAAGGACTTGTGCCTCATCTGAACCACTGGAAGATGAGCTAGGTCTTCCAACAACTGAAAAATTAAAATATTGTTATGCACTTTTCCAGATTTCATAGAAAGGTGTGGTTTCTTAAGAGCAATTACCAGAGACCTTCTTACCTTATCTTGCCCTTGGTGTGACCAGGGAAAGGTTCAATAAAAGAAGTGCTCCTCACTCCTAGCATAGGAAAATTTTGGACCTTCTAGGCACACACACAGAGTCCAAGGAATTAGGCCAATATGTTTAAAAGTGTCTGCTCATGTTGTTGTACTCTGCATTGCCCAGGTCACCAAAGGCCACAGACAGCTTAAAAAAGAGCCAAAAAAGGCAGCTGAACAAAATGCTGGACAAGGTGCCTGAGCAGTTGACTAAAACCTACAGTTATATTATCTCACTGGAGAATTTATACCTATACTTGGCAACTCAGGAACAGAGAGGAGTTGGATTGTCACAGTTCAGCTGGATGAGTGCTGGATATACAATCTGCTGAATCCACACAGGTAAAATTTCAAGGGGGATTCTGATGCCATAACCATCACCTTTTGTGTCTTTTCTTACTTTATACATCTTTTTCATAGTAAGTGCTAAAGATTTTGTAACTGTAGAATGTTGGGACTTGAAAAACCTTTGCATTCCTTTCAGAAGTAAATTTATACACAAGCTGTGATTGAAAAAAAATTGAACATTAACAATATAATTATTCCAGCAATTCATATGCTGCTTTATAAAAAGTTTACATTACACTAAACTGGATCAAAAGCAGTATTATGTGACTAGACTCCACTTCTGTGCCACAGTATCCAAAAACTGAGACAGATCAGCTAAATAACACCCACTAGGAAAACAACCAATTAATGAAATTGCTCCAGTAATATATGAGAAAAACAAGTGTGTTCCAAGAGAACACATCTTCAGTCTTGCAAATGATGTTACTAAGTAAAAAAACCACCATCATTTTGATACTAATGTTTCCTGTGTAGCCTACATTTTCTTATCAAGATCAATGTGAAATCAGTTTTTGTTTTTACAGAAAAACAAAATTGAATTGGAGAGAAACACAGAACTGAAGTCAGAAAACTGAGATTTTCCTGTTATCTGTTTCATTACCATTTTGAATATATTTTCTAATTTATAGAAACCTTGCCTTTTTGTCAAAAGAAAAGCCCAAAAACTATTTTCCAAAAGTCTTAACCTTTGTTTACAAGGAACAGAACAACTACTCAGTGACATCACAGAGAGTCTTCTCAGCAAATAAACCTTACTGGAGATTTGGGTACTTTATCTTACTGGAGATTTTATCCAACAAAATATGATTTAACCATCAGAGTTAGATAGAAGGGTGAAGACACTCAGACCAGGGAAAGACAAAAACACAGGAAACATGACTCATTTCCATTGGGATTCTCATTCTACCTGCCTCAGGGTAACACAGGAAAGAGAAGGAGAGGTAAGAAGAGGAAAGAATAAAACGTGGCTATGAGCAAGGATAAAAGGAAGACAAAAGGACAAAAACAGTCAACAGCAACTTAATTATCTCTCTTGGGATATGTTGTCAAATAAAGTGATAATAATCAGCTTTCTGAAAATCATAAGCTACCTTAATTCATTAATCATCTACTGAGATGCTTAGCAAATGCTAAATAACCTTTGGCAGCTCTGCTTTCAATTATAATGTAAATGCTACCATCTGCATGACATGGTGCATGGTTTCCTTTGTACCAAATGTGATGGAATTATGCTTGTCTCTATGTGTTTTGATGATTACACCCCCAAAATCTGAAATGTTGCCTTGCTTCAGAACCTAAAAACATTAAGCTTTACTCAACCCTAGCCAAGCACTATTGTGCAGGGTGAGTCTAAGTTGAACTCCCTGGATACAGCAGTGAACTGCAGCTTAAAGAAAGCTGAAAGCCAAAAATGTGCCAGGTTATCACACACCCTCAGTTTCATTAATGAACTGGAAAGTCTCAGCCTCCACCTAACTTGTGTCATGTTTACATGTAATGTTTTCTTGTCTTAGTTTATCTGGTCATTCAAAATGGAAAAGCAAATTAACCCTAGGTACCTGTCAACAGATGGACACCACAGATATGCAACCTGTGACCTCCTAGGCTGTCCTCACCTCCTGCACCAAAGCTTCCTTAAGGCTCAGAGGTCTTCAGCACTGTGTTGGCTTCAGCCTTGCAAAACTAGGTCGTCAGTGTGGCACTTCCATAAAATCTTTGGTATAACTCCTTGGTGGAGTAGATTGTGTGCTCAAAAGGAAACAATCAGCCTATTCCCAGTGATACCTGAGTGTTAAGGACACACTCACGTGGTGAAGCACCTAAAGCAGGCCAATACCTCCAAATTTGATAGTAAGCACATTTATGATAGAGTTGATCAATTACTGGACAAAAACTTGTGAATATATTATGAATGTGTAATAGCTTGCTTCTCCCCTATTGTATATTCACAAGCATTCATGTCCTATCTAGGTGATCTGATCAAATGTACAGCCCAGGTTTCCATGTACTCAGCCATTAGAATGTGTGATGGATTTGTGCTTTACTGTAGTAGTGACCCTTGCTTAGGCAAGTTTTGAAATTGGTACATAAATGCCAGACATTGCAGCATGCATAATCTGTGGACAGCTAATTCTGCACTAGAAACATCCAGCAAACATTTTCAGATCCAGTGTAATTTTCAGGTTATAACACTGCTACCAGGATACAACACAACACAATATTTGGTGTTTTCATTAAAAAGAAGGATTTTAAAATTTTTTTTCCGATGATTATTTGGTCTCTTATTGATGTTTTCAGTATTCGCATGAAATATAATTTTGGTGAAACAAAGGAATACTTTTTACAAACAAGTAATTAAAAACCAATTACCAAAAAGTAACTACAAGATGTTTTCAGCTATCTCTATTCACAAATCTGACCTCAAAACAGCTCTGAAAATGTTGACCAGAGTATGTTTTCATCTGTCTTCAATTATGCAAGTCAGCCACAGAAGGCAAAAAGAGTCAACACTCTTTAACCAGCTTTCTGCATTCCATTACAGTACTCTGATCTTCTAAAATTAAAAAGCTGTGAGTCATTCCCAAAATCATGGGATGGGCTTAAAACGACAAGATTTCAGAAAATCGATTGGGGGAACTTTAATTCATATGTTCAAGTGTCGAGGGGGTGGTTCCTAGACTACCACAAGAATTGAAACACATTTTGTTTTTTGAGTAAGAACATGTTTAGAAATCTGGGGATTTTAAGGAATGCCAGATATCAGTGGTTTATAGTGATATCATAAGATTTTGTAGCACTCTTCAGAGCAAATTCTGCCCTGCTGACCTATGGTACTCAGCTTTTGCAGTAAAATTAGCATTTATAGTTTGAAGAAGTTAAAAGTCATGGTCCCAAGTGAGGCGCTATTCTGAATGGAAACTAAGAACCACCTGTGTAGGAACTGTAATGCATACAGGAAAATATAAGACTTCCATCATGAATGCTGGGATTCCCTGAATTGATGAAAAACTGATACACAGGGCTAAACAGTCAGTGGAAATTCAAAGAACCAGACACTTCCAGTCTTCTTTCTGGATTTAAAAGGACAAAGGAAAACATTAGATTTTAGTTGAGGGATGACATAAGGGAAAGCCCAAATTAAATAATTGTTTTTTTGAAGATTACTTGCATTGTTCTTCAAAGAACAGTGTCTCAGTCTGTAGGACATCTGCTTTCTTTCTCTGTCTGCTCAGACTGACTTCTGGGATAGTAGGAAGATATCACAAACACTCAATTCACTTGTTTGCAGCAAAGGGCCTTTAAAGAAAACAGCTTGTGGCTATCAGGGCTTTTTCCCAACTTGGATTTGAACATCCAGCTTCCTAATCCAGAAAGCAGATGTTTTAACAGTGCCTGGGAAATGATTTTTAGCATGTTTTATGTGATCTAAACATAATCCAACCAATAGAACTTGCTATTCAGTGTTTAACCTTTTCTCTAAGATTCTTTTCTCTAGTAGATTTAGTGTTTAACACAGAACAGCTGGAGACTGTAATGTTTTTGGCACAGAAAAGGCTAAAATGGAAAGCTTTTTCCAGTACAAAACTGTTTGCACTTTTTCTCCTGACAGTGCCACCTGATTCCCTCTGGAAGGATTAAATTTCCCCACATCCATCATATCCAAATTGTGCAGTGTCAAGAGACCGGCAATACCCTTAGTTTGCCCATCCATGACTGACATTTTGTACATTTTTGTCTAAGTAGAACTGGAGATTGACTTAAAGGTAAATTCCAGACTAGCATCTTAAGACACAAGCCCTTTTGTGCACTGACTTTTGCTCCCAGTTCTAGACTCTCCACAACCTCATTTGGCATGTAAAGCAGTTTCAAGGGAACTCGTGTATTGTCACTTTGTAAAAGAACCCTGCCCTGTAACCTACATACATTCAGCTCATAATAATAACAATAATTAAAATAATACCAATAATACCAATAATAATTTTTAATAGTCCAGCAAAACTGCCAGACTTGACAATAAAAGTGCCAGAAACTTAAAAGTGCATCTCACAATGCTGTAATGCAATATTACAGTCAATGTCAAAGTTAATGCATTGTTAACCTAGTAAAAGCACACTGCAGTTTATCAGAGCATGTGTGCCTTGCTGGTCCCAATATTTTGTTTCACCACTTTGAATTATAAAAACAAGGCATGAATTTTAAGTGGTATTAAATCTGTATTAAGTACTGAAATATTAAATCCAAGAGTTTGTGAGTATTTAGAAATCTTCACCAAGCCTCCTGGCTCAAGCATATATTTCAAGAATCTTTTAAAATAAAAAAGTGAATTTTCTGATTGACAATACTTTCAATAGTCTGTCTCCATGTGGACACTTTGTGTTTTCATGCTATCTGTTGAAAACATTCTGGTTTTATTTTGGGGAATGCAATAAAAAAATTAATATAGTGATGATATTTATTTGATACCCCTGGAAATCGCACATAGGATTTCCTAGGAATTCAGACAATTCAGAGTATGTTTCTCTGGGTATTCAAAACCAGAAGGAAATGAAAGTTTGCTGCACTGTTTCAGAAGAGAAATGACAGTTCTCTCATACGTACAATGCATCTTCTAAAAGAAGAATCTGTACTTGCTAAGTAAAGCTACAAAATGTTCCTCTTATTTTTCTACAGTGTTCAAGATTTAGTTCTTACTATGTGCACTCTAATGTCCTCTCTTAAATTGTGAATGCACTGTAATTCACTGGAAGTCCACGGCTTCAATAAGATTTCAATTTCTGGGTATACTTTTAGAATTTCACAAATGTTCTAACCCTTTTAAAAATGTGTTTCTTTGAATCCTGAGTCACATTCATTTTGCAGCTAAACTAAGGACCCCAAATGGATCAAGTCTGGAAGTGGGATGAGGACTCACAGTTCACATATATGGTTTTGAAAAATAAATTGAAGCGGCTCCTTGTAAATTTGTTGAGCACATACTCACACGTGGAAGCACAGAAATTACTCGTTAAATTGTAACTTTTATTGTCTAGCTCATTTCAGCTGTCTCCTTCACTCAGCAGCTCCTCAAATTTTTATCCTTGAAAGGGGTCTCAAGTGTTTTTCTGTTGCTCTAAGGCAGGCAGTGTCTTAAAAAAAAAATACACATAAACCAACTTCCTAATGTTTCAGAAAATATTTCAAAGTAAAATATAAGCATTCTTAGATTTATTTGGCTTTATCCTATGTATAACAGCCTATATTTATTTGCAAGGTAAACTATGGGCTTTTTATTTGTGGTAATACAGATTTTCCCTAATGTCCCATTTCTTTGAAGCATGTATAGCATGATTAGCTTCCTACTCGACCCATGGTTACTTAATGAATAAAGCAGACACAGTTGTTAGGTTTCATGGGTAGAAAGGCAGATGGAACTTGCCATACTGCTTTGAAGTTTTCAAGTGTTTTTTCCTTACTGATGCAGCTGAACAGCTGCAGTTTTTTAGAGATTGTGCAAGTGAAATAATTTATTTTTACTGCACATTCCAGAATAATACACCATGGAATAGATTTACCCCCTAAAGAACTGGCTTTGGGCTAAGGTACTTGCCATGTTGAAAGGGAAAACAAATTGTGATGACGACTGCACTTGATTTGTTGAAATATTTCATCCTCAGCACTACATTTGACAATGCAAGCAGAATAGCTCCACTGTTTCCTAAAGATTCACTGTGTATGTAATCATCCTTTAACTGGAAAAAATCACAGTGCAGATTTGCAGTCAATGTAGTTTGAACATTAAAAAATTAAACCTAGTTACTAGCTAAAATAATATACCTGTGGCCAGCATCAATTCCTACCTCACAGAGAGATACCCAGTGTTTCCATGGAAACATGTTATTTGCTAATCAGCTGTCATGTGTGTATGCATGGGACTCTATTAATAATGAAGCCTGTGCCAGCCTCTGTGAAAGGCTGTGTGAGCTACATGTCTAATGGACTTTCAGACATCAGTCAATTTCAGGAGCTGTAATGCCCAGCCATAGGTAGATGATGAATTATTTTCCTTTCACAGCTTAAGGGTAACAGCAGCTATATCTTCAAGAGGGGAACTGGCCTTATGGGTTCTCATCAAGAAGAGAGCAGACTGGTGAGGAGTCCTACCTCATTTGTAGACAATTTTGATTCTTTTTATCCTGCTCTGTGCTCCATCTCTTTTGTTATCAAGGTGTCCTAATAGCAAAATAACAAGCAGCAGTCATTAGACTGAGTAAAGAATTGGTGGAGATTAGACAGTCTAGCACCTTCAGTCTGAAAAAAGAGACTTCTGAGGGGTGTATTGATGAACTCAAATGTCCTGCAGAAAAAGCAAACCAGGAATGGCTCTTCATTGCTTCTCACAGTATCAGAGCTGCTAATAAAGTTTGGTAGCAGAACCAAAATAAATCTCTTGCACACTTTTTTACACAGTTCATAATTAAGATATGGACCCCTCAGCATGAGTGTGGTACAGTCCAAAGGAATACAAACCCTTTCAAAAAGGAATTGTTTGACCAGGATGGACAAATGCAGTGCAACTGCTGAACATGGGGGCTGGGAAAGCTGATTCAGAAGAGCATCATCTTGCACATGCTCTGCTCCTGAACTGCTCCCCAGAGTGTGCAGCATCTAGCATTATGATCTCTGCAAGAATTGCTTGACAACCAGTGAAGAGATTACCAAGGAGTTAGTGCAGGAAATGCCACTGAACTCTTTAAAGTTAGTCATGGTTGTTTGGCTCAGCCTGAAGAGGTTATGGTAAACACCTACAAGCTGAAGACTTGTTCACTCTGATTTTTACTTATTTTACATAGCAGTGGTGTGGAGGAATCTTTGCATTCCACTCCTTGATTCTTCACATTATTTATAATAACCTTTTCTGATATTATTTAAGTGGAGAAATATTTCCATAAAGTGAGCTTTGATTATGCCAGTGCAGAAGTTTGGCTTGTGCTAGCCCACGCACATGTTGGTGTTCAGGTCAGTCTGTCTGTGTGGAATAGGAGGCTGGTGGTACAGAGAGTGAGTAAGGGACTCATTTCAGTAGTTGTGTGAAAACTGACCAGCTCATTCAATTACTCTCCAGAGAAGAGACTTCCTACTTTATCCTAGTTCTAATGAGATTAGACTGCCAAGGGTCAGCCTGCAGAACACCATCATGGTTAAATACCCTGGAAATGTTTGCATATATAGCTTTTTAAAATGCTTTTGCTATATCTTACTGTTGTTTTGTTGTTTGTTTTTTGGTTTTTTTGTTTGCTTGCTTGTTTGTTTTTTCTCACATCCTCAGTAGGACAGTTCTCATATTATTTGGGACAAAACATAAAAGTAAATGAAAGAACAGAGATGGAAGAGCACTAAACTACATTGCATTGAAAATACAAAAATAAAGTAAAACAGCTGTTCAATTAGCTAATTCAGGACAATCAAAATAAAATTATTTCACATGAAAAGTCATTCGATGTTTGATAAAATGATAAATCTCAGGTTTTTCTTGTGGGCTGTTAAAAGGATGGATCACCTCTTCAAAATATTCTACTACCTGCATTGTGGCACCATGGCTATTCCCTGGATGGCTAAAAATATTTCTGGTCTTTTCTTTCATAAAATAATTAGACACAGAAAAAGAACAGAGAAAGCTGTAAAATATAATCAGAATTTGGTGTGCATACCAATACCCCTAGAGAATTATGATCAAAGTACAGCAATAGCTGCATATGCCATTTCCCTGAGGCCAAGAGTCTATATAATAATCCCTAGCTTTTTTATCATGCAATAACTCATTGTTAACTGAACATTAAAACTGCAGTGATAATAAGTCAGGACCAGGGTTATTGTTGGTCTGTTGAAGGTATGAATCCAATCTGAGTACTGACTCCTCCACAACACAGACAGCAAGACTGTTGGTGCTGCTCTCCAGGAAGAGCTGGACACAAGTCCTCCTGAAGTCTGTCATGGAATTACCTTAAATGCTGTGTTGGCCTGGATTAACTAGATTTCCTCTTATCCACTCTTTAGCCTTCTCTGTAGGGGAACATGCCACACAAAGTAGCTATTTCCTGAAATATGATTAAAAGGGCAGTAAATTGAGAAGTGTTTCTGGAGAGGTCATTCCCACTTTCCCTGTCAAAGCCACACCATCGTGCAGAGAGGAATGTCAGATTAATGAGAGCAGAGAACAAGCCAACAGGAAAGTGTATGTTCCTGTCTCCCAGCTCCTGGGCAACCTCCTTAACCACCAGGTTATTGTGAAAAATGCCTGACCACAATGGTGGAAATATTTCTGAACAAGAGTGACCAGAGATGTATTCCTCTGAAGCTGACAGTCAGAAATCAACATATGCTCCAAGCTTAGATTCCCCTGGGCACAGATGTGATGAAAGTGCTGTACTAGTTTATGTTTTATTTTTTTAAAATGGTGTAAGGTAATACACACTGCAGCCTAGATTTAGGCATATTAGGAAAATACATCCAGTGCAGGAAGTGATGCTTACAGAGAAGGAGCCCGAGCACAGAGATAGGATTAATGTACCTAGTTCTGCCAAGGTCTTAGCCCATATAATGAAACAAATAGTGTATATGCTACCTAGAGAAGACAGCTCAGGTGCCTCCCAAATGGGTTCCTCACAGGCTTCCCATGAGCCAAGCCCTCCAAAGTGGCAGATGGCTTTTACACATAGGCACGAAGGCAGAAAGAGGGACCCTGCTCTGGAAAGCTGTGTCAGTGTTCTCTGCCTTACAGGGGTGCATGGACCAGGCCCCAAAGGAAAAAAAATAATAGTTGTAATTTGTCCAAACAACAACGTCGTAAACATTCTTTTTGCCAGAAGTAACATTTGGCTGTGAGTACAACAGGACTGTAAATTAAACTTCCCTTGGCAATGCAAAGTTCTGCATTTCTTCTGACTCTAGTCAATCTGACTTCCTACTGAATATGTGGAACGCTAGGCAAGTACAAAGGGAGGCCCCAGCCTGGCAAACACTGCAAGAACGACCCTCTTCATGTTAGTGATGCAAAAATTTGGTGTGAGTAGGAAACAAGGTAGGGGAAATGTGGGCAGGAGTCTCCAGAGGATAGGGGCCTTACGTATGAGTTGGAGTATTCTGTTTGCAATGGACTTGTCTCAGGGTCTTTCTTTTAAGTTTTTTAAAAAAATGTTTTCTGCTTTCAGCTTCATTAATGAGAGTTCACTAGAGTGAACGTTTTTTGAGCATACCTTATTTCTGGCTCCTGGCCAGCTCTAAAAGCAGTTGCGGTTTCTTCACAGAAATATAGATCTTCACAAAAAAAATAAAACTTTTCAGCTTGTAATTCCCCAGTGGTCGCCTCTCTGGCCAAATCACCCTTGGAAACATATTTTAAACCATTTGAGTAGGGGAAAATATTTGGAACTTTGCCTGTTTTGCTAAGGCTCAGCATCAAATTACACAGACAGAGCTTCTGTTTTTTTAAAAAATATTTTATGTCTATACTATTTTGAAGTACATGGAAAGTAGTATTTTTTTAAATAAAATAAAGCTTACTGGCGCCAGTATTACATCAGTGACTGTAACCATTGTGTGCATTGTATCTGTGGTAAGGATTTCTCAATCTTAATGCAACTGACGCAGGACATCGGGCTAGATGCAGTAGGAGATGTGAATGCAATTAAGTCCTTCCCTGAGTTCTTTAGGAAAACAAGAGCACTATTACTATTTGATTTATGCTTCTCAGGTGATGTATACAACAGCCTTCATCCTTTAATAGAGAGTATGACTGAAAACTGGGATCTAAGCCCAGTTTCATGTTGGAACATTTGTTTTTTTCATTTATAAATAAGAGCCAGAAACTTGCAACACTCACTGGGAAGAATAATCATCGGTTTGGTCTGCAGCTTATTGAACATACATGGAGACAAAGGGGCAAAGTCCTTGACTAGTACAAAACAGCAAAGGTCCAGAGCTTGAAGGGATTTCAGAAGATCTCAGTCAGTTTGTGCTTGCTACAGATCTGCTCACAGACATCTGCCCGTGCATATGTAGGCAATGTGTATGTATGTGATAAGTGTGTGACATATTGTACTGCAGGGCATTTGATAAAGAAATATCCAAGCAATTTATCACATAGCTACGATTGCATCATTTGCCCATTAATCAGTCTCCCCAATTCAGTCTGGCATTTCTGGCTCTTAAAGTGCTTCAAACAGCACCATTTATATTTTAAAGCCAACCTGTCATGGAAGTATTTCCTCCCTCCCCCCACCAAAGAAATGGAATTTCCTCAGAAATTATACCTGCATGAGGTCCAGGAGAGGCAAGATGAATTCTGAAAATTATGAAACTGTCCTGGTTTTAAAACCATATGTGTGTATTGTCCTAGCGAATGGGGAAGAATTTTAGCAGCTTTCCAGCAGACCAACTCAGTGAAATGTAGAGTCTGAGACACAGGGCTTTAAAAGAGTGATTTTTTTTTTTAAGTCATGCAAGTGATCTTAAGTTATTTTAGATATGTTTTAGAAGTCCTAGTTTTAATTTTTCTCTTCCTCATGGCAGTCAATGCACTTAGCTTAATGGGCCAAGAGACACAAGGAACAGGCTCCTGAAAATATTTTTCAAAGTTTCAAAGTATTTTAGAAGAGTTTTTATATAACATACATGGCAGGAACTGCAAATCCCAAACATGCTAATGAAACTGTACATATACATTCTTAAACACCTATGTCAAAAGATTGTTCAGGCTGGAAAATCAAGCTTTCAAGAATCAGGAATGAGGGACTGCAAGAGTTTCCAATTTTAATGCCATTTTTCAACCTATATAAACTACCACACAGCCACATAAATCTCCCTCTAATCCAGCCAAGCTGTGCTCTACTTAATAAGCAGACAGCTTATCTCTATTTGTTTTCAGCATTTCCATTTCTCAGGTGGAGCCCAAATTTATTTGATACAATGTTTTTAAGCTTCTGCACTGGATGCACAAGTACTCAATCCCTCTTGGATGCTTTAGGGATGTTCTTATTATGCCTTTGCTAGACCACTGGCAGGCTCAGTGCCCTCCATTCCCCACCGGCTGTGAGTATACTGCAAAAATAACAGCATATTTTTAAAAATAAAATATAAAAAATTATATATAAATACTATAAAAAGTCAAGTGGCTGGTGTTTGACTTTTTGGCATACCGAGAACATGACTGCATACTGCCTGTATGGGGCATCTGCAATCAGCACTACTCTCTCCTGTGTACTCTCAGCCATTCTGAAAAACCTGTCTGCATACGTGCTCCTTGGATGGTCAGAAAATTACCTGGCTAATGGCCATGCAAGAAGAGACTGACTCAAATGGTGGTCCAGCAGAAAATGTAGAGAAATAACCCAGTGGATGAAGAAAACACCCTCTGTCTTAAAGAGGAAGCTAACTCTTTTTTTATTGCAACTTCCTACTCAAAATTGAGTCAAAGACTCAAAAGCACAAACTGAGGGGAGAAAAATGGTACCCAGTTCTTGCTGGTCTTCTGTGGGCTTGTAGCCAGCATACTCTGGGGTAAAAATGTCTGCCTAATTCTTAAGTTTCTGCTGACTTATTTAAAAAAAAACCAAAAAAACCAAAAATTAAACCAAATTTAAAAAACCCCCAAAAACCAAAACCCCACCCACACAAAAAAACACCAAACAAACAAAAACCAACCAAAAAGGCAGGACCAACAAACCAACCAAAAAACCAACCCACTGACCAAATTAAACCAAAAGCCCCCCATAAAATCTGGCCAAATATGTGAGTAGTGTTTCTCATGCTCCATGCAAACAAGAAAAAGAAACAAAGGGCACATTCTGTCATGAAGGTAACATGCCCTCTTCTTTAAGGTCTTGCTTGAAATTGCAAAATTGGTGAGTGACCTGCAAATAAATTAACTTAAACATAATTAGCATACTTTATTTACTCTGAAGACACTCTAAATTCGATTGAAGCTGATACCCTGAATGGAAAGGTTTCAGCCTGAACAGTTAAAGCAATTTGGCAAGTTTAGCACCTATCATAAGAATGGGCCTTATAATAGGAAATATTCAGAAATTGCAGGTGTAGGTAACACATCTGCTTATGAAATGTGGATGAGGAGATAGATGCTAAGCAGAACACCAGATTTCAACTCTGCCCAGAGAGTAATCTCTGTCTATTTAATTGGAGCTTTATACTGTGTGTTGTCATTCTTTTCCTGCATTTTTTATCACATCCCACTCTTTTGACGCTTTGCTATAGACAATGTGAAAACATCACAATAGGACACTTTATTGAGGAAATTTTTCATCTGCATAAGTGATAACAAAAAAAGGAACTATGAGAGAAAAAGAGCAAGGGCTACAAATGAAGACACTGACATGGAATGTATGGTACATTTACTCTTTAATGAGTGAGTTGTATGTAGTTACAATGGGAAAGTGACAGTGGCACAGATTGAGCAAGCTGAAAGAGGAGTTGGATCTTGGAGTGATTGGAGAGGAATGAAAAAAGAAGTGACTAAGGTACTCTGAAGCCAGGGATGAGGAAGTGAAAACTGAGAAGTTGGACAGGATATAGGTACAAACTAGAACAACTGTGCTCCTCTTTCTCCTTCACTTTTCCCTCTCTCATCTCATTTCATCTCATGTAATCTCTGAGAAAACATTAAGTTTTATTGCATTCATTAATTTGTTTTCAGGAGTCACAAATTACACAGTGATTTTACCTGTCAAGTCTGTGCATGGATCTGGAATGCTACAGGCAAGCGCTACTTTATGCAGAATTAAATCAGTAGCACCTAGGGTTTTCCACTAGCATGAGCTCTCCTCCTTTTACACCACTTCTTTGTTCAGAAGGACAGATGAGAGGGTTCAGCATTGTTTTCACTGCTTTGTTTTCTTACTGTCAGACTGAAGAACCAAGCAAGGAATCCTTTGTGCCTGTTCCTCTGCAACCCATTTGCTTCAAGGCAGAGACAACAATCCTCTTTCAAAATTAATTTGTTGCATAGACTCTCTTTGATAAATCAGATACTTATTTTTTACTGCTTCCTTTCAAACCCAAGTTCAATAAATGCCCAGGAAAAGCTCACCCAGTGTGTAAAAAATACCTGCAGCCCCATTCTTTTTGGCCAAAATGCAAACAGGAAACAGTGAAACACAGACACAACAAAGCTGTGTCAACTTCTGTCACCCTCCAGTGATTTTCTCCAAGGTGAGAATGTCTTTTCCCTCCTAAATTTTTTCCATTGCTCCCAGTTCCACCTCTGGGTGCTACCTAAAATATCTTAGTCTTTCTATACACTTGTGGAGGTATATAGAAACCAGACACCAAGCCTGAAGTCCTGGAAGCAAACTTCCACTAACCCATGTTCCTTGTCAACTGCACAAACTGCAGAGCCCCCAGAGCTTACATTTTAAGTGCTTGCAAATGAGTCTGTCTCCATTTTATCATACACAAATTGCTGCTTCTTGAAGCTACACATCTGCTTTTCTGTTGAGGCCATGGCATGCCCACATGTGGTTCACATGGAACTTATCTAAGTCCCGTTTAGCACCTGTCTTGGTCTTCCTACTAGATGGAAAGACAATTTAAGTAATTACAGACACAAGGCAAACAGCTCTTCCATGTCTGCACTCAGCCCTAATGAATCAGATTGTGTATTCAATACTCCTGTGTCCTGCTATGGGCCCACACAATATCTGGGGTTTTGCCTGGCTGGTCATTATGGACAAGGTAGAAGACAGACACAACTGACAGTGTGTGACAAGATTCAAATTTATAAATCTTCCACAAGTTATGACCTCTTAAAACCCATATTGTGTTGCTTGCCATTGTGTTCAGACAACACAGACAAAAGCTTAAGTGTGCAAAAGTGTGACTACAGCAGCTGTGCCTGTATGGTGAATACCATACACCTTTGGTTGTGCAAGGCAGCTCCAGTGCCAGCTACCAAGCCATTGCCCACAGTCCACCCATGTGAGCACAGGAGCAACTCTCCAGTAGCAATGCAGAAACATATGGCTTCTTCCAATTGAAAATCTCACTACTGATGAGAAGAGAGCTGTCCTGAACTGCAAGGATGGCCCATGAGATTACTGTTGTGAAGTGTGCGTTACCACTTTGTCACTGTCTTGTCTCATGCTTTCTCATCACATCACTGCCCTGGCAGGTGACTAAAGGCCAGGGTAGGCCTGCATATGTTATACCTGCATATGTTATACCTGCATATGTTTGCACTAGATATTATTCAATGACTTTATATTCTTTGCTTCTTTACCTTACACCTGGCCTTTGTACTCTTTAGAGAAAGATGCCACCTGCCATTGCATTCCACAGACCTTTGAATGACTGTCCAAGTCCATTAATTATGTTTTTGGAAATATTTCCTGTCAATGATATTTCAGTTCTTCCCAGATGGCAAACACAAGTAGTTCTCTTATATCTCAGCTGTAGAAAATATGGTGCAGAGATACAGTGCACAGATGTAAATGGACTGATGCTGAGCAAGGCTACCACTTAAACACATATACAGTATCTCATCACCATGACAACAACAGTAGATGCTGGTGCATCCTGGTAAGGCTGAAAAACAGGACAGTCAGAAGAGTATTCAGAGCAGACGAACAAACAGTCATCTGCACACTGACTTAATAATGAGTAAACCAACTGCAATTTTAAAATAGCAGTATAAAACATCTCTCACATCTCAACATTTCTCACCAGCTAATATGAACTAAAACACTGTCATGCAAACAGAGATTATTTCAAATGACCCATCTATCCCCTTCCAGTACCTTGCAGGCAAGTCCTTAGCATATATTTTACCAAACAGTCCTTGGTCGTTCTATATTTCAAGCCTTAGCACTTTTAAAATTGACAGAAAATTGTTTTGGAAAAGAACCAAACGTTAACTATTAAAACTCAAACAAAGAAGTATGAGTTGGGAAACTGCTTTTTTTTTATATATCTGAAGAGAAATGAAATTTGGTTTGGAAAACATTTTTATTAAAAACTGTAGCTGTCTGTACTCTGAAACACCCTGGAGGTCTAAAGATGATATCAGTATATAAATATTCAGGGCTTCCTGAATATTTCTTTTCAGAAAAGAGTTTCTTTTTTTTTTTCCCCTTTACAATTTCTTTGACCTTTAGAAAACAGTCACTATTTGTATCTTGATTTTTTCAAGATGTTCTCTGGTACATAAAGATGGCAGGGAATTCAATTTAAAAGTCAACTCATGAAACACCATATAATAGTCAGAAGATAGTATTGCTTTAGGCGATGTTTTATTAAGTGAACAGCCATTCAAAGCATTTTGGAGCATATTATATCCTATTTGAAAGAGTTCACTTCATTCAATCCTACAGAAAAAATATTTTACAAGAGAGATGATATTTGAACTCTCCACAGGCATATAGATAAAATGGTCAGTACTCAGATTTAACAGAGATGAGTCTTCTTGCTTTATAGAGACCTGTCAAAAGCACTGATTTATAAAAAGGTCAGGATTTTTCTTTTCTTTAAAGAGACCAAGAACTTTCATGAGGTCCCATAGAACAGCTGCCAAAATACCTTTAGTCTGTCACCCGGAATTCCTGAAGGTGAGCTGTGAATTTGTGGCTAATGAAACACTGCAAAATAGCACTCACCATGTTATAAAACAGCCCTAATGGTTTATTAGCCTCTTGCAGGACAAAAAATGAAAGGTGCCCAAAGCATGTTATTCTGTTATAATTATATAAAGCCAACTTTAGAGAGAAAGCAAAAGAACCAAAGACACGGAGATGTTTCTGTGACCTCAAAAGTAGATCACGCATGATTTATGACACTACAAAGCAATCACTGGAGACCTGGGGTCCAACTAAGGATTCTCACTGATGAAAATCAGTACACTTTCTCATGATCTATGAAGAAAGATTAAAATTTGGCCACTGAAACCTTATTTCATTTGACCTTATGCAGCACAAGAATTTCTTCCTGGAACAGGACTAGCTCATTCCACAGATAAGCCATCTAGTAAGAGTAGCAGTGGCTAATAGATTAGTTAGACTTGAGAGCAAGGAAAGGGTACTTAGAGAGCTGTGTTCTCGTCCGTTCAGAAAACACAGGATGCATTATGTATCATAGAAGGCTTTCTGATATTTCTGTTTTTCCTACCTTTATAAAACAAGACTTAGTAAAGTACAGGAAATTACCCTATTTCTAAATGAATGACCTTGTACACTACCACTTAAGCTGAATTAAAGGGAAGGCTCTGTACTCCTAAACAACACTACATTTCAATAATTTGAATTTTTGAGGGAAAAAATTACCATCCATTTTCATTTTTGTCAATACAAAGCAGATCTAATAATTTTATTTTGCTGAATTTGGTTTTGTTTAATATATTCCAGTTAAAAAAAAAATCAATGGCAGATTAAAATAAACCAGTGCTATTCGTGGGGAGAAAGTTTGCAGGGATGTGACTAATGGTTTTACATTCCTGGGGAAATATTGACCCAAACTACAGGACAATACTTGCTGATGAAAATGGTTCCTGTGATTCTACCCAGCTGCAACGGGATTTTTAACATGCTGCCAATGTAGACAAGAGTTTTCCCCTCACTGTTGCCATGACAACTTCAATGAACAAAACCCATCTTCACCAGTTTTTCCTAGGATCAGATACCTGATGCTTTCAATAAAATCTTTCTGGACACAGATGGACTACACAGAAACTCCTCTTCAACCCTAAATCTGCCCAGTTTTAATCCCATTACTTGTAGTTCTAGGAAGAGGATATAGAGGCTCTTTTCTGGCTATTTGTACAGGGGTGATTTTCATCCATAATGACAATAAATGCCTACCAATTTCAGAAGAAATGAAACTTGTATTCTCCTGTGCTTTTTCAGATGTGCAGTCTGAGAACATTAACTTATTTATTACATATCAGTGCCTATATAGTGGATATTATCCCATCAGGAGATATCCTATGGACATGAACATTACTGGGATTACACTGAATTTGAAAGGCCTTTTCAGATGAAAAGTGGAGAAAAATTATGATGCTTTTCATCTGTGATCAGAACCTTTTCCCTACAACATTCGTGTTTTCTGAAATAAACTCCACTTGTTCTCTTTTGATGAGCTGTCAAATCAATATATGTAAAAACCCAAAAGTGTTTCATTCATTGCTAAGTGTTTCACCACAATGAAAGTGAACATGATAATAATAATGATAGGTCAATACATGCTAATTACTTGTTCAAAAACAAGGAAGAATGAAGGAGAAATGCACAGTTTCTCTTCCCTGTGAAGTCTACCATTTTCTTCTGCATTTTCTTTCCTTCTATCTCCATAAATATATATATATATATATATATATTTTCTTTTTAATTTTTTTTTAAAGAAACAGATGTCTGGTTAACTCTTGACCACTTCTTCAAAGTATTTTACTAGATCTTGCATGTTTCAAGGCTGGTTACAATCTGGGCCTGGTTTGACTGAAGGGAGAGTTTGCACCAGGCACTTACATGCTACTGTCACAGCCTGGATGAACTATGTCTGCCTAATTCAGAATCCCCTTGAACATCAAAGGTCTAACTCACACTTCAGGGTTAGCAGGGTCACATTCCACCTACAAGAAGCCTCATGCTGCCTGAACTGCTCACAACAAGCTTCTTGTTTGACAGTTTTTGACCCATTTTCTGTTCTCAAATGATGTGCAAGCAAACTTATATTTTGCCACATTCTTTAATAACTCACTAAACACTTCATGTGGATTCATTCAGATGACTTTCTCTGAACTATCTGCTCTGAGCCATGCACCTCTGTAGTGTGTCATTCAGGCTGCAATTTTCCACCTGGTTGTAACTTCTGGTTCCTGGAACATTCCCAAATCCACAGAAAGATTTCAGATGACCACCCAAATGATCCTGAAAAATTCTCACAGAACTACATCCAGGCATCTACTTGTACAATGCTTTACCTTTAATAAATAGTTTTGTGGAGGGAAATTCAGTTAAGAAAGTTGCTAAAAGGGAGCTGGAGAGGCCACAGCAGTATCAGTAAATATGGTCAAGTAGAACACCTCTGCTGTTTTTTTCTAAATGCGAGTAGGGACTGGAAAATAAGAGGAAAAAGAAAGAGCCTGAGTGGGAAAAATGCTAATGGAAAAAATTTAGGCATGGGTAAAATAAGTATAAAGATGTTAGCACAAAGAGGCAACCATTCCTGAGTGGAAATAAAAATGGTGAAAATATTTAAAGGACACTAGTTCTAGCCACGTGCATATATGAACCTTTGATATTTCTGTGAAGAAATTCACTGTCTTGCAGTAAGCATCAGATACGCCACATCAGAACACACTGCAAAACTTTTCAATGCGCAAGAATTCACTAGAGTTGAGGAAAAATAACATGCTGATATTCACAACCCAAAAAGAGAGATCAGTTAGTGATCCCACTTTTCTGTCAAAAAGCCCCAGTGTCTAATGCAGTTATATATGTTAGGTTAAATTTAGGTTAAAACCAACTATGAAATACTGATATTGCTTGAAAAGGCTATTATAAAAAGTTTTAAAGCAGGACTAGCTTTGCAATCCCAAAAGAGTTACCATGGGTGTATTGCAAGACCTCAACTCTACAGCACATCTATAGCATCTTCCCACTGGTACGAAACAAATACAACAAAAGCAAGTTTTTCATGAACTTAATTCAGAATTTTGCTGAGAGAATATCAACTTGGATCTTAAGAAAGAGGCAAGCAGATAATAGGGAATTTTCTCTCTTTTACAGCTAAATTTAAAGAAGCAAATGTCAAAAGTAGAAAGCAAGGACAGGGTATAAACTTGTAAGGTTGTTTTTCTCACAAGACAATCTTAATTTATAAACTATTTTTTCACTGTTTCTAATTTTTTATGTAACAGCTTGTAGTCCATAAGCAAAAGCAGGGTATCCAGAATGGGGTAAAGTCTGTGAACAACAGAAAGAAGCAGGCACTAAACAGATTTGTCGGGTCAATGTATGAAGTTGATGTTAGAACAGAACGAAGCAAATTTAAATGCTATTAACTTGATTTTACAAGAATATGTAAATCCTAACCCTAGTTCGCTTCATCTCAGTAGAATGTCTGAATACACACATTAGATAAAAGTAACTAGACAATACTTCGCAAAGAGATACGATTTAATGAACTGAAGTGGGATGGGTATCACGCTAATCATTACCCTAGTAATTAATTTTATGAATTCCACAGGAATTAATACTTCTAGAAAGATACCGGTGTGGGAAAATGAAATATAGCTAACAATCACAACTAAAAGTGGCAAATCTCAGATATAAGAGATGTTTCCAAACAAAGAAATCTTTTGAAAGAAGGTGATAGATTTTTAAATGTCCTTATCGCCTAGGACATTTAAAAATAGATCAACATAAATTACTGGAAAATTTAACACAATGACTAATCTCACACTGATTGCATAATCTTGCAATAGGAATGGAGAATGTTCCAAACCTTCTTTTCCATCTCCAATGTGTAGTATCTGTAAGTATGGGTACATGTACATGTTTGATTGGGCTATGAGGCCGTGGATATTGGGTCTAGCTCCAGAAAACAGCATGATGCTAGTATACAACACAGTTCCCAGAGTTTGGGAAATCTCCAGAGCACCACTGTTGCTAACCATTTTCCCCAAAATAACAACTTTAGCCTCATCTTTACAGTCACCCTAGAGCTGATCTATCCCTCTTGCAGAACTTTGAAAAGACCAGTTGCCTCAAGCAAGCAGAAAGAGCTCATCTTCAATGCACACACAGAATGATTCCTATGTGTAGGAAGAATTAAATACTCATTTGCAACACAACTGCAAACAGCTGGTGGCTCAGTGTATTTTTGATACATGAAAAAAATAAACCCATTTAATAATTCACCTGAAAGGAAAACCACAGCTATTATATGATGCTGTTACCAAGATCTCCCACCTCAATACTTTAATGCTTGTAATTGGCACAATAGCAAGTTTATGACTGACTGTATTTCTCTATCATATCTAAAACCCTTAATTTTTGTTAGCTGCAGAAAGGAGATATGTTTTCAAAGCTCTCCACAACTGTGAATGATTCTTGTTTGAATGTCAAATTAGAAAATCTGATTTTCAAAGGTTAGATGCTCAGCATATTCTGAAAATCAGGCTGCCTGGAAGTGTTTCAAACTGTGCCTCTAATAAGGAAGTAATTGTATCATTCATCACTTTCACAAATTAAACTTTTAAGACAAAGACATTTTTCTTTCATCCCAGTATTCAGACACCACAGCTAAGGGTGTGGTAGAGGTATGGAGCAGAATTCTACTAACAGCTTTGACATCTTTTAATTTTAGGTGATGTGTAGGAAGAAAGATACATGTACCTGCATGAATATAGCTGCTCTTCCTGTAATAAAATCTGCTAATTATACATGCTATTTCCCTACATATAGAAATCCACCTTAACTCATTCTTCTCCTCTGATATTTCAAGCAAATTATCAAATGGACTTAAGGGAGTGTAGGCTGCTGACTGTATCAAAAGTTACACTGATTAACTATAACTGCTTTTAAAAGACCTAGTTAAATCAAAGCAAATCCTTGCCTCAGCACACTTAATTTATTTATTGAGTAACATTGATTTATTTGAATTGGTAATCTGGGTCAGGACTCTGAAATATTTGCATGCCTACTTCATGTTTAGCACACTATTTAGTCTAAATACATTTTGTTTCAGTAGAATGAATGAAACTCTTCTAAGAAGGTGTAATAAACAAGTCTGACACTCTTTTATAGCAGGTCAACTCAATAAAGACATCACCATTTCTTGATGATATGAAGCCAGCTGTGCTTAAAGAGACCTAATGGAAAAGAACCAAAGTCAGTTTGCTAGCTCCCAATTTATGTTGAATTAGATTTTTATTGCTTTAATCAAATTGTTTTGAAAGATGATTTTATTTTAATCACAGCTACTTTTGTGTATAAACAATGCCATAGGCAAATATCATCACAGGATGCATCTGGATAACTACTAAATTGAACACATTGAGGATATATTTCTGAATGGAATGTTTCACTACAGCCATATTCAAAATCTAATACAGAAATTGAATTTGGGAGTAGAAGAAGTAGGACACCAAATTAGGCTTTACCTTTACAGAGTACATGTTGTTGTACTTGAGTTGGTATAATCTGAAATGACAAAAAAATGAAACATTACTCTTATTTTTATCCATCTTATTGTTGTCCATATTGAGTGGAACTCTGCTTACCCACAAAATTACTCATTTCTTCATGCTTCACCTGCAGAAACACTCTTACAAGCTCATATTATACAAACTTCAAAGAAGAACGCCCAGAAAACGAAACATAAACCTATTAGTATTAGCTTCTGGGTAGTTGTAAACCTTTGGAAAATCTGAAAGTAAAGAAGTCAACAAACCAAAATAATCCAGAAAGCAAGAAATCTGTTTCTGAGTGTATGCATGTTGACATGTCCACCAAAGAACTCCCATAAAACTGTAATGGTTGAAATTGGTTTGACATGGAAGAGTAGTAAACTCTTGATCAGGCATGAGAAATATGATACTGATTTTGTGGATGATTATGATCAGATTTATTGCTAATACAGTATCTGAGTATAGTCAATGAATTATATAATATAATTATATATAATATCTTAAGGGTTGTAATATAAGCAGATTCAGTTAGAAATGTACAGGTTTACAGTCTTTTGCCTTACAATGTTGAATGTACAATTACAAAGCAACAAAGCACCTAAGTAGTTACTTTAGAATTTTATCTCCACATACAACTATATGCTTAGGTTTTAGCGCTTTTACTCACCCTTCCAAAAGTGAGTGTTCCCCTGTCCTCAGGCGGGATGTACAATGCAGGTGTCCCTGCTGGGGAGGAGATCCACCCAGAAGCTGGCTGCAGTCTTGGAAAACCATTTTGCCTGACTCCAGCAGCATTTTACAGCCCTTCTGCAGGCTGACGTGTAACCAAGTCAGCCTCCATCACCACAGCTTCTCCATCTCTGGAATGCATTCATTATGTGAGCATCCAGACAGTTCCGCCTGAAATTCCTACCCGTCGTTCTCAGCACAGCTCCCATCTAGTGTTCCTATCTAAGGCCAAATCACATTGCCTGCTGGAGACAATCACAAGGGAAGAGGTTGTGTGTGGGGCAGGGAGGATGAAGGGGAAGACCCAACTGTCCTGTTGCACATACAGACAGTGTGTATGGTTCATATTTACCTTCATAGAATACAATTATTTAAAACCTGTCTCTAACTGGCTTAACAGGTGATCAGGGATCAGCTGGCTTCACCATTTCTTTTGCCTTTCTTAGGACCAAAAAAGGGTTGATGTCCTACTTAGATTTGTTTTAACAGCCTGTGTGGTCTAGTTTAGATTGGAAGATAGTTCAAAAGAGAAGTCAGGCAATACTGTATTGTGTAATACTTCCATGTTTACTTTACTGGATGCACTGGGTAAATCTCTCAATGATACTTACTATTTTGTATAAAAATAACAACCCCCAACTTTACAAGGATGCTACTCAATTTTTAAGTAAATGTTATAAATGTAAAAGGCATATTGAAAAATAAAAAGGAGACAGTGTATTAAAAATCTATTTCAGGAAAACTTGTGTATCCTCATGAGTGGACAGATCTGAAGGCAGGGACTTGGGGGAGCAAAGTCCCTCCCACAGTAAGAGAAGAACCTGAACATACATAAGACTAGGGGACCTGATGAAATGCATCCCAAACTCCTGAGAGAATTGGCTGATCTAGTTGGCAAGACACTCCACTTGATATGTGAAAACTAATACCAGTCAGGTGAAATACCAAGTGACTGGAAAATGGAAAATATTGTACCCATCTTTAAAAAGGGTAGAAAATCTGGAAACTACCAAACTGTCAGCCTCCTCTCTGTGCCTGGGAAGATCATAGGACAGCTCCTCCCAGACACTGTGCTTTAGGGCAGCCAGCACAGCTTCACCAAGGGCAAGTCCTCTCTGACCAAACCACTGACCTTCTGTGATGGAGTGACTACATCAGTGGACAAAGAAAGGGTCATAGATGTCATCTTTATTGACTTCTGTAAGACCTTAGCCATGGTCCACCTCATTCTCCTCTCTAAACTGGAGAGAGAAGGATTTGATGGGTCATCTATTTGGTGGATAAGGAACTGGATGGATGGTTGCATCCAAAGGGTAGTGGCCAATGGCTCAGTGTCTGAATGGAGATAAGGGACAAGTGGCTGCCTTTAGGGGTCCATATTGGTACCAGGACTGCTTAATGTCAGTGACATAGACATAACAAGTGTCAGCAAATCTGCAGGTGACACCAAACACCAAATGGTGCTGTTGACACAGCTGAAGGACAGGATGCCATCCAGAGGCACCTGGACAAGCTCAAGAAGTGGACCCATGGTTCAACAAGACCAAGGGTAAGGTGCTGTACCTGGGTCAGGGCAACCCTTGATATCAACACAGGCTTGAGGATGAACAGGTGGAGAGCAGCCCTGGTGGGAAGGATTTAAAGGTACTGCTGGATGGCAGGCTGGACATGAACCAGTCAGTTAGAGCCTGGTGCTGAAAACACCAAGGTAGTGGATTCAATCCCTCTAAGGGCCACCATTTAAGAGCTGGACCCAGTGATCCTTGAGGGTCCCTCCCAACTCAGAATATTATGTGATTGTGTGACTGTGAACGTGTATTTGCACCCTACCTGGTGTGCTGTGTCTAGCTTTGGGGTCCTCAGCACAGCAGAGACATGGACCTGATGGAGCAGGACCAGAGGGAGGCCACAAAAGTTATCAGAGAACTGAAGCATATCTCCTATGAAGACAGACTAAAACAGCTGGGGCTGCTCAGGCTGGAGAAGACTTCAAGCAGACTTTATTGTGGTCTTTCAGTGCTTGAAGGGGGTTAAAAGAAACATGAGGACAAATCTGTTAGTCGGACCTGTAGCAAAAGGGCAAGGGTAATGGTATTGAACTGAAAGAGGGTAGATTTAGGCTAGATATAAGGAAGAAATTTGTTATGATGAAGGCGATAAAACAATGGAAGAGGCTGCTCAGAGAGGTGGTGGATTCCCCATCCCTGAAAATAGTCAAGGTCAGGTTGGATGAGGGTTTAAGCAACCTGATACACTTGAAGATGTCTCTGCTCACAGCAGGATGTTTGGTACTAGATCACATCCTATCATAAAATGCTTTGAGTGGGAAAGAACCTTAAAGATCATCTCTAGTTCTAACCCCCCTGTCATGGGCAGGCATTGGTATAGCTCACTGTGCTATGGAGCCTGTGATGCAGGTGCTGAAATCAGGTGGATTGTCTTGTCACGGAGGGGCAGGGGGGAATGTGGGGTGAGGTGTAGTCTGCACGATGTGGTTCTTCAGCCTGATACCCAGAAATGTTTTGCAGAAACCAAGTACACCTCCTACAAAGAAATATTCCATACAATGTGCCCACAAACAACGAAAGGCTTGACCACAGTCCCATCCACAGCTCTTCACACAGTAGTGGTTATAAAATGTATCACGATCTTGCATCTAATCAGGGGATGAGAATGCAGCACAAAATTGCAGGTTGATGGGTTTGTTCTCCTTGCTCTCCCCAGCAGGGACACCTTTTGGTAAGCCCTACACTCTCAGATGTGCTGAGTGTTGACCCTGATATTAAGCTTGTGGTTGCAATTACATTGTTACTGCCATATACAGCTACTCTGCAGTAAATGCACTGTCACCTGCAATCCAAAAGAACCTTATGTGTTGCATTCAATGCACTGTGCTATTTGTGAATCCAACTATCTCTTTTGACTGCAACCAGACCTATAGCTCATGTACTATTTGTACATCTGGTGTGGGTCCTGTAGTTAAGACTTTGCAATATGAGGGATATGTTTATGTCATAAACCAAAGATGACCTTTAAAGCTCCCTTCCAACCCAAGCCATTCTATTATTCTGTGTGGGCAGTTAACCATTACAGCACATTTGCAGGACCCATAATATTGTAACATCCATGAGATTTAACACTGGCAAAGATTGCCTCAAAAATTATACAGCCAGCAAAACAACGTCTCACTGATCCTAAGCATGAAGTGTAGTAGTCTCAACAGCTATGAGGTTCAAATAAACTGTTGGTCAATACAATTGCTTACTATCCTCCCTGTTCATTATTTCTCTTTCTGACTAAATCAAGAAGAGAAGGAATGGTCACACTGGGAAGTCATGCACATTCTAGTAAAGAAGTCACTATTTTGGGGTGAATTCCACCTTCTTTAGGAGGATAACTGAAGACATGTATGTCCCAAACACTCCTGCAGAGACAATAAAAAGATAAACTACTCCAGATGTGGAGGACAAACCTAATTCAGATGGCTTCACTCTCTCTTCTCTATTGAAACATACACCACTTGAACACATTATATTCATTCCCCTGCCCCCAGTTTGTGCTGGGAATCTGGTAAGTCACAAAGTTTTTCTTTTGTAACTTTAGAATGCAGACATTATTTATGGGTCTCTGAAGGTACACCAAATCCAAGAATTCTGCAGCATGCACATGTCCATATTCAGTCATCTGTACAGGCTACTGTGAGTGACACCTTACTGGACCATTTCTACAGGATGAATGCTGGTGTAAGAGACAGGACTTTTGCTGTCTACCACAACCCCCATGCACCATAACACCAAGGTTCTGAGATCTATTGACAGAGTTTCTGCCTTTCACTGACAGGTCAAGTCTACTATTACTAGAGAACTAAGCCCCTTCTTCAAGAAGAAAAATTGCTCTCTGTGTATCCTTATCAGGCACATATTTAAGATACTACCAGATGCACATACTGAAATTGTATCAGCAAATTAATTCCCAGTACGCCTGCCAGAAATTTTTAATAGCAGTTGTAAATCTCTTCAATCAATATAAGCCAATAAAAAACATGCTTAAAAATAATTTGAGAGGAATTAACCACAAAGACTGGCCATGTATTTTCAGTTACAACTGAATGTGAACTTCTAAATTTTAAAGTCAACTGGTATGGTGTCTACTTTGTTTTCTTACATCAGGAACAGACAAAAAGGTGCCCATGAGTCTTTCCAATAAATCCAGATCACATACACACTGGCTCTTCTGGCTGCCAAAACTACCCCTACTGCTGGATGACTGTTACTCTATATTAAATTCGGAGTGCTGGTGTAATTGCTGAGAATGGAAAGGATAGCATAGAAAAACCTAGCAAATGTGAGAATTCAGAAAGTTACCAGGTCGTATTCTACTGTCAAGTTGTGGTATGTATTGTCTGATTTCGTGCTTTGTGCAACACAGCAAGAACTGTCTTACACATTACTTTTATAGCTATTCTGAAAATTGAAAAGCTGATTATGACAATACCACTTTGCTTGTTGAAAAACCTGGATCAAAGTGGAGCCACAGAATCATTTCCCTAGGTTTAGCTCCACATAAGAAAAGACTTCTTTCCTCCAACAGAGCAATGTGAGGGCCAAAGTCCTCACCTAAAATTGTTATTAGAAATACAGACAGAATTCAAACGCTCATTAAATAAAGACAGGACAGAAAAATGTTTTAAATCATTTTAGGAAGTTAATTTATTGATAATATATAGTTAATTTATTGATAATATATAATTGTGAATGTAGATGATTATATTCTAGACAGCTAAAAGGTGTGGTAATTGGCGAATCCACCTATTTTCTGTTAATTTTTTTGCCAGCTGTATGATACCAAAACTTCAAAACCAACATTTCCACTATCAAATAGTACAAAATATCATTTATTTAACTAAAAGCTGTGTGTGAAAATTTTTACCTATGAATAATGTGATGTTTCGTGACATGTCCCGTCTTCCCATTCCAGCCAGGGAAGTCCGTCAGCACCAGTGGGACCAAGCATTGATCCTCTTCCTGGTCCTGCAGCAATACAGCAGATTCTTCCCAGCCACACAACGATGCAAGGCCAGCGTGAAGGCTCCTCTACTCCCCCTCCTGGGAGGCCCGAAGTTCAGCTGCTGCCTTTCCTCACAGAGTAGTAAACAGCCTGCTTTCTTTTCAAGAAATGAAGCACAGCCGAGCTGGATGGATTTTGCAAATGAAGGCAGGAGCTGGGAGGGGGCAGAGCTCATCACCCAGTTATCTGTAGAAGGCAGCCCCACTGGGACTGCTCTCTCCCGGGCTGAGGAAGCTCAGGAGGCCCCAAGCCATGATCCTGCTCCATTGCAATCCCCTCTCTCAGACTCTCTTATGCCTGGAACATCCTGGCATCCCGGCCCTCTTCCCTCCAACGGCACCGTGGGGCATTTTCCCTAGGAACCAGTCAGTGCAGCACCTGTAATGTCATCTCCAACCAAGACCCCCCCAAACTTGCTGATTTCCACCAATAACAGGGGTATGATCAGATAATAGGGCAACAAAGTAATGCATGAACGATCCCAGTGTAGATAGCAATGTACATTTACTACAACCTGTCTGAATGGCATCTGGAATTTTTAATACCACTAATTCAAAAAGAATTATATGAAAAAGCTCTAAACTAGGTAAGTGGAGGTAGGGTTTCTAAACACGGATTTTGCAGGTTTAAAAACTGAGCTTTCACACGAGAATAGGAAAAGCTATACCGAAGGAGAAACACAAGCAGCTTGTAAAACTGATGACAATGGAGCAAGCCCTTATGAATGCTTCTCAACCCATCAATCATACTGACTCCCAGCCACGCCACACCACCATTCCAACAGTCTACGCACTTTGAGACAGACATGATTCCACACCACATGGGATTCCAAAATCCCCAAGTTTCTGGAAAATAGATTTTGTCCCGATTTTTGTGACAGATGGAATTGATAGTCTGGGGATGAAAAAAAGCGCCAGTTTTGACAGGCAACAGATACCGATGCCCCTTGTGGTTGGAGACGATGTTGCTCTGGAATTAAGGTAGCACTGACATGAAAGGCAATGGACAAATGCACGACTACTTACTTCGTTGTGCTCTTCTCCTTGTGCCTTAATATTTTTGTTTCTATTTCCTTATAAATTGAAAGTGTAACAAGAAGGCAGATCTTCAGCAAGGGATTTTGAATTAAATTAAAACTCTAAACACATTTTTAAAAACATTTTACAAGTTGGCAGATCAAGTATCAAAGTATCAAAGAACTATACCGGTATCTACTGCCAACAGGCACCCTCGTAAGTCAGTGTCTCAAAACCGTGCACAAAAATTGCAGGTGAGAAGCTGAGTTGAATGACCTTAAAATCGGTGGGGTATGCGGCAAGTGGAAAGCTGTATTACTGAAAGTACAGCAAAGGAGTACATGGTCGCACTACACCACTAGTAGTTAGCTTTGCTCTCCCGGAGAGTACCAGCACACTGAAACCAGGACCTCCGTTTCTATTTCAGAAAGGACAAAGTCGGTCCCATTTTGAGCCTAATCTTCCCTACCGTTCTGGTAGCAGCTCTGCCCTCACTTGAATCACTGGGAAGTTTGGGTACACGCGTCACTCGAGCTAGAGAACTCGTTTTCCCCCTCCTTGTCGCAGGGATCAGGAGCAGCGAGGGTACCATGCCTGGAAGCCCGGCGCGGCCGCCGCCCGGCTCCGTCCCCGCGCGGCTGTTCCCGCAGCGCCTCTCGCCCGGCCGCCGCGCCGCCTTAACGGGAGGAGGGGCTCCTCGGGGGGCTGTCACTCTCCTTAAGCCTTTCCTTTCAAGCTTTGAATGTGAGCTGCCCTCCAGCCCCCCTCTCTCCTTCCCTCCCTCCAGCACATCGTAAAGAGAAGGAGGGGGAAAAGAAAAAAAAAAAAAAAAAAAAAAAAAAGAAAAAAAAAGGCTTCAACAACAGGCTGGGCCAATGGCAAGTGGCGAGGCAGGGAAAGGGGGCCGAGCGAAGGGAGAAAAAGTGGAGAAAGGGAGAAAGAGAGCGAGAAAGCGCAGGCTGGGGGGGTTGTGTAAAAGAAGAAGCGTTGCTAATTTTTTTTGTTTGTTTGCTTTTCCATGCATGCATAATGAAGCCTAATCAGAGCACGTTGCTGCTGCTCGGAGGGCACTTTTGTATTTAAAGCCTTGCAGAGAAAAAAAGATCCACAGACGGATCCACAGAGCAGCTTGCAAGGCTTGTTGACAACAGAAGCAGCATCAGTCGTCCAGAGAGAAAGAGACCGCGAAGGCTGCTTCTTCTCCTTTCCCCGTGCACTCGTCTTGGTAGCGGGGAAAGACATTTCTTCTCCGCGCCACCCGAAAGCGTGATGCGTACCGAGAGGGAGTCAGCGGAGCCGGGACTGTGAACGGGATCGGAGCGGCTGGCATGTGCAGAGATGCTGCGAGCGGAGAGTTAAAAGCTCCCGAGAAGGCAGCAGCAGCAGCAGCTGGGCATTTATTTTGTGGGGAAAGAAAAGAAGAAAAAAGAAGAGAGAGAGAGAGAGAGAGAGACGGAACTGCATGAAGAGCAGTACAGCACCATGAGCTCTCCCGGCGCAGCCTGCGATTCCCCGAGCGCACTACGGATCCACTGTCGTCCGAGCCCCTGTTTGCACTGACTGCCCGCACCTCTCCAGGCGCCTTCGCCGCCGCCTCGCCGAGCCCGGAGCAGCGGCTGGGGGACTCGGGAAGGCCCCCGGGCGCCTGCTTCGTACCGCGGCCCCGCCGACTTCAGCTCCCGGGGGCTGGAGAGCCCCTGGCCCGGCGCGCATGGATTGATGCGAGGAGACCTCATGCACACGGCCGGCGGGAGTTTTGGAAACTTTTACACGGGCGGCAGCTCCTTCTCCTCCTCGTCCTCCTCGTCTACCGGCGCCTCTTCCCAGCTCGCCCGCGGCTGCAGCCACTACCCCCGTCGGCGATGGTGGCCCGCTCGCCCGCTCGGCACGGAGGCGGCGGCCGGCGCTGGCCGCGGGCGGCCGCCTGGCTGTGGTTGGCGGCGGCGCTGGGCGCCGTGTGGCCGCCTCGGGGCTCTCTGGTGCAGGGCCGGCGGCTGATCTGCTGGCAGGCGGTGCTGCAGTGTCAGGGGGAGCCCGAGTGCAGCTACGCGTACAACCAGTACGCCGAGGCGTGCGCCCCGGTGCTCCTGCAGCAGCAGCCGCCGGCGGCGGGCGGCGGGGACGGCCAGGCGGGCGCTGGAGGCGCGGCCGCCTCGTCCAAGCGGCGGTGCCCCAGCCACTGCATCGCGGCGCTCATCCAGCTGAACCACACCCGGCGTGGCCCGGCGCTGGAGGACTGCGACTGCGCGCAGGACGAGAACTGCCGCGCCACCAAGCGCGCCATCGAGCCCTGCCTGCCCCGCACCAGCAGCCCCGCGGGCGGCGGCCCCGGCCCCGGCGGCCCCGGCGTCATGGGCTGCACGGAGGCGCGGCGGCGCTGCGACTGGGACAGCCGCTGCAGCCTGGCGCTGAACCGCTACATGACCTACTGCGGGAAGCTGTTCAACGGGTTGCGCTGCACGCCCGAGTGCCGCGCCGTCATCGAGGACATGCTGGCCGTGCCCAAGGCCGTGCTGCTCAACGACTGCGTCTGCGACGGGCTGGAGCGGCCCATCTGCGAGTCGGTCAAGGAGAACATGGCCCGCCTCTGCTTCGGCGCCGACATGGGCGGCAACGGTGCGGGCAGCAGCGGCGGCTCGGACGGCGGCCTGGAGGAGTACTACTACGAGGACTACGAGGAGGAGCCGAGCCAGAAGGGGAGGGACGACGCGGAGGACAATGCGGGCGCCGAGCCCGGCTTCCCTGTGCAGGCAGATAACGCCGGCCGGCCCGCCGGGGCGGTCGGGGCGCTGCTCGCCTCCATCTTGGTGCCGCTGCTGCCGCGGCTCTAGCATCCCCTCCCTTCCCGCACCTCTCCGTGCCTGCTTCCCATCACTCTCCGTGCCTGCTTCCCATCATTGCCTCCTTCCATCACTGCCTCCCGCCCCATCCCTTTCCCCTTTGCCGGGCCGTGCAGGGCCGGGCCAGGCCCCCCGCGCCGAGCCGCCGCGGGCCTCTAGTCGAGCCCTCCCGCGGCGGCCGGGGATCCGGCCGGCGGGGCCCCTCGGCGCGGAGCGGCTTTAGACGCTCTGGCCGCGGTTTCCCCGACCCATCGCCCTGGCTCCCCGTCCCTTCGCGTCTCCCCCTGTGCCTCCGCTGCTGCCTGCAGCCTCCAGCCGACCCCTTCCCCCGTCCCGGCGCTGCGAGCCGGCCGCTGGAGCGGTGGCCGGAGCGCAGGGGCCGCTCGTGTTTCGGGTGTTGGTCTCGAGTGTGCACTATGCAATTGCTGCCACCCTGCCTTCGTGTTACCAGCGAGCGGAGCGGCTGACAGAGACTGCGAGCGAGGCCGCCAGCCGCCCCTCGGGACAAACCGGGAGTCGTGGCATGCTGGTTCTGGGGGTCTTTTAAGAGTTTTGACATGAAGGTTAGTAAGAGGTGAGCAACCCAAACTTGCTGCCAAAGCGTTGCCGTACTAGTTAGTCAGCAACTTATCATTAGCCGCATCTCGCTCGTCCTGATGCAGTTGTGCCTGAAAGGGGCTTTCGCCGCATCTGCTATTAAATTTAGGGAAATAGCAGACTGAATACATTCGGTGGTTTACAGCACTCTGTCTTGCACACCCATATTCCCTGTAACAAAAGCGTGCCAGCAGCCGTCTCTTACTCTGTAACCTAGCGACATTAAAAAAAAAAAAAAAAAAATTGTTTCTGAGTTGTTGGCTATACTGAACAATGCAACTTTTGTTTTAAAAGAGCTCTGCACTGCCATCTTTGAAAGACACTTTTAAACTCGAGAACATGTATGTACAAATATCCTGAAAAGTTTTATTGCCTCGTCGTATCAGGGTGCTGACCTCTGGTAAATCTTATATAAAAAAAAAAAAAGTATTTAAAACTGGGATTTGTTACCAGTCGCTCTTCATTGTATATAGAATTTTATAAATTGTATGCTTTGGGGATAATTTATTTAAAAAAAATAATAAAAAGTTTTAATTTCATGTCCTATTTGCCAGGTAGCTGCATTTGCTATTAGTTTCTGGAAAGGTACAGATTTCACTTTATGTTTAAAGGGATACCAGCAACAGTGATTAAGTGAAGTATTGTCTAGACCATCAAATGTACAGTGTATTTTACAGATTGAAAGTTAACTTTCTTATTTGGAGAGACTTTATGAACGTTTTAGAATTGTGTAAACGCATTTCTGAGCTGCCTTAATCATTGTATTTTTTATAGAAGGCGTAAAAAAGGCCTGTCCTTTAAATATGTATGGCTTTTTTGTATTTTCTGAACGTGTAAATTAGTTAAGAAAGAGCTTTAAATAATGGATGCAGTGAAATTGTCTTCCAGGGACACTTGAACTCTCAGCACCCTAGATGAGGGGGTGGGGGAAGAGAGGCGGGGATCAAACCACAGAATAACAAACCAAAAAACAGTGGAAAAAAAAAAATAAAAAAAAAAATAAACGAAATCTGTGTCTGCCTGTAATGCTTCACATAGATGTAAATGACTGCTATTCTTACTTTAATGGATAATTACATGCAAGAAGTAAATACAGCTTTGAAAGTACTTCTTTAAATGAGTGGTTGATTTTATAATGCGTTGGCATGGTAACTTGCCAGTGCCAGAAGAGACTACAGCAATTCAAGGACACTTGCTCCTGTATATATACGTGCAGAATTACTAGTGCACCGGGCTTCCTTCGTGCCGGCTCGGCGCTCTCGCTGTCGCTTGCAGAAGTGCTCCTAGGCGTGCAAACAAGCGGTGAGAAAAGCATCTCACCGCACAGAGGCGGCCGGCGTTTCCAGCGAGGCGTCGCTTCGCGCGGGCAGGGGCGCACGCATCAAGGCAGCTGCAACAAAACCCAAAGTTTGCTATTCAGCCTGCCTTCTCCCACAACGAAGAATGCAAAAGTAAACACGCTGAAGGGATCAGCAATTACTAGATCTTGTAATACTGTGCTTAGGAGATGCTTTGCATCGTGCTGAAGCCTGGTTTGCTGCCAGAGCTACTGATCTACACTCAAACGCCCTTAGATAAATAATTACACTCTTAAGCTGTGTCGAGTGCTGATACACTTGACCTTGTAAATAGAAATGTTTGCAGTAGGAATAAACTCCGGCACTGGAAAATCTTTTAAACATTAACACAAAAGAGAGAGCTCAGTCCTCTAGGGATTTGAGTTTGGACTGCGTCAAGCTAGGCACTCACAAAAAAAAAAAAAAAAAA